>NC_142133.1:38511455-38842705 GCF_024610735.1 Ursus americanus
ATGCCCACCACCTGCCCCTCAGCCTCGGCCACCCAGAAGCAGGAGCCGGGCTCGCTCAAGTAGAACTTCGTGATGTCGGACATGTCTGTGCGCAAGGATACGACTCTAAACTCAGTCCAGGGGCATTTGGAGAGGAATCTCAGAGCAGTGAGGAGGGTGAGGCTGGCTACAAGGGCCAGGAGCCAGGAGCCAGAGACCAGGAAGAGGGCGAAGGGCACCCCAAGCAAGAGCACCAGGGTTCGGGGCAGCTTCAGGATGTGACGGAAGGTGAGGGGGGGGAACTCTTCAAATGCCTGGGAGAACACGTCCACGACCTGTGTGCGGTCGCTCTCCCGGTATTTGCGGATGTGGTAAGGAGCCATGGAGTTCTGCTTTGCCTGAACCTCAAAGTCCACAAGAGAGAGTGAATGAGGTGTCCCTGCACACCTTCCCAGCAGCCCTAGGGAAGAGAAAGGAAGCCAGGTAAGTGCCCCATCTCTGCCACCTCCCAGGAGTGGGGGAGACCCTGCTCGAGGGCATTTCTGCTTTTGCCCTGGAAGATGTAGGCAACAGCCACTGGGAGAAGGTGTAGGCTCAGAACGATTTGCATATGATCCTGGCTCCATCCCTTTCTAGCTGTGTAAACTTGGCATGTCACCTAACTTCTCTGAACCTCTGTTCCTTCATCTGTGGAACAGGGTAAAATAAAAACCTGCCTTCTGGGATGATTTTGAGGATTTAATAAAATAAGACATACAGGAGCACCTGGGTGGCTCAGTCTGTTAAGCATCTGCCTTTGGCTCCAGTCATGATCTCAGGGCCTTGGGATTGAGCCCTGGGTGGGGCTCCCTGCTCAGTGGGGAGTCTGCTTCTCCCTCTCTCTCTGCTCCTCCCCCTGCTCATGCTCACACTCACTCTCAAATAAATAAATAAATAAATAATCTTTTAAAAAATAAAATAACACATACAAACTCTGGTATATAAAATACCCTCCTCTCCACCCTCTTTCCCCTCTTACTGGCTCACTTAGCTTCTTGGTATGTTGGAGTGGCTCCATGCAGCAGTCAGACCATGTGTCCCCCTGCCTTTTGGTCCCTAGAGAGGGACCATACGTGGCAGGAATCCTGTATTCCAAAGTTCTTTTTTTTTTAATATATTTCTTTTAAGATTTTATTTGTTTATCAGAGAGTGAGCACAAGCAGGGGGAGCAGCAGAGGGAGAAGCACGCTCCCCATTAAACAAGGAGCCCGATGTGGGACTCAATCCTTGGATACTGGGATCATGACCCGAGCCGAAGGCAGATGCTTAACCAACTGAGCTATCCAGGTGTCTCATTTTTTTAAAAGATTTATTTATTTATTTGAGAGAGAAAGAGAGCACAAGCAGGCAGAGGGAGAAGGAGAAGCAGACTCCCTACTTAGCAAGGAGCCCAAGGCAGGGCTCGGTCCTAAGACCCTGAGATCGTGACCTGAGCCTAAGGCAGATGCTTAACAGACTGAGCCACCCAGGCGCCCCCAAGTAAAAGTTTCAACAAAGGCTCCTTCCCCCTTGACTGCAAATTTTTAGGCTGCTGAGGTGGCATAGGAGTCAAAGATCAGGGCACCTGAGTGGCTCAGTTGGTTAAGTGTCTGCCTTGGGCTCAGGTCATGACCTTGGAATCCTGGGACCCAGTCCCATGTCAGGCTCCCCACTCAGCGGGGAGTCTGCTTCTCTCTCTCCCTCTGCTTGTGTGCTCTCTCCCTCTCTCAAATAAATTTTAAAAATCTTCAAAAAAAAAAAAAAAAAGGCAAACATCAAAAAAGGCCCAGACTTCATCCCCAGAGGAGGGTCCCCTGCTCCAGGCCTCTCTCAAGACACTCTCCTTCAACCCACGTCCTCTCACCTGCTACCACAACAGACTTGAATGTCCAGGACGGGTCAGGAAGGCTTCTGCCCTCAGCCTCTGACTGGCATCCAGGTGAGACTGCCCAGGGCTCGCCCACCACCAGGAACCAGGCCCTCCCTGGACGGCCACCTCATTGGCTGGCTTCTGCACATTCGATAATCATAAGCCCCAGGATCAAGAGGCTGGGCGATGACGCAGCAGGAGGCCCATTCTCCACTGACCTCTGTGACAGCCAGGGAATTAGCCTGCAGGGGGGAAGCCTGTCCTGGCACACCTCAGGGGACCTTGCCCTCGCGGATGGCCTACACGCTTCCTCCCACGGTGGTTCGGGCCTTGGAGCATCTCCCAGCGGGCACCTTGATGTGCTCGGGGGTCCACCCCGGCCCCTGCACACAGCTTCCCGGAGCCTGGGGATGGCACGCCTCACCTTGTGCTGTCATCACACGCTAGAGCCCAGACCCGTGGCTCAGCACGCAGGTGCTCTCTCCCTGCCCAGGCTCGCCCGGCTCTGAGGGAAACTGATGGTTTGCAGTTCCCCGCCCTCCTCTCACTAGGCTCCATCGGCCCTCGTTCGTTCGTGGGCCCGTGCAGCCACAGCTGTTGACTGTTTTGCACCGAGACCCACTAAAGCAGCGAAAAACCGAAGAGCAGACCGCCGGCCCGGGACGCCTATACGCTGGGGGGAGGGGCGCGTCCGCCCCCGCACGTACGTAGCGCGCCCCTCCGCCCATGCGCCCTCACCTCGGCGCGCGGTCAGGTGGCGTTTCTGGGTCTCGCGGCTCCTGAAGCCAGGCTCTCATCCTCCTTAGAGCTGCGTGGGTGCTGTTATCAAACGCTGGCCTGGGCGAGGCGCTATGTGGGCGGTCGGGCCACCGCGGAGGGCCTGGCACATCCGGGTTTTCCGTGCTAGGCGCTCCTCAGGAGTTCCCGGCAGTGGCAGCCCCCCGGGGGGGCGGCGCGGCGCGGAGCGAGGCCGGCGGCCGTAGGGGGTGACAGAGCTTCCCCCGGGAGGACCCTCGGGTAGACTGGGAGGAGAGGTAGAGCTGAGCGAGGCTGAGGGAAGGAGCGCGTCTGGGGCGGAGGGAACAGAGGCCTGAGGACCCTGAGGCAGGACAGAGGCAAGGTTTTCCGACGTGGCCACGGAGGGAGGAAGGGAGTGATGAGGGCGGCTGGGGCCCGGGCGGGTGCGGCCTGTCGTCCCGGGTGTGGAGTTTGGACTCTACTCCATCGCTATGCTTTTACCTGGGGAGTAACATAGGCAGGGGTGTGCGCACGTGTGTGCATGCCTGCGTGCCTGTGTGTTGCTCTGGCCACGTCTGGAGAGTGGATGGGAGGAGACAGTAGTGGAAGCACATATTCCCCACCCCACAGGCTAGTGTAGCAGTGCAGGTGAAAAAAGAGCCCCAAGGTACAGATACGCAGGTTGCTCACTGTTCAAGAGCATCTGGCCAAGGAGGCCTCGTCGGAACAAAAATAGACCCCTATTCCACTCACCAAGCGGTGAGTCCTGGCACAGAGCTGAGTCTGGCTAAAGGAAAAGGTGACCTTTTTCTTTTTTGCTCAAAGGCATCACTGCCCTGGGCTGTCATCAGTGGGCTGCGTCTGTGTGAAAGGGGTGTCTTGTTCTATGTTCACTAAGGAGCCACAGGGGCTAGCAGAGGCCCTACAAGAGTACGTGGTGGCTTGGACCAGAGTGAGGCGTTCCAGGTGCTGAGAACCAGCCCACCTGTAGGTGCATTTTGGGGGCAGAAATGGCAGGAGTTTGTAATGACCCAAAAGGGAATGAGGATGAGGAAGGGGTCAGAGTGACAGCCACATTTCTGGCAAGAGCCTCTAGAGGATGCTGGAGAGAGAGAGACAGACTTGGGGAGAAAAATCATGACTGCCCCTAGTGATACCATCCTGAGGCCTTCTGGTCAGAAACCATAGGCTGGCAAGCCCCCCGGGGTGGGGCTGGGGGGGGGGGTGTCCGGTGGAAGGAGACTGCTGACATTCCAGGTCTTTGGCACCCAACAAGGCCAAAGGGTAGAGTTTAACATGAAATCTGAGGGGTGAGCCATGGGTATTTGCTACATTGGTTTCATACCAAAATTTGAACTAGGAATCAAAAGGGGCTCCAAAGTACAATTGAGCTTTCCTAGTGAATGTAATATTAACTAGTCAAAAACCTAATAGTCAAGCTGAAGGGCCAGAGGTCTGTAATCTGATCCCATGCTCTCCTTCCCTGTACTCTCACTCTCACGTGGCCTTCTCAAAACCCAATGGCCTTTGTTTCCATTCAGGCTTTTCATCCTTCCTCACAGCCATAAACAGGGATGATGAGGATTTATTGATATGAAAAAAAAAGTCAAAATATAGTTCTAAGAAATACTAGAGGGGCGCCTGGGTGGCACAGCGGTTAAGCGTCTGCCTTCGGCTCAGGGCGTGATCCCGGCGTTATGGGATCGAGTCCCACATCAGGCTCCTCCGCTATGAGCCTGCTTCTTCCTCTCCCACTCCCCCTGCTTGTGTTCCCTCTCTCGCTGGCTGTCTCTATCTCTGTCAAATAAATAAATAAAATCTTTTTTAAAAAAAGAAAAAAACTACAAAACAGTAGGTTTTAACTCATTTTTTTAAAAATATAACTTGAAACTGATGTACAGACACAAGCATGCAGAGAGAAAAGTCTGAGCGATCATACCAAATGCTGGCAGCAGGTGTCTCTGGATGGAGGACGTACGGGTCATTCTCTGTGCAAAAGATAGAGCCTGGAGTGTGCTGAGGCTCCAGGCTCCTGCTTCAGATGGCGAAGAGAGGCTTGGGAATCTACCTGGCTCTGCCTCAGCCGGATCTGAGAATCTAAAGGCACCCAGCTAAGATCATGAACTCCTACAGGTAAGGCAGATGTGTTTATGCTATTACTTCATGTTTTAGTTAACTGTTGTACTGTGTATAACTCAGTGGCATTCAGCACATTCACTATGTTGTGCAACTGCCACCTCTACCAGGTTCCAAAGCGTGTTCACAACCCAAAAGGAAGCCCCTGGCCCCTACGCAGGTTGCACTCTCTCCTCTCGCCCTGGCAACAACTAACCTGCTTTCTGGATGTTTCATTTAAATGGAATCATGTGATAGGTGAATTTCTGTGTTCCACTTCTTTCCCTTTGTTTTCAAGGTGCACCCATGTTGTAGCATATATCAGTAGGTCATGGCTTTTGGTGGCTGCATAATATTCCACGGTAGGGATATCCCACACTTGTTTATCCATTCATCCATTAAGGGACACTTAGGTTGTTTCCACCTTTTGGCTATTGTGAATTGTGCTGTTATGAACATTGGTGTACACGTTTTGGGTTGAGCACCTGTTTTCAGTTCTATTGGGTATACCTAGAACCTAGGTATACCTAGGAGTGGAATTTCTGGGTCATATGGTGACTTTATGTTTAACATTTTGAGGAGCTGCCATACTGTTGTCCAAAGTGGCTGAACTGTACTACTTTCCCACCAGCAACGAGTCCTATTTTATTTTCCTGTCTTCCTCAGCACTACTGCCTGGTACATAAAGAGAAATCAGATGCCTCATACTGTGAGGAATCTCTTTTCCTCAGCTCTGTTTGATATTCATGACAACCTAAGAACTAAGGTTGATATTAATGTCCCCATTTTACAAAAGGAAAACTAAGGCCAGAAAAGCTGAAATCTCCTACCCAAGGCCTCATGGAATCACCATAATTCCACAGGTCGTGGATTTGAGAGAAACATGTCACTAAAACCCCACACTTACATCTATGAAAAATATTCCCTACTGCACCAGCACAGCCCAGAAATGGGCCAGGGAGATGGACAGTACATAAGTGGCATTACATTTTGGAAGTCTCAGGGAGAAGAGAACATCAATTCAGCTTCATTTAACTTAAGTTCCCAGAAAGAATCTCCCCTAACCTCTCCTCAGGGTTCTCAGTTACCCAACCTCAGGCCGATGCCCTGAACTTCTTCTTTTTTTTTTTTTAAGATTTTATTTATTTATTTGACAGAGAGACAGCCAGCGAGAGAGGAACACAAGCAGGGGGAGTGGGAGAGGAAGAAGCAGGCCCCCAGCGGAGGAGCCCGATGTGGGACTCGATCCCGGAATGCCGGGATCACGCCCTGAGCTGAAGGCAGACGCCTAACGACTGATTGCGCTACCCAGGTGCCCCCGATGCCCTGAGCTTCTGAGAGCTCGTCATTTAAAGGAAATGAGTGGATGAAAATTGTGGCAAATCCTTTCAAGGGGAAAGAAGTAGGGGGATGGGTCATCCTTCCTAAGATGTTCAGGAATCCTTGGACAATGATTCCAGCACAACGGAAATGTTTTGTAACCTTACAACTAATTGTCTGAGAAAGTGAAAGGGTATCAGGCCCCGACACTCAAATTAGGGTAACTCCAGCAGATTTTATGCAGATGATCAAAGGGGCTAATTCTGAAGGTGTGGGTGGGTAGAGGGGGACTAAGGATGGTGCAAGAACCAGGCGTGTTACTGCTTGGAGACCTGAAGTGAGGCGGGAGGGAGAGTTGACAAGAACCTAACCCAGGAGTTGAAAGGTTCAGGGACAAAGCCAGCCCATATGACCTTGCAGGGAGGAGTCAGGAGAATAAATATGCTGGCCTCACACTCTCTTCCCAACTCCAGTCTCCTAGGGGCCTCCCACTGGCCGAACCGGTCAGAGGAGTCCTCTTGCTGCCATATAGGTCAGCCTCCCAGAACAGGGAGGGGGGATGGGTGAAGAGTGACCTGGAGGGGAACATGGGAAGTCAATGGCACAAAGGATTAGGAAAACATCAGTAACAGGCAAATTCGATGAATACAATCTGCTCATTCTGAGACCAACCAAACCAGGTTATGCTTTCCTCAATATTGTGATATGAGTGCAGGGTGGCTGCTGTCAGCAAACCGGGAGCAGGGAAGTGGCTGCAGTGGGGAGTACAGAATGGTACCTTTCTGCTCTGAAAAGTTTCTAATGAGTTCAGCTCCTCATCCCCAAGAATTCTACTTCACAGAAGCTATCTAAAAGAAAGAGAAACATGTACAAAGATTTATTTGCAAAAGTGAAACACTGAAACCAATATAAATGTATAAAAATAGGAGACTTAGTAGGTATATGACATGTTCCACGTCAATAAAAAGAATGTGAGTGACGGCATGGGAGGGGCAGGGGCAGTGCCACGGAGGTGTTTGGAGCACTGGGGCCTGGGGTTATTCAGATCAGACTGTTACTCTGTCAGGGGAAGAGATGCCTTTGAAATGGAGATGGCTGGGGGAGGCACCACCTTAATCAAGTGATCAAACTTTGTATGACTAATGATGGGGCCAGTGGACACGTTCCTCCTGGTGACGCGCAATGGCAAGGACACAACATTTACCTACTGTTACTCCCAAAAATATTTAAGCTGATTTAAATCATGAACAAATCCAGATAGTGCGGAATTCTGAAAGATACCTAGGGTGCTCTTCGAAAAAATGTCAAAATCATTCTTAAGAGGTTTGCTTCAGATGAAAAGAGATGAGATATGACAACTAAACACTGTGTAGGCTGAAGTGCCGGTCTACAACTTAACCTTGAAATCATTCAGAAGTATGTGCGTGTGTGTATTGTACACACCTGAGTGCAGGTAGGCAGATCGGAGAGCAAGAGGCAAGAGCAAACAAATACAGCAAAATGCTAAGAACAGTGAATTTGCATGAAAGGTACACGGACTTATATTGTATTATTGTTAATTGTTCTCTAGGTTTGAAATTTTTTGAAAGAGACTTCAGAGACTAGATCTGTTTCCTTGCTGATAAAAATCTCTTGGAACTGTAGTAAGGACTAAATGAGGTAGTGCATATAAAATGCTAAGCACACTGCACACAAGAAATGTTAGAGATGTATGTACGTGCCTTATTATTTATGATCACGATAGAAATCACTAAGTATTTCCACCTCCCTGCTTTCCAGCATGTGGCAAGATCACACTTCTCTGTCCCTTTTGAGGTTGGCAGGACGACGTGACTGGCTTTGGACAGTGAAACATAAGATAAGCAGACAGGGTTTGAGTCATTGCCCTGTGTGTTTACGGTTTCACACTGGCTGTGCAGACTGAGCATGACAGACTTTTGCCGTGTGAAGCCAATGAGCTTTAGGGACTGTAATTGAAACCTAACCTAACCCAGAAGTCTAGAAGTATGGACCTCAGGTTGAATCCTGCCCACCATTTGTTTTTGTCAATTGAGTTTCACTGAACAGAGCCATACTCATCATTTATGGCCTGTGGATACTATGACAGCAAGAGTTGAGTAGGTGCAACAGAAAGCTTATGGCCTGCAAAGCTGAAAATATTTACTATCTGGCCCTTCACAGAAGTTTGCTGACCCTTGACCAAGGCTGTCTTAACTGCTACAATCAAAATAGAAGATAAGTCAAGAAAAGAAACTCCAAGCCATTTATAAAACATGGCTTTATACTAGCTGTTATGACCTTGAGCAAGTTACTTATTATTTGTATTATCTTTTAGTTGCCTTGTGCGTAAAATGGTGGTAAAACTAGTATTTACCTCCTCATAAGATTATGATGAATGAATTCTTGTATGTAAAATGCTTGGAACCAGGAGGCTGGGAAGGGAAATGCCAGAGTAGCCAGAAGTAGGCAGGGATATAAGCTGATGAATATAAATCACTAAGGCAAGAACCTAGTAAACACCCAATTATTCCAATTACATAAAGATGAAATATATTTGAATAGAAACATAAGACTAGAAGACAACACATAATAGCAACAGTGGCTATCTTTTAAAATATTAAGAAAGAAACCAGTAGTGGCTTTTTTTCTTTTTGTAACATTGTGTTTTCTACCACTGAACATATATAATAAGAAAGAAAAATCCATGTTATTTTTATAAATGCTGAAGATTTTAAATATTTCTGTCATTTCACAAAACATCTTTTGTTGACATTCTACAAATGATACCATCCAATAATGTTCCAATACTTTCTTCTTGCGAAGATAGTTTATATATCTGTAAAAATAGAAGACAAATTATGGCATGCTATTTTTCATGCACTACTCATTTTCATCATACAAACATGTATAAGTGAAATTATCATTCAACTACTGGGATAATGGTATGAAATCACAATTCACAAACGTGACTAAAATATGCAAAGTAGATGGCAACTCATCATTTATGTCAAAAGTTCCCTTTAAGTTGCACTTATGGTGATAACCCTCTAAACACAGAAACCAAATTTGTAACAATTTTAAAAGCATACATCTAGACATTAAAGATCAAGCTTACACAGGGGCGCCTGGGTAGTTCAGTTGGTTAAGCAACTGCCTCCAGCTCAGGTCATGACCCCAGCGTCCTGGGATTCAGCCCAGCATCAGGCTCCATCCTATGGTCCTGGCTGGGATCAGTCCTGGGATCGAGCCCCACATCTGCATTGGCATCGGGCTCCCTGCTCAGCGGGGGAGTCTGCTTCTCCCTCTGCCCCTCTCCCTACCCCTGCTCGTGTGCTCTTTGCACACTCTCTCAAATAAATAAAATCTTAAAAAAAAAAAAGGATACACAGTGCATTTGAGATGTAAAATATAGAATGTCTTTATTCTTAGAGAATGCTTTTATCAACTAAATTTCTAACTATATTTTACATAAACTTGCACATTCTAATTCTTTTTTTTTTTTAAGATTTTATTTATTTATTTGACAGAGACAGCCAGCGAGAGAGGGAACACAAGCAGGGGGAGTGGGAGAGGAAGAAGCAGGCTCCCAGCGGAGGAGCCTGATGTGGGGCTCGATCCCAGATCACCGGGATCACGCCCTGAGCCGAAGGCAGACGCTTAACGACTGCGCTACCCAGGCGCCCCTGCACCTTCTAATTCTTAGCTTCTATAATTATTTTCAAGTAATTTTTAATTACATTAACTTTTCTTAAAAAAAAAAAAAAAAACCAAAAACCCCCAGAAGCATTGGTGATCAATAAGCAAACAGCATCGGTTTTATTCTTCATCACACTCTTTCTAAAAATACAGATTTACAAACCTTTTTGACTTCTGTAATATTTGTTATGTCAGGAAGGTTTTCCAGAGAAACTTGATGACCTTCAACCTGAGATATTAGGTCTTCTTGATTTATTTGTTTTTCTCTCTCTTCAATGTAAACAATTAGAACTGAAGTGTCATTTGCTGAGATACCAAATTTTTTCAAAGCTTCTGAAATCTAAGGAAAAAAAAAAAGGAAAGACAATAAACCAGTAGTTTGTGTGTCTGAAACCTCTCCCCATCAGCCTCCTTCTCTGGTGGGTTATTTTACATATCCTAATTGGTTCTCTCCACCTACAGTGTTTCTCTTCAACAGCCCTTCCCAACACCCGCCAACTCTGCCTCTAGAGCACTCTGCTTACCGCTGCACCTCCTGACTGCACAGTCAAGCCCATTCTTGGCATGGCACACAAACACCCCCTCCTTCTGATCCCCAGTGACCCTCCAGCCATGCACGCCTACCTTCTAGCCAGCCTGGACTGTGTGGGGGTCCCATCATTTCACACTTTTTTCCCCATCCTCTGCCTGGAGTGCCCTCACCCTTTACCATCCAATGCACAGGGCAGTCCCCGCTGCACCCTCCTCCTTACAGGAGTTGCTTCCTTGCTGCTCCCATCAGTTTGAATTATTATTCCCACTATATCATTAATCTTAGAGCAGTTGGATTTCTGTTGTTTCCCTGCCTTCCTCAGGAGCATATTTGTTTCTCCTGTCCTGGAACTATAGCCAAAAGTGGTTGACAACCCCAACAGATGCTCACTGAATTGAATAGTTTCTCAAGTTATTTCAAATGATCTCAAAGAAATAATTCTTTGGTAATTTTTTCACTAGGTACCAAGGAATTCTATTATCCTGCATTTTGTAAACTTTATAAAATTTCAAACATTACTTTAAATCATGCCACAGCTTTCCCAATTATCCTCTGGATGATATTAATACCTGGTTGGTGTGTTATTAACTGTAGTGGTAATACTCAAAGTTCATCAGCAAAATTTGTTTTTTGTCTTTATGTGCCACAGATGGAACGTCTTTAGCTCAATAACTTTGATTACTATCAGTATCTCAAACCACAAACTTCCTGTGTGCAGGGGTTGAGTGAGCCCGTGTTAAGGGCTGTTCCCGGTAACCAGCAGGCTTCTGGATATGGAAAAGACATGGATTCTATCCTCAAGGAGTTTATAAGGAGCATAGACGTGCATAATACACAAATATCCATGCTTAATGTTGTACCATTTAAGTGTATATATCGTTTAGAGGGATCTTCCTGCTCCTATTATATGATAGGATGGACAGATAAAACTACCCTCATTTAATGTAGCTAAACTTTACTCATATATGAAATGACTGCAAAGCTTATTTATCTAGTAAGAGGCAGTGCTAAACCTCAACTCTGTCCAGAACTCTTTTAACTATTATTTTCCTTTGTTACTAACAACAGGCATACAGGAATTTAGCCTCCAACCCAACACTAGGGAACACATGGTATATCATGGCAAGATCAACAGAAATAAAGTAAGTGATATCCATATTAATTACATTGTTATTTGGGGAAAGGTTGAAAATAATTTCAGTTGATAGAGTTCTTGTCTTCATTTTTCCCAATTTGTAGAGATGAATTGCTTTGTTTGCTGCCACAAGTATCTGAAATGGATCGACAATCTACCAAAGAGAACAGAAGGAGTTACACATGGAGCATCTGGAGCACTCTGGAGATGCGTGCCTTATCTCTTGGTAACTCCAATGTCAGGCTGTTTTACTTCACCACAATTTCTATGGACTATGTTTTCAAAATTGCTGGGTGTTCAGAAAATCATAGGATTTTAAAGCTGCAAGAAACTTAAATAGTAAAAAGTTTTTAAATAACATTGAGAACTAATATCATGGGAAAAGCCGTATTCTAAACATTTTACATGTTTTATTTTAAATCAGTATTATTATTCATGTGCAGTAGATGAGGAAACCAAAGAATGTCTGGGTTTGAATCCCAGCTCTGTCACTTACCACTGAGGGGAGTTGGGCAAATTCCTTAGTTTTATCTGTTAGATGCAGATAATCATAGTGGTTACTTCATAGGCTTGTTGTGAAGATTGAATGAGTTGGTACATGGAAAGGAAGAGAGTAAGCACTCTCTAAACGTTGGCCACCACTTGCTCAAAGTCCTAATGGCAGAGCTGGGATTAAATCCTGCTGCCGCAGTTCCTCGGTGTGTGCTCTTAACCACTATGCACATTCCCTGTGCAGAGATTTTTTTTCCCCCAACTAACAGCTTTTTAAAATTTCTATGTATTTATTTCTTAAATTCTTTAAATTCAAATTTAGTTTACATATACTGTATTATTAGTTTCTGAGGTAGAATTTCGTGATTCATCACTTGCATAGAACACCCAGTGCTCATTACATCAAGTGCCCTCCTTAATGGCCATCACCCAGTTACCCCATCCCCCCACCCACCTCCCCTCCAGCAACGGTCAGTTTGTTTCCTAGAGTTCAGCATCTCTTATGGTTTGCCTATTTTCATCTTTTTAAATTTCTCCTTCCCTTCCCCTACGTTCATGTTTTGTTTCTTAAATTCTACATGAGTGAAATCATATGGTATTTGTCTTTCTCTGACAGAATTCTTTCACTTAGCATAATACCCTCTAGTTCCACCCATGTCGTTGCAAATGGCAAGATTTCAGTCTTTCTGATGGCTGAGTAGTATTCCATTGTATATATGTACCACATCTTCTTTCTCTCTCCACGGACATCTGGGCTCTTTCCATATTTTGGCTATTGTGGACATTGTTGCTGTAAACATTAGGGTGCACGTGCCCCTTCGAAGCCTGTGCAGAGATTTTTCTAGTTTAGATGAGATGAAGATCCAGGCATTTGCCATTACTTCAGAGCCAGACCACAACCCATCTTATCTCGTGGGGGAGTTCCTGGCACTTCCGCTTCTATTCACTGTTAAATTCAAGGTTGGCCCAGTCTGACTCCACAGCCTGGACAAGAACTCTTTACCCAAAAAGGTGACAATTTTAGGCTAACCTATAACATCACGAAAAATTAACATATTCTTCAATGCCCCGTTATAGCTCATCTATTCTCACTTGTACTTACCACCTTAGGGTTTATTAATGAACCATCAATAGCACCTTCCATGGCCTTTTTTCTCAAGTCTCCAGCATTTTTTACATCTTTAAATAACAGAAGGGTCACCCTGCATTCGGGAAATAGGTCCAGCTGATGTGTTAACTGCATTTCATAGACAAGCAGGATTCTATCTGCATAAAACCAAAAGGACCAAAAGACTTCATTTGTTTAAAAGTTAACGTTATAATACACTAAAAAATATCCTTGCTAACAAATAAATTAAAATAATTTTAATAATAAGATGGCAGAACTGTTAAGCTAGAAGAATCCATCCAAAAGCACATTTAGCATCCTCATGAGATGTTGTCTTCCCACCCCCGCTGAGTTGTTTCAAGCTTCCTTTACCATTCCTCAGAAAGGATCAAGGTTGCTGCCTGGTTCCCTGGTTGTACAGACAGGATCTGATACATGGCTGAGGGGAAGCTTCTCTAACAGACAAGTAGAAGCAGAATGTCAGGAATTTTTTAGACCAGAGGTTACTTATGGTATTAGTGAAACCTCACTCCAACTTAGCCTTTTTAGCTTTCTGGTCTTACCATTTTATATATATTTTAGCAGAACCTAGACACAAATATTAAGAAAATAATTTTATTGAAGAAAGTATGACACTTGACTCAAAGATACTCATTTCACATATGACATTTAAGCAAAGAGGTTACAATTACTAAAAAATCAATACCGGCCCTTTCTTAGACATAAGTTTAAAAAGGAAAGGACAAAGACATAAAAGAACATAAAAGACAAGAATTTCACTAACTAGAAAGACAACCATATCCTTGAATTGAAAAACAAAGTATTGCAAAAATTTGATCTTTAAAACAATTTCAGTCAAAGTCTTAGTGAGATATTTGGGTGAGGCAATTTGATAAATTCATTTTACCCTTTTACTTGGTAGGTTCCATTTCTAGGGCTCTTTTCAAGGAATAAATTAAAAACATGAAAATTTATGTAAATTAGATGTCCCTCTTACTATCCTAATAGCAAAAAATTGAAAACAAATTAGCTAATAATGGAATTTGTTGTGACTAAACAACCATTAAAAACTGTAGTCTTGAGCAGTTAAGGATGTGTGAAAACAGCAATAAATAACTGAGTAAAAACATCTGATTGAAAAACAAAACATAAAATGTAGCATAATTAGTGGGCTTCTCAAAAAAGTGCATAAAAATACTGAAAGGAAAATACACCAAAAAGTTATCTCTGACTTGGTGGAATTACATCTGATTTTTTGTTAGTGAGGAAAAAACAGTATGTGTGAATAATGTCTTGTCACATCGCAGTTCAATCTTTATTAATAGTCATAGCAATGTCAAATGGGGGGGAAAGATACAGGAAAAATATAACGAATATATTCCCAATTTCCAAAAAAAAAAGATGCACACAGAAAACAAAAACAGGAAACACACCAAAATATGGCCATCTCGGGTGGTAGGATTACTGGTAATTTTTATCGTCTTCTATTAAAAAAATGTACGTTCTGAATTTTCTACAGTGAGCACACAAAATAGGAATACATATAATCAGCAAGGAAAAAACTCTTCGCTGTTTTATGTTTTTACATTAAGGAAAAAGGACCCCTGGCAAAAGTCACTTCGGCCAGCAACTTCGAATCATCGCCGGACACCCACTCTCGCTCAGCTCCCATAGCTAATGCAGAGGCTTGACGATTCTACCTGTTAGCGATCACTGACCCGCCCACTTCTCGCCCACACCCACCGCCCCCAGCGGCCTCGCTCGCTCAGCTACAGCCGTGGCCTCCCAGGGGCGGTCGCCTCGCAGCTCCTGCCCTCCCATCATCCAACCTCCACCGGGCAGGAAGAGCGATCCTCTCAAAAAGCCCCAGCTGGTCCTTCCCTGCTCATGTGATAAAGCCCCCAGGCCCTCCGATCCGGGACGTCTCTCCCTCCTCCGCTCGCAGGCGCGCCGGTCCCGCGGTTGCGCTCTTTCCGCCACCGCCGCAACAGCTCTTTCCCCCGTTCTGCCCCCACAGGCAGAGCCCCGACTCCTTCCTCCCTCCCTTCAACTCGCCGTTAAGATTCCATTTACCAAGGCGCCCAGGGCCCCGGGTCCAGGTTCCTCTTAGACTCGCTCCTCCGCCCTCCACGACGTCAGGGAGCGAGCGCCTGTCCCAGCCCTGCTGCGTCCCCGGAGCTGCCCTCCGGGCCCCGCCCCCTTCTTCCGCCCGGCCCCGAGAGGACCCACACGCGCGCCCTTCCGGTCCGCTGGGAAGACCCTTCCCTCGGAAACAAAGCCCTCGCTTTCCGGAAGCTGGGCTGTAGCCGCGTTCGCCTCTCCCCACAAGCTTCTTCCCCAGCCTGAGCCGTCAGCGGACGCGAAGGAGAGCCGGGGTCCCGTCCGTCACTTCCGGCGACGGGGACAGTAAGGACCCGGGGACTGGACGCTGAGGTCTCGGTGCCGAGTCTCAGCCTTGTCTCCGACGCGTGTTGGGCAAGACGTCGGTTTCTTCCTGTGCAAAGAGCAGTGTTGTCTAGGCTGAGCTCCACCTTCGTCTCCGCTACAGTTCTCTGCAGGGGGACTCGTCCCCTTCTTGCTCTCGGTGCTGTCGGTCATTTAGGGAGGATCTCCTGGAGTAGACCGCGATTTGCCTCCGGTACTTAAAAGATAGGTGACAGGACACTGATGAAATCAACCTCCTCCTGCATCTAGCAGGCCCAGAAATTTCTCATCCCTAAGTGTATCAGCCTCCAAGAGCGGACGTAATCCCCTTATAACAGGTTGCAGAGAATTATTTTCCATGTTCTTTAGGGTTGGAGCTCATCTTGGACAGTACTTTTCTTTAAAGAGGTAAATTTACACAAGTAAATAACAAATATAGCTGTCGGGTGGATATGTGCTATGGAGAAAAAAGGAAAAGGGAGGAATGCCTGGTCGTGGGTATTACTATTTCAAATAGGATGGTGAAGATCTCACCAGAAAGGGCTCTTAGAACAGTGACTGGAGGAGGCGTGGAATCTGTGTGATCTGGGAGAACAAGATTCCAGGCAACAAAGAGTGTTCAAAGGCTCTGAGACACATTAGGCCTTCCGCTATTTAAGAGATAGCAGAGTACCATGGGCTTGAACGCAGTGGGAATATATATGTGAGAAAGATATTCTGACCAGAGACTGATATCCACACTACATAAAGAACGCCTATAATTCAGTAAAACAACCGAATTATGAATGGGTGACATATTTGAACACTGTACAAAAGATATATGAATCAGGCCAATAAACACATAAGATGCTCAACATCATAGCAGAGTAATGCAAATTTAAAACAACGAGCTAGTACTACACACGCCCATAACTAAAATTTTAAAAACTGATAGTACAAACAATTGGTATTGCTGGTTTGAGTTTTATAAAATAGTATAACCATTTTAGAAAAAGAATGGCAGTTTAATAAATCAAATGTGTATTTACTGTCCTCAGCAATTTCATTCCTTGGCATTTACCAGGAGAAATGAAAACATGTACATATAAAGGCCTGTACATGAATGTTCACAGCAACTTTTGCAATTACTCTTAATTGCAAAAGACTGGAAACAACCCAATGCCCAACAACATGTCAACAGATAAATTGTGGTAAATTCATACAACGAAATACTACTCAGTAACAAAAAGGAATGAATTACTGATACTTGACAGTGCTTGCAACGTGGATGAATCTAAAAACATGCTCAGCAAAAAAAAAAAAAAAAAAAGGCAAGAAACTAGAACGTAATGTATTACCATATGACCCCTTTTCTACAAAACTTTAGGAATTACAGATTTATTTTAGAGTGACTGGAAAGCAAAAGAGTGATTGCTGGGAATGGAGGAGTGGGAGACAAGGACTGGAAAGGACCCCAAGGGAATCTTTGCCGTGAAGCCAATGTTCTAGATCTTGATGTGGTGTTAGTTACATAGGGAGTACGACTTTGTCAAAATTCATCATACTGTGCACTTTAAAGTATATTTTATAGACTCTAAATTAAGCCTCAATAAAGTTGATTAAAAATAGACATTTAAATAAAGTAGCTCAGTTTTTAGCAGCTTATTTGTAACCCACCCAAAGCTGAAAACCACCATAATGTTCATCAAGTGATGAATAGATAAGCATATCATATATCCCTACAATGGACTACAACTTGGCAATAAAAAGGAACTAACTATTGTGACATAGAATAACGTGGATGAATCTCAAAATAATCATGCTGAATAAAAAAAAAGCCAGACATAAAAGTAGTACATATTGTATGATTCCTCTTACATAAAACTACAGTGACAGAAAGCAGATCAGTGGTTGCTTGGATAGGGGACCTTGGGTGGAAAAAGGGAATTACAAAACAGCACAAGGAAACTTTGGGGGTAATAGATATGTTCTGTCTTAATTGTGGCAATGGTTTCATGGTTGTATACATGTCAAAAGTATCACATTGTATATTTAAAACCATACAGTATATCATATCAATTATATCTCAAACTTATTTATTTATTTTTTGGAGAGGAAGGTGGGGAGGGGCAGAAGGAGAGGGAGAGGATCTTAAGCAGGCTGCACTCCCAGCATGGAGCCTGACACAGGGCATGATATCATGATCCTGAGACCATGACCTGAGCCGAAATCAAGAGTCAGATGCTTAACTGACTGAGCCATGAGGGCGCCCCCTCAAACTTTTAAAAATCACAATGATACAACAATACATATGTATTAGAATAGGTACAATAAAAAGCATTGACAATACTAAGTGCTAGTAAGGATGTGAGCAGCTGGAATTCCTATACCCTGTTGATGGGGATGTAAAATAGTACAGCCATTTGGAAACATTTGGCAGTTTCTTATAAAATTACATAACACTTACCTCATAGCAGCAGTCTCACTCCAATGGAAATAAACACATATGTTCACACAAAAACCTGTATACAAATGTTTATAGCAACTTTGTTCAGAAGTCAAAAACTGGAAGTCTGTCAGCCAGTAGATGGATAAACAAACTGTGGTATATCCATACAATAGAATACTAACTCAGCAACAAAAAGGGAATCGACTATTGATCCCCCTCAGTGACATGGATGGATCTCAAAAGCATTATGCTAAATAAAAGAAATCACATCCAAAAGTCTATATATTGTGTGATTAAACTCACATGACATTCTAAAAAAGGTAAAAATACAGACCAAAAACCCATCAGTGGTTGCCAGGGTCTGGGGTTGGTGGGAGCAGTTGGTTACAAAATGACATGAGGAAAGTTTTGGGGGTGATGGCTAGGTTCTCAATTGTGGTAGTAGTTATAAAACTGAATGCATTTGTCAAAACTCAGAGGAACTGTGCACTAAAAAAGGATGCATTTTACTGTTCTTAAGAAGTCATCTCAGGGGCGCCTGGGTGGCTTAAGTTGGTTCAGTGTCTGCCTTCTGCTCAGGTCATGATCGCAGGGTCTTGGGATCAAGCCCCACATCGGGCTCTGTGCTCAGCAGGGAGCCTGCTTCTCCCTCTCCCTCTGCCTGCTTGTGCATGCACTCTCTCTCTCTGTCAAATAAATAAATAAAATCTTTAAAAAATAAAAAAAAGTCATCTCAGAGGTAAAGATTATCCCTTTACTACAGTTGCAGAGGAAGAGATCACTATGCATCATAAAATTAGTTCAAAAGATCTGATTTGGTAAAGTATTAAATGAAAACTCTCACAAGAATATCAACCTTGTCTGCAATATATAAACTTGCATAATATGAGTAACTGTTACCATCTGATAAAGTGAGTCTAACCTTGGAAGTGTTATCTGAACAAATGGGTCATGGAAGACACCAAGGCTCCAAATACTACTCCCAAGTCATGTGAAAATAACCCCCAGAATAAATGCCTACATACAAGTCTATAGCCTGTACTTCTTGGTAACTTGTTACCTTGAATATAATTGACATTTCTGTATTCCTAAAGATATAAAGATTTGTAGGATCTCAATGTCAGATCAGGAAGAGCCCTGGTACTTCCTACTCTTGTATACATGGTTAAACAATTAAAAACCTGTGACTGCCGGGGCGCCTGGGTGGCACAGCAGGGGCGCCTGGGTGGCACAGCAGTTGGGCGTCTGCCTTCGGCTCAGGGCGTGATCCCGGCGTTATGGGATCGAGCCCCACATCAGGCTCCTCCACCATGAGCCTGCTTCTTCCTCTCCTACTCCCCCTGCTTGTGTTCCCTCTCTCGCTGGCTGTCTCTGTCTCTGTCAAATAAATAAATAAAATCTTAAAAAAAAAAACACCTGTGACTGCCAAATTTATTAACAAATGTTTGATTATCTTACCTGGCTAAGTCCTCTGGAAAGCAGAGCCTGAGGCGGGGATTAAAGTGCTGACATTTTACTTGGGAAATGGGCAAACATGTTTACTCAGTTGGCTAAACTTTCTCTGCAAGGCTTGAAAGGAATCTTAAGTATGAAAAGATGGGCAAAGGTCACCAGATATCCCAAGAACACCTCTAACAGGAGAGACAGACATCAACAAACAAAAAAGAAAAAAAAAAAGGAGGAAAACAGTTGATGAAGGGAACAGAAGAAACCTAAAAATAATGGGTAACTTTGGAGAGAAAAGAATACATTCATTAAAAAAAGAAAAAGTACTTGAAAAAAAAATGCCAGTCAGAAAATAATATATGGGGATGCCTGGGTGGCTCAGTCGTTAAGCGTCTGCCTTTGGCTCAGGGCGTGATCCTGGATCCTTGGGATCGAGCCCTACATCAGGCTCCTCCGCTGGGAGCCTGCTTCTTCCTCTCCCACTCCCCCTGCTTGTGTTCCCTCTCTCGCTGGCTGTCTCTATCTCTGTCAAATAAATAAATAAAATCTTAAAAAAAAAAACACCTGTGACTGCCAAATTTATTAACAAATGTTTGATTATCTTACCTGGCTAAGTCCTCTGGAAAGCAGAGCCTGAGGCAGGGATTAAAGTGCTGACATTTTACTTGGGAAATGGGCAAACATGTTTACTCAGTTGGCTAAACTTTCTCTGCAAGGCTTGAAAGGAATCTTAAGTATGAAAAGATGGGCAAAGGTCACCAGATATCCCAAGAACACCTCTAACAGGAGAGACAGACATCAACAAACAAATGAAAAAAGAAAAAAAAAAAGGAGGAAAACAGTTGATGAAGGGAACAGAAGAAACCTAAAAATAATTGGTAACTTTGGAGAGAAAAGAATACATTCATTAAAAAAAGAAAAAGTACTTGAAAAAAAAATGCCAGTCAGAAAATAATATATGGGGGCGCCTGGGTGGCTCAGTCGTTAAGCGTCTGCCTTTGGCTCAGGGCGTGATCCTGGATCCTTGGGATCGAGCCCTACATCAGGCTCCTCCGCTGGGAGCCTGCTTCTTCCTCTCCCACTCCCCCTGCTTGTGTTCCCTCTCTCTCTGTCATATAAATAAATAAAATCTTAAAAAGAAAATAATATATGGAAGGTAGAAAATAAAGCTGAGGAAATTCTCCTGATTTTAAAAAAAAGGGCAAAAGGTTAAAAATGGAAAATAAGAGAAAAAATACATAATTCACTTAGAGGTACATTTCAATATATATATATTCAACTAGTAGAGGTTCCTGAAATAGAAAGGATAAAACAGAAAATTCCCCAGGACTGATATACACAACTTGCCAGGCTGAAAGGGCTCACTAAGTATACAGCATTACAAATGAAAAAATACTGACACTTTTAAACAGATCATGAAGTTTCAGGACATTTGAGATAAAGAAGATCCTAAAGCTTTCAGAGAGGAAAACTGCAGGTCACAAATAAAAGCTCGAGAATCACAATAGCATAGGGTTTCAAGAACAACAAAATGTGGAAAACAATGAATAAATGCATTTAAAAGTGCCTACCTCCAAGTCTGTAGCCTAGCAAATTATCAATGGAGTGAAAGAATACACCCATTTCACACATGCAAAAGTCTCGAAAAAACTTACGTCCCATTAACCCTCCCTGGGAAGCTAAGGAAGGATACACTCCACCAAACAGGGAAGTACACCATGAAAGCAGCAGCTATGGGATCCAGGAAACAGAAGAGGGGTATAAGAAATGACCAGGGTGACCGTGAAGAGAAATCCCAGGGCAACAGCTATGCCCCAGGCATAGAGAACGATGAAGGTCCCCATCATGGGCCGAGTTGTGCCACCCTCCACCCCTGACGAATTCGTATGTTGAAGTCACCCTAACTCTCAGGACCTCAGAATGTGATTATATTTGGAGATAGGGTCTTTAAAGAGGTAATATGTTTAACAAGGTCATAAGGGTGGGCACTAATCCAATATGACTGGTGTCCTCATAAGAAGGAATCTGAACACAGTCACAGTTGGAAGACCATGTAGGGACAAGGGGAGAAGATGGCCATCTCTACACAGAAGAGACCAACCCTGCCAACACCTTCAGCTTGGATGTCTAGCCTCCAGAACTGTGAGAACAAAAATTTCTGCTGTTTAAGCCGCCCAGTCTGGTGCTCTGTTGAGGCATCCCTAGCAAACTAACACAGCACCCAACCTGGAAAAGGCCAAGAGGGCTCCAGGAAAGATTGCAGACAAGAAAGGATCTGTGTCTATCCTATCCAAATGAAGAGAAATGTTACAGTGGTGTTGGAATCTGAGGGATGAACTGGTGATAGGTGCAGGGAAAAGAAGCAAACAAATGAGGCAAAATGAGGACAAAAGCAGTGTGAGAAAGGAACATAATCTTGGTATGCTATGGCTCAGTATACCTAGGAAACAACATAAACTTAGAATACTGACTGAACTGGAAGCTGGGAAGTAACTATACTGAGGAATGAGGACAGAAGTGTGCATGTGGGTAAATGATGTGCATGAGCCAAATCCGCATCCTCCACAGCAGGAAGTCAACTGGTAATATCACAAATGGAAAATATCAGTAAGTGGCAAAATAAACATAGTATTTAAACATGGAGGCAAATAGTAGAAGATAATGCAAAAATATTTAGTGTTGGGGCGCCTGGGTGGCTCCGTCAGTTAAGCGTCCAACTCTTGATTTGGGTTCATTTTTTTAAAATATTTTTTTATTAAATTATGTTAGTCACCATACAGTACATCCCTGGTTTTTGATGTAAAGTTCAATGATTCATTAGTTGTGTATAACACCCAGTACACCATGCAATACGTGCCCTCCTTACTACCCATCATCAGCCTATCCCATTCCCCCACTCCCCTCCCCTCCGAAGCCCTCAGTTTGTTTCTCAGAGTCCATAGTCTCTCATGTTTCATTCCCCCTTCTGATTACCCCCCCTTTCTTTATCCCTTTCTTCTCCTACCGATCTTCCTAGTTCTTATGTTCCATAGATGAGAGAAACCATATGATAATTGTCTTTCTCTGCTTGACTTATTTCACTTAGCATTATCTCCTCCACTGCTGTCCATGTTGCAGCAAATGTTGAGAAATCGTTCTTTTTGAAAGCTGAATAATATTCCATTGTATATATGGACCACAACTTCTTAATCCAGTCATCTGTTGAAGGGCATCTCGGCTCCTTCCACGATTTAGGTATCGTGGACAATGCTGCTATGAACATTGGGGTGCATATGGCCCTTCTCTTCACTACGTCTGTATCTTTGGGGTAAATACCCAGTAGTGCAATGCCTGGATCATAGGGTAGCTCAATTTTTAACTTTTTAAGGGACTGCCACACTGTTTTCCAGAGTGGCTGTACCAACTTGCATTCCCACCAACAATGTAGGAGGGACCCCCTTTCTCCACATCCTCTCCAACAATTGTTGTTTCTTGCCTTGTCAATTTTTGCCATTCTAACTGGCGTAAGGTGGTATCTTAGTGTAGTTTTGATTTGAATTTCCCTGATGGCTAATGATTTTGAACATTTTTTCATGTGTCTGTTAGCCATTTGTGTGTCTTCTTTGGAAAAGTGTCTGTTCATATCTTCTGCCCATTTTATGATTTGTTTATTTGTTTCTTGTGTATTGAGTTTGAGAAGTTCTTTGTAGATCTTAGATACCAGTCTTTTATCTGTAGTATCATTTGCAAATATATTCTCCCATTCCGTGGGCTGCCTCTTAGATTTTTTGACTGTTTCCTTGGCTGTGCAGAAGCTTTTTATCTTGATGAAGTCCCACAAGTTCATTTTATCTTTTGTTTCTCTTGCCTTTGGAGATGTGTCATGAAAAAGGTTGCTGTGGCCGATGTCGTAGAGGTTGCTGCCTATGTTCTCCTCTAGGATTTTGATGGATTCCTGTCTCACATCGAGGTCTTTCATCCATTTGGAGTTTATCTTTGTGTATGGTGTGAGAGAATGGTCAAGTTTCATTCTTTTGCATGTAGCTGTCCAATTTTTCCAGCACCATTTATTGAAGAGACTGTCTTTTTTCCACTGGATGTTCTTTCCTGCTTTGTCAAAAATTAGTTGCCCAAAGAGCCGAGGGTCCATTTCTGGGTTCTCTATTCTGTTCCATTGGTCTATGTGTCTGTTTTTGTGCCAGTACCATGCTGTCTTTGTGATCACAGCTTTGTAGTACAGCTTGAAATCTAGCATTGTGATGCCCCCAGCTTTGTTTTTCCTTTTCAACAATTCCTTGGCGATTCGGGGCCTTTTCTGGTTCCATACAAATTTAAGGGCTATTTGTTCCAGTTCTTTGAAAAATGTCATTGGTATTTTGATTGGGATAGCATTGAAAGTGTAGATTGCTCTGGGTAGCATGGACATTTTAACTATGTTAATTCTTCCGATCCATGAGCATGGAATATTTTTCCATCTTTTTGTGTCTTCTTCAATGTCTTTCAAGAGTGATTTGTAGTTTCTAGAATATAGATCCTTTTCGTCTCTGGTTAAGTTAATTCCAAGGTAACGTATGATTTTTGGTGCTATTGTAAATGGGATGGAATCCCTAATTTCTCTTTCTTCAGTCTCATTATTTGTGTATAGAAATGCAACTGATTTCTGAGCATTGATTTTGTATCCCGCCACATTACTGAATTGCTCTATAACTTCTAATAGTTTGGGAGTGGATTCTTTGGGGTTTTCCATATAGAGTATCATGTCATCTGCGAAGAGAGACAGTTTGACTTCTTCTTTGCCTTTTATCCCTTTTTGTTATCTGACTGCAAGGACTTCTAGTACTATGTTGAATAATAATGGCGAGAGTGGGCATCCTTGTCGTGTTCCTGATCTTAAGGGAAGGGCTTCCAGCTTTTGAGAATGATATTTGCTGTAGGCTTTTCATAGATGGTTTTTATGAGATTGAGGAATGTACCCTCTATCCCTACACTCTGAAGGGTTTTAATCAGGAAAGGATGCTGTATTTTGTCAAATACAGCTTTTTCTGCATCTATTGAGAGGATCATATGGTTCTTGACTCTTTTCTTGTTGATATGATGTATCACACTGACCGATTTGTGAATGTTGAACCACCCTTGCATCCCAGGGATGAATCCCACTTGGTCATGATGGATAAGGCTTTTAATGTACTGATGAATTCTATTAGCCAGGATCTTGTTGAGGATTTTGGCGTCCATATTCATTAGGGAAATCGGTCTGTAATTCTCCTTTTTGATGAGGTCTTTGCCTGGTTTGGGAATCAAGGTAATATTGGCCTCATAGAATGAGTTTGGTAGCTTTCCTTCTGTTTCTATTTTTTGAAATAGCTTTAGGAGAATAGGTATTATTTCTTCTTTGAATGTTTGGTAGAATTCCCCAGGAAAACCATCCGGTCCTGGAGTTTTGTTTTTTGGAAGGTTGTTTATCACCGTTTCAATCTCTTCATAAGTAATTGGCCTGTTTAAAAAATCAATTTCTTCCTGTTTCAGTCTTGGTAGCTTATAGGTTTCCAGGAAGGCCTCTATCTCTTCCAGATTGCTTAATTTATTGGCATAAAGCTGTTGATAAAAGTTTCTAATAATCCTTCCAATTTCATTTGTGTTGGTTGTGACCTCTCCTTTTTCATTCATAATTTTATTAATTTGGGTCCTTTCTTTATTCTTTTGGAGAAGTCTTGCTAGTGGTTTGTCAATTTTATTTACTCTTTCAAAGACCAGCTTCTAGTTCTGTTCATCTGCTCTACTATGCTTCTGGTTTCTAATTCATTGATTTCTTCTCTAATCTTGATCAGCTGCTTCCTCGTGCGTGGATTAGGCCTGTCCCTCCGTTGCTGTTCCAGCTTCTTGAGGTGAGAATATAAAAACTGCATTTTAGATTTTTCTGTTCTATTGAGTGAGGCTTGGATGGCTATGTATTTTCCCCTTAGGACTGCCTTTGCAGTATCCCATAGGTTTTGGACCGTTGTGTTTTCATTCTCGTTGGTCTCCATAAATTGTTTAAATTGATTTTTGATTTCCTGGTTTATTGAATCATTCTTGAGCAGGATGGTTCTTAGTCTCCAAGTGTTAGAGTTTCTTCCAAATTTTTCCTTGTGGTTGAGTTCCAATTTCAAAGCGTTGTGGTCTGAGAATATGCAGGGAATAATTTCAGTCTTTTGGCATCGGTTGAGACCTGTTTTGTGTCCCAGAACATGGTCTATTCTTGAGAATGTTCCATGGGCATTAGAATAGAATGAGTATTCTTTGGTTCTGGGGTGTAGTGTTCTATATATATCTATGAGGTCCAACTCGTCGAGTATGGCATTCAAAGCTCTTGTTCCTTTGTCGATTTTCTGCTTGGGTGCTCTATTTCTGATAGTAGAGTGTTGAGGTCCCCTACTATTAATGTATTTTTATCTATGTGTCTCTTTATTCTGGTTAAGAGCTGGCTTGTGTATCTTGCTGATCCCCTGTTGGGGACATATATATTTATAATTGTCATATCCACTTGTTGGATACATCCTTTAAGAATAATATGGTGCCCTTCTGTATCTCTAACTATAGTCTTTAGTTTAAAATCCAATCTGTCTGATATGAGAATTGCTACTCCAGCTTTCTTTTGAGGTCCACTGGCATGAAAGATGGTATTCCATCCCTTTACTTTCAGTCTGGATGTATCTTTAGATTCAAAATGAGTCTCTTGTAGACAGCAAATGGATGGGTCATGTCTTTTTATCCAATCTGCAACCCTGTGGTGCTTTATGGGAGCATTTAGGCCATTTACATTGAGACTGATTATTGAGAGATATGATTTTAATAATGCCATGTTGCCTGCAAAGTCTTTGTTTCTATAAATTGTGACTTTCTGTTCTGTATCACTCTTGGGGCCTTTTTACTTTTATAGAACCCCCCTTAATATCTCCTGTAGGGCTGGTTTCGTGGTTATGAAATTGGTCAATGACTGGCGATTCTGGAAGGTCTTTATCTCTCCATCAATTCTGAATGACAGCCTTGCTGGATAAAGGATCCTTGGCTGCATGTTTTTCTCTGAAAGAACTTTAAAAATGCCCCCCCCAACCCTTTCTCTCATTCCAGGTCTGTGGACAGGTCTGACGTAATTCTGATAACTTTGCCTTGGTACGTGAGAAATTTCTTTGCCCTGGCCACTTTCAACACTGTATCCTTGGTTCTGATATTTGCGAAATGCACTATGATGTGACGTGGTGTAGGTTTGTCGTGGTTGAGCTTGGGAGGGGTCCTCTCTGCCTCTTGGACACAAATGCTTGTTTCCTTTGCTAGATTAGGGAAGTTTTCAGCTACAATTTGTTCAAATATCTCTTCTAGACCTCTGTTTTTCTCCACCTCCTTGGGGATGCCGATGATTCTGACATTGGAACGTTTCATTAGTCAGTAATCTCCCGTAACCTACATTCTTGAGATTGGATTTTTTTGAGCCAAGTTTCTAATTTAGCTTTCTCTTCTACTAACCCATCCTCCAATTTGCCAATATGTTCTTCTGCCTCATTCACCCTGGCTGTCAGAGCCTCTGGTTCTGACTGCATTTGATTCATAGAATTTTTAATTTCTGCCAGATTCGCCCTCATTTCTGCCCTTAGAGATTCTATATTCTCATTAACATTTTCATTAATACTTTTTTCAAGTCTGCACATCATCTTGACCATTGTTACTCTGAACTCCATTTCTGATAATTTGGTTATATCTATATCCATTAGTTCTGTGGCAGAGGCCACAGACTCATTGTCTTTTCTTTGCTGGGCAGGGGGGGCGGATTTCTCCTTCTCATCATTCTGATGAGGAGAGGTTGCGGGGTTGCCCAGAGCCCAAATTATTGACCAGGACCCAGGCTGTGTGCACTTGTTTTATAGGGACCTTAGGGATGTGGGCCTCTTGATTTTTCAGCCTGCCTTCTGGGGAAGGGGCCAGCCGCGCCGATATTCAGGCAACCCTGTTTGGGTAGAGTCTCCGTGTCCCCTGCAAGGGGGGATGGGGATGGGCGCACTGTGAGCCGGTATTTCCAGGCTTTTGTTCTCTGGCGGCTTTCCCTGGGGGTTTGCTGTGCCTCTTCTGAGAGTCAGAGCAGCAGTGGCCGAATCTCAGCCTTTGTCTCAGAACAGAGGGATCGCAGACTGTTCTCCACTGATGTTCTGGCCACTTTAACTCTGTTTCTGTTGGTGCTGCTCAACCTTGCAGCCCCACAGCCAGCGTCCCAGCCCTCACTTCCAGGGCCAGCGCGTCTCTGTCCTTCGTGTTTCTAACACCGCCAGCTGCCCCTGCGCGCTCCGAAGCTCCGGCCCTCAGTCTGGTGGCGCACGTTCCCGGCTCACGGTCTCAGTCTGCTGTCTCGGGGGTGCCGTCCGCGAGTCCGCCCGCTCCCCCGTGCAGGTGGCTACCGCTTCCTGGTGCCCGAATGCGGCGGCTTCCTCCCCCTCCGTTCATCTTCTGATATCTGTGCACGGATTCACGGCTCCCCGCTTCGTACCTCAATACTCAGCGCTGGAGATGTTCATTTGTAGAGATCCAGATGTATCTTCCTGCGTCTCAGGCTGATTACGTGGATGTTCAGGCTGGTCTGGTACCTATCCAGCTCGACTCAGGGGACCGGCTGAAAAAGGGGTCCCCTACTCCTCCACCATCTTAACTCCTCCCCCTGCCTGATTTGGGTTCAGGTCATGATCTCAGGGTTGAGATGGAGCCTTGCGTCAGGCTCCGAGCTCAGTATGGAGTCTGCTTAAGATTCATTCTCTCTCCCCTTTTGCCCTTCCCCCCTCTCCCTCTCAAACAAACCAAGGAACAAATAATGTTTGCCAGAGGTAGGGTGGGGTGGGGGCAGGGGCTATTCTTTTCCACTGTAATCTCAGTAGAACTTTTTGCATTTTAACTACTCATATGTGTTTTTTAAATAAAAATGAAAACTTTAAAAGCTTAAAAGGCTACTGAAGACTTTAAAAAAACGGGAGTCGCCAGTCCCTTTAGCCAGAGGACTTTTACCGTGCGAGGAGAACCCAGAACTCTAGTGTGGTGAAGAATAAATGAGACAGGAGATAGCAAAAGGAGCCTAGTTTTTCTGTTGTTTTGTTTTGTTCTGTTTTTAAGGAGTCTCGTTTTTTAACAAACCATGTTGACAACTGAAATGGGAAGGGGACAGAGGGGAATTCAGGGTCACATTTTCTGAAGGTAGCAGTACTTCTAGTGATGGCACTCCTGCTGGCAGTGTCCTCCTTAGAAACTGCTCGCCAAGGAGAACTCTCAGACTGGCTGGATTCCCGTGCCTGCCCCTTCTTGTTCTTCCATGCCTCACCAGTTGTCCAGTTCCACTTCAGTCCCCGTGAGCCTTCACGCTGTGTCCCGGGCAGCACTTGCACAAGAGCAGCCTTTCAGCACGAAGAACTTCTCTCTGTTACACGTGGCAGGCAGAGGAGAGCTTCACAAGCATCGCTTAGATGAAGGGTAGCAGCTTGACCGAGCTAATTAGACACAGGCCAGGGGACTGGCTGAACGAGAGCATTTCCTTATGGTCAGGTTCCACATGTTGTTCATATGGAAAAGAGGATAAAGAAAATGTGTGTCGCATGCAGTATAGTATGAGACATTCTAGGATACAACTCTTCAAAGTCAGAGGCTTTAAAAAAAATGAAGCGAAGTTGCCCAAGTATTCATCACATATCTACTGAGGATTATGATGTCATGTTGGCGAGACACTTCCCTGAGCAAACTAAGGTCTCTGGCTTCCTCTGCAACTAAAAATATTTAACACCTCCCAAGTGATCCATCTGTATGTTCCAGAGGTATACCAGCAGAAAAGATAACTTAGAAAAAGTCAAGATCAAGGCACCACTCTACTGTGAGGCAAATGGAAAAAGATTCCAGCAGGTTATGTTCAACAGAGAAGCAATAAAACAAGGAAGCCATGCTTGTCCACAAGTCTTCCAGATATCCCAGGCTTTAAGTGTTGTATCCTATTCTGTTCATTAAAGAACTTTTGTAGTCTATAAAAGTTTTCACGTTTTCTGAATAGTTCTACCCAGTTGATAACAATTACCCTGTCAGGTAAATTAACAGCATTCTGGTTTATCAGTTTCTCTTGCCCAACTGACAGTTACCTAAAAGTTTATCCATTCCTGTTAGATGGCATATCTGACAATTCAGTGAAGAAGTTGGTCAAATCCCACAACAGACTGCCAAAGAAAGAAACGTCTAATCACAAAAATACAGTTACTAATTTTGAAGAGATTTTAAAGAGATTGTCTCTTAGGTAGGTTTTAATAGAAATCTTGAACAGTTAGGGGGAAAAAAGATAGCCTTAATGATTGGGTCAGTAACAGAACATGACAAAAACACCAGAAATTTCCACACATACACTCCTATCACAAGTCTAGTCAGAAAGAAATACATCAATAAGGAAGACAGAATTTTGAAAAAATAACTTACAAGGGAAATTCTTTATTACTTTCTCAGTTCTAAAATACCAACTTCCTTTAAAAAAATTTAAGACTGAATGACAGATTATTTCCTTTACTGTTCAAATACTGCAAATTTATCAGCAAAGAGGTTAAGTATCAATGTAATTTTTCTTTAAGTTTGAACACATGACAGAGCAATAAAATAGATTATAAACCTCATTTGACCTGATCTTATAAAAAGTCACTCCAGCTGTCTTCAGCCCTGCTCTATCTGCAGAGAGATTTCCAGGACAGGTTTGTGTCATTCGGTCCATCCACAATAGGTTGGATAGGATAGTCTGTAGTAATTGCCAGGATACCACACTGTATTCTGGGCTGCTTGACTGGCATTTGGCTTTACATTCCAGGAGTACCTCCTTTGTGAATAGTCCTCTCCAGGGGGACAAGGAGGAGGGATATGGCCTCTCTGGTAAACGTTCTGGTTCTGTGAAAATTTTCTTAAAGAAAACCAAAAGTAATGAATTATTATTAGTTTTAATAAAATATATGAATAAGCTTTATAAAATAATACATAGACACTCTGGTTCTACTGTTTTCTACTTGTATAACCTTAGCAGATAAATTGCTTCATCTCTGGATTTCTTAGTTCTTTATAAGATGGAGGTAATACCTTCCATCTTCATGGGTTGTTTTCAAGGTAAATTAAGACAACATATTTAAATTACCTACCGTAACACTTTGGCACATGGTAGATTCCCAGGAGCCATTCCACTTTTCCTTACAGAGATAAATCTACACTTTTCTAATCAAATACTTTCTACCCAAGTCTTCCAGAGTTGACATGAGACAGTATAAGGTATTTATTTTTAAAAACAGCTGTCTTCACTTTATAAATAAATACATATATAGATGAGCTATAAAGTGTAGAAATTCTAATTATTACCTACACATGCAACAGATTTGGAAGATTAAGATTGAAGTTTGTTTCAAAAACAAGATCAGTAAATTTAATATACTGGAATTTTACTACTTTTTCTATAATTTGTATTTACTCTTTAAATAACAACCTTCCTTATTCTGCAAACTTTACCACTATTAATAGAACCTAAGAATGCAAGATCCTTTTTGGTAATCACATCAAATTGCTGGCTTAAACTAAGTTTAGAATCAATGAAAATTTCCAAGTCCTTCTCCCAACTGCCTCTGAAAAGTCTCAAATTCCCCCCCATCCTATACTTGATTTTCTAGCCCTGAATGCAAAATGTGGAGCAAATGATACCTCTGATCAGCGGACACTGATCAGCTAGAAAACATCAATTCTCACCATTCTCATGTGTTTGCACTAATTTACAATATAAATTTCTATTTCAATTCTAGAAAAGTGGACAGCAGAGATACCTTACTGACTGCTGCAAATCCTGGGTTTGGCTGTGGAAATGCCGAGAAGGTACTGGGTAACCTTGGGTCTGATGTAGGTTATACCAATGTCCTTGGTTAACAGACTTAATAGTGGTGTGGACTGGTTCCATCATATGTGTTGCATCTTCAAAACCACTTGATCTGGATACACTGGAATCCCAATTCCTCAAAGAGAACGTTTCCACACAGTATTACTGGTTTCCAAATTCTGTAGCCAATTTAGTGATGCTATTTAGGCAATATGAAAATATCAGTCCCACCCCCAATTTGTTTAGGGTTCCCCAAGCAAGTAAATAAGCTGCAAGAAGAATGGATATATGCAACTTAAATGACGGAAAACAAGATCTCCCTAACCACAGATCTCACATATAAAATGCTACTTACTTTCTGATGGGACCTTTCTGAAGGTCTTCAATGTAGTTTTGTCTCTCCAAGCAATGTCCGCGGCATCTATTGAATACTGAAGAGTGGATGAACTGTTAGAAATCACTGTACTAAAAGCAAATCTTTCCCAGAGAAAGCAGATCAAAGCTGAAATCCACTAATTATTCAGGCTGTTATACCTCATTATTTCCAGATACATCCCTTTATAAACTTTTGGCAAAAGAATGTATTATGTCAGAGCAAATGAATTACAAACATTTCTTTTTTCCAAAATTTGAGAAATTCATCTACATTTCCACCTTCAACTTTTATAAAAAGGAAAAAATGGTGACAACCCTCATACTTACGTTCAATTGCATCATCTGGCCTCATGCCTTGTACATCAATCAAATATCTAACAAAACAACATAATTCAAGTTATTTATATACATGAAAAGAAAAAAATCAAGTGTTTTCAAAAGAGGTCCAATTTCACTTACAAATAGATATAAAAATCCTAAAAAAACATTAGCACATCAAATCCAGTAATTATGAAAGAATGATATACCATGACCACAAAAAGACTTTATTCCAAGGACGACCCAACTTTAGCAAATCTATTAATATAATTATTTACATTAATACAACTATTTAATTAGTAAATGAAGGAGAAGAAAATATAGGACCAAATTGGCAGATGTTAAAAAGGTATCTGATAAAAATACAACAGTCATTTTTGGTTTCTTGGTTTTTGTTTTTTAAGATTTTATTTATTTATTTGAGAGAGCAAGTGAGAGAGCAGAGCAGGGGGGAGTGGCAGAGGAAGAAGCAGACTCCCTGCTGAGCAGGGAGCCCAATATGGGACTCAATCCTGGGGCCCTGGGACCATGACCTGAGCAGAAGGCAAACGCTTAACCGACGGAGCCACCCCGGCGCCCCACAACAGTCATTTTTTATCAAAGTGTTTTGTATACTAGAAACAGGAGACTTAATATGACAGCGTATTTATGAGGAACTGATAGATAGCAAAAGATGAATTGGGAAAAATATTAACATCAAATCTAAATACTATCTAACCAACTGTATGGGCCAGAAGCTTAGGAGTCACTACCACCGCCAGCCGTTTCTTCCTCACCGTAACCTTCACACCACCAAGTCCCAACAATGACTGTCTCTAGAACATGTCCACATCTTTCTACCCAAATGACCACCACACCCTGTCTGGGCCCCCATCATGCCTTGATTTCTACAAAAGCCTAACTGATCTCCTTGCTTCTGCTCTTCCCCCCTGCAGTGTATTCTCCACTTAGCAGCAAAACGGTGGCTTGACAATGCAAATGTGATTATGCTCTACATACTCACCCTTAACAAAAACAGCTCAGTGGTTTTCAAGATAAAGTCTAAACACAGACCCACATGATCTAACTCCTCCCCCACACTTCCAGCTCCATTTTCACTTTAAAAAAAAAAAAGGGAATCTCAAAAAGAAAATAAATAAATAAAATAAATCTATACAGCCAACACGGGGCTCAAACTCATGACCCTGAGATCACGAGTCACAAGCTGTACTGACTGAGACAGCCAGGCACTCCCACCCCCAACCTTTTTTTTTTTTTTTTTAAACTTTTCAGCTCCATTTTAACACCATATTTCCATGGCCCAGCCTCCCTGGCTCATTCCAACACAGCATACGCTTTCCTATTATCAGTCTTTGCTGTTCCTTATGCCCAGAATGCTCTCTCCAGTGTCTAACAGGTTAACACCTCATCATCCTTCAGATATCAGCCCAAACATCCCCAAAGAAACATTCTGTGTCCTCCACGCTAAGGTAAAATCCCCCCTATTAATATGCTCTCACGTACCATTTCCCTCTCCTTGGCATTTCAGAGCTGTAATTCCACATGCGTTTGTGTGACTCTTGAATGTCTGTTCTCTCTCTAGACTGTTAGAGTTCCCAAAGGGCCAGTCAAGTCTCTCAAGTCTTTCTGCTAGCACCCAGCACAGTGCTTACACAGAAAAGATGCTTAGTAAGTGTTTTCTGAATGAACAAATGTAATTCGGTACAGTGATAGCAAAGTCCATGAAAAGCAGAAAGGCATAAATTCTTTGAATCAGAAATTCCATTCTGAGTGAAATTATCTGAGAAAATAGCACATACATTCAAATTTGTTCATTCAGGAATATTCATTGATACAATGTTTTAAGATATTAAAAACTTCTGACTTTTATGTTCATCTGGAAGCAAAGGAACAAGGCAGCTTCTAAAAAAGGATGAGGTTTCCAAATATTTTCACAGGAAGATGTCCACGATATATTAAATTATATAACAGGATGTCTAATATTACACCATTAAATTACATGTATATACTTACATCTGTCTGCATTTTTAAGTCTGAAAAAATACAAACTAAATTATCACTGGTGGTATCTTTGAGTGGAGAGCAAGAGTGCTTTCTACTTCATACATTTCAATACCAACTGCATTTTTTGCAACTAGCTTACATGACTGCTATAAACAAAACAACGCAAACGTGGTCTCTCTCAGGGCTGACAACTCACCTGCAGATGAGATAGCCAGTCCTGTTTAAGCCATGGGTACAGTGAACACCAATAAGTTTGTCTACAAGACAAGGAGTACACAGTTAAATAAGTGAAGTACATACACTTAAAACAAATTCTACAATTTTCTTTAGAGTACCATTTATTAGTTGCTACAACACTAGTACTACCCTGAAAAGGAATAACTGATGAGGAGTGTGTTATTTCAGGAATACGCTATAAGGAATTATCTAACATAAATTTGAAATTCATGGCCTCTGAAAAATTCTGCATAGCCCCTATTAGATGCAGTCATGTAAACTAGAGAAGGCCTGGTCAGGTACTAACAGCTAAAATGGCACTGAGACGAACCCAGCTTCTTACTATAGAATGACCATCAGTAACTGACTTAATTATAGAAAATGAGAGCAAGAAGAAAAAAAAAAAAACAGGCTAGAAGAATGAAACTTGTTTCGGAGTGAAACAAATCAAATGCCTTTACTTTGGATACTGAATACGAAAAAAACCAGTTTCTGTGGGACTCATAAATTCCCAAAGTGCTTCCAACCCTTCTCTCGTTTGCTGCTCCTCACACACCACAGTCTGTGTGCCCGTGAAGCACCTGGGGAAGCAGCGCTGTTCGTATCTTACGCTGAAAAAGTGAGAACTGGAGATGGAAGCCCAAGCAGCACAGCAGGCAGACGGAACAAAGACTAGAAGCAAGTCTAAGATTTTTCCAACTGTGCCACAGTATTTCTTAGTCCATCGTTTAAAAAAATTACGTGAGGTGCCTGGGTGGCTCAGATGGTTAAGCATCTGCCTTCTGCTCTGGTCATGATCCCAGGGCCCTGGGTCTGAGCTCCACGTCGGACTCCTGGCTCAGCACCGAGTCTGCTTCTCCCTCTCCCTCTGCCTCTCCCCCTGCTCATGTTCTGTCTGTTTCAAATGAATAAATAAAATCTTAAAAAATAAATTAAAAAATTATGTGAGAAATTAAAAAATGATCAAGTGTAATCCATCTCTGCACAATGTACGTCTGTGACTAGGTGGTGTCTGTAGGAAAGCACTCATCCTCTCCTGCCTGGGTTACTAACTCCCTACCTCTAAATCTTGTCTATTTCAAGTGATCCGCAGGTGATTTTCCAGATGTGATCTTCCCGAAATATGAACTCGTAAGGTTACTCCCTTGCTTAAAAATCTCGATTTAGCATAGAAAAAAAGCCCATACTTTTAGCACAGCATTTAGAACTCTTTATAAATGGTATCATCAATCTCTCCAGCTGAACTGTACGTCCACAATGATTCAAACTAGGACTTACAGGGTCCTCCATGATCCATGTCCTCCTGCCCCTCCAACCTCTCAGATCCCATTTTCTACACCCTGACCTCACCCATGTTCCCCACTCCAGCTACATGGTCTTACTATTCTCAAACATGCCTAGCACGGTCATGCCTCAGGGGCTTTGCACCTACTATTCCCTCTGCTTTGCAACACTCCATCCCCCTGAACTCCCCAGATAGACAATGGTTCCTCACTTCTTTTAGGCTCTACTCAAATGACATCTTAATAGAGAGGCCTTCCCTGACCACCTCACATATGCCCTCACTTCTGAATCCTGTTTGTTATTCTCCAAAGCACATTTTATCACCATCTGACATTTCATATACTTATTTATCCCTCTCCCCCACTAGAATGCAGAGTATAAAAGGGCAAGAACTTTCCTCTGTTCCTGCTTTCTAGAACAGTACCTTTTTTTTTTTTTTAAGATTTTATTTATTCGACAGAGTTAGAGACAGCCAGCGAGAGAGGGAACACAAGCAGGGGGAGTGGGAGAGGAAGAAGCAGGCTCATAGTGGAGGAGCCTGATGTGGGGCTTGATCCCATAACGCCGGGATAACGCCCTGAGCCAAAGGCAGACGCTTAACCGCTGTGCCACCCAGGAGCCCCTAGAACAGTACCTTTAACTAAAAGGTGTCCTATAAATGTTTGCTGAGAATGAACATGTGAATTCTATGCCCTTTCACACTATCCTCTAGTCACTCCAGAGGCCGCTGCTCCCAGGCACAAGGTCAAGCCCTGTGCCTTTTGCACTTGTTCCCCAAACCTGGACATTCCTTTTCTCATTCTAGCAAAATCCTCTTCCCCACAGCCCAGCTCAAATGCTGTCTCCTCAGTCAGGCTTCTCAACCTCTCCTCCATATTCCTGTTGCACTTAATTATAATTAACCCCGTCTTACAGTTACCACACATTTATCTTCCACGGTAACTAAGTTTCTAATGAACAGAGATTGCTATCACCTCTGTATCCTGGCGCCGTACCAACACATCTAAAAGACCCTCAGCATTTACTAAATCAACGTATTTTCTGCGTCTCTAGCAGTTCTAGGGAGTGGCCAGTACAGTGTCCTCCTCTTCATCGGGGAGCCTGGTATCGGTGGGAGGGGCTTAGAGCAGAGGTAGCCAAAATGCATCATAAGCAAGGTCCCGAGACTGCCAGGGCAGGGGGCACCGTGAAGTCAGCCCAACACGGTACAGCAGGTGAACAAACCAGATTTCCAGAGCCACTCCCACAGACTCGGACGGGTCTCCCGCCCGCACACAACAGATGGCATACTTGGAGCAGCTGCACACAGAGGAGCCGGGAAGCAGTGAGCAGGCTGGCAGCTGCACCCTAACATCTTACGAGGTAATGTTTCTGAGACAAGTTAATACAAATCAGGGAATCTATCTCCCTCTTAGACGACGTGGTTGTCAGAGGCAAGGCCAAGCCTCTCAAGTTCTAAAGTACGGGGAACAGGGCTTAAGATATTTAAAAGCTAGTTAGTGCCTGCATCGGGCAACCAGGTTATAGTCTGAAAAATTATCTTAAAATTCCCGTTTCTTTCTCTCTCTCACCCCCCAGCCCCTATCTTCCCACCTCCATCTCTATTTTTCTTCCCTTTCTCCCTGTTTATGTATGTGTATATATATGGAATATTTACTCTGTCATATTTATTTAACAAAATATATGCTCCTCAAACTCAATTTAGAAAGAGAACAAAATGAGCACTTGGCGCTGTAGGTCAGTGAGTTTCCAAAGACAAAAGATTCCTCAATCTTAAAATATGGCAAATACCACATTCCTTCTGATAGCCAGAAGCCAGAGATAGGTAGGTGGATCCCTAAAATTCAGAAGCTAATAGCTTACTGAGATTATTTCCCACAGAGTAAGGTAGATCTTAAAGCAGGAACAAGAAACACCAGTTTTTTAAAGTCCTTCCTGTCTGAAAGAGAAGTGGTCGTGTCCTTCCTCATCTGTGCCCACAGTGGAAAACCAGCAGGAATACGTGAAATGCACACGATGAGGAGACCGGCCCGCTGGCACACCTCGCTTTGCTCTGCTTCCAGGGCTCTGTCTCACTCCAAACCTTTTCCTTGTTGTCTCTTTTATATACCCTAAGACCTTGACATCTTTGTTCCTTGTTTTCAGCAGAGGGTCACACAAGCCATGCTCCCCATACCCTTTGACCCAATACCCTGACATCCTTAACCTTTTCCCCCCACCTCTCACCTCTGAACCAATAAAATAAGACAAAAGAATGTTTTTATTCTAGTCTGGATTTCCCAGTCAAGTATTTTAAAAAGAGATGGGGAAGCTAGTTCACATTTGTCATTAAAACCACTTCTCAAACTAAATTGTTAATTTGTGACCATAAAAGGAAAAATACCTCACTCTATCTGTACTGACATTTCAACCTTAACATTATCAAACACAACAGGCCTAATGTTAAAACTATTAGAACTACTAAAAGTCCCAACCCATTCATAATGCATTCCAAAGTTCAGGTAAGAGGAAAAAAAACAACAAACTCACCATTATCTGTATTTTCTTTTAAAAACTCATTAACAGCACATTTGAATTTAAAAATAGTGTCATCATCAGGCACCTGATGCCCAATTGTATAAATTTTTAAGTAAGGAATCGTTTCTGGTAAGTCCTAGAAGGCAAAACCATGAAAATGTGTATTATTTCATTTGTAAGGAAAGGAGTAAAAAGCAATCAGAGAAATCAGAATATAAACCAAGAGATTATTAATAAACACAGTTTGTCAGTAATTCTGATAAAAGAGCCATTTTTTCCAAAGCTGTTCCAACCAGGAAGTATCATCTGATTTTCATTAAAACTACAGAATGGAAAAAAACAAAAACCAAGAAACCCCCTACAGAATGGATAGGCAACAGGCATACAAAACTGAAAGCCAAGTCCATGCGAATGAATGCATATAAAACGATGAATTATATAAGTAGTTCTACTTAATATTTTATTTTTTAAGGGCCATAAAGCAGCTGTGATTTAAGCAGAACAGAAAAACTTGGATTTGAATTGTAAGATAAAGCAAATTGCAGGCACTGATGAGAACTGGTATTCTTGGGGTAGGAGAAATTAGACACCAATAAAAGAAGAGATTAAATGAAAATCCTATAGTTCTGAATTTAAATGGAAAGTACCAGTATGAACCTATAATTTTTTAATATATTAAATATAAATACACATTTCCTAGCCCTGACCACAGAAAAAGCCTAGAAACAACTGATGTCATGTCTAAAGGACTCAGGAGCCACGCTGAGAAGCAACTGGGCAAAGATAGGGCCTCAATTTGTGCCTCAGGAGAAAAAGAACCGCAATGATGTTCATAATGATACAAAAGTAAATAAATAAAATTTACTGATCACCACTGGAGGATATTAGTGAATCAACTCATTATTTTGACACCTGTTAAATGAAAGAATCATGCCTCTACAACTGGGCAACCAAACAGATGATGAGGGGAAGCTTCTCTTGACAGAAATATACCCAGCTAATCAATGAAAAAGGAACAGAATTCACTATTTTTTGAAGTTCCAAATGAATTAATGGATGTAGACATCAATCATCAGTGACTACCAGTATCACAGAAAGAGATAATCATTTATATGTCTCCACAGAAGAACACATCATCACCTCTGAAACTGTCTTGCAAAAAAAAAAAAAAAATGAAGTCTGAATCTGATCAAGCCTCTAGGTCCAACTACCAATTTACAGGAAATAAAAGGATTGAAGAATATGTTAACACCACATGGGGAGGGAATCATCAAATCAGAATGAATAAACTACCTGGTTTCTTCAAAAATTAAAATTCACCAGGGGAAATAAAAGAAAGTAAGAGAGACATGCAGGGAGAACCTACAGACTAAATAAGACTTCAGAGATCTAATTATCAAAGGCAAAGTGTGGACCTTATTTGGATTTAATTCAACTCTTAAAAAAACATTTTTTGTGACATTTAGAAGACAAAAATTTGAGCACTAACTGGTATTAATGTTAAACAATGATAGCAAAAAATAAAAGTCCTATATTTTAAATCTATATATACCAAAAATGCACAGGTGAAATACTATGATATATGGGATCTACTAAATAATACGGAATGGGGTGAAACCAGTAGGTGTACAGATGAAACACGACAGCCATCAATTAATAAAGATGAAAGCTGGATGAGTTCATGGGTGTACAATGATTATATGTCTACTTCTGTGTATGTTTAAAGTTTGTGATAATTGTTTAAAAACAAAACGATACTGGAAAACAGTTTGATGGTCTCTCAAAGGTTCCTAAACATTGAACTACCATATGATCCAATAACTCCACTCCTACCTATACATCTGGAAGACTTGAAAGCAGGGATCTGACCCAATACTGGCTTACCAACCCTCACAGAGCGTTATTCACAATAGCCAAAAAGTGGAAACAACTCAAGTGTCCATCAAAGGTGAACAGATAAACAAAATATGGAATGTACAAATAATGGAGTATTACTCAGCCATAAAAAGGAATGACATTTTGTTACATGGATGAAACTTGAAAACATTATGTTGAGTGAAGTAAGTCAGACACAGAAGGACAAATACTGTAGGATTCTACTTATATGAAGTACCTAGAATAGTCAAATTCACAGAGACAGAAACTGACATAGAGGTTACTGCTGAAGGGAGAGGAAGTGGGATTATTTAATGGGTGTAGTTTTTGTTTAGGATGTTGAAAAAGTTTTGGTTATAGACAGTGATGATGCTTACACAACACTGTGAATATATTTAATGCCACTGAATTGTACGCTTATGAATGGTTACGATGATAATTATTTATGTATATTTGACCACAATAAAAAAAACCCAAGAGAATAACTGGATTCAAGTGTCAATTCTTCCTTTTTTGAGACTCAAGTTTTATCATCTATAAAATTAGCACCTGGAATCGTCTATCCTCCGAGCCTGGCACCGAGTAAGCACTCAGCAGGAGGTACCAATACTACTACTACTTCATCAGCAAGTAGTGTGAGGATTAACCAAGTTAATGCATGTAAAAGCACTTTTTAAATAGCAAACTGCTTTACAAATATTAATAAACATTAAGTGTTTAGGCCATGAAATTGGTCAGAAGGATAATTCCCTCCCACTGATATGCCACATAGGCCAACAGATCATATGGGCTTCTGTCTTTTATCAAGAAATATTAGGAAAAGCAAAGCATGAAATTTAGAGAGTTGTCTTTTACCATGATGCTCACATGCTCAGGAAACTGCTTAAAGTAAATGCTAAAGACATAACGGATATTCACTTCTTCCCTTTTAGGCTGCTACTACTCATACTGAAGGTTTATTTCATTTTCAAAATATGGAACATGGAAGCTTATAGAATTTCTTCAGCACATAAGACCTTACTGTCCAGTATTACAGTTTAATTCATGTCTTTAATCTCATTTTGAGACACCAAATAGAAATACGTACTTAAGGAAACCACTAAGTTCCCTTTTTGAACTATTACCCCTGGAAGAAAGCCAGGATTCACCTTAGCATAAGGTGGTAATTCCTGAATTACCATGCATTATTACCGTATCAGAAAGTAGGTTCTTTTCAATGAAGGGTTTCATTTACCTCTGGTTTATAATAGCGGTGAGTATAAGTTAAATCAATAATTAATCCAAGTTCTTGATTCTGTTTTTGGATTTTGTTAAAAAGATCCGAGGGTGAAAAACGTTCTTCTGGAGCAAGGTTCTTTTCAAAACTCTGTTAGAGAGAATGAAATAAGAAAGAGCAAACGTGTGCTTAAAAATCCTTTTCCATGTATTCAAGCCTTGTGATGCCGACACACAATGAGATTCAAAGCAAAGTTTCCACTCTGCTGGAATTTACAAGCTATATTACAATCCTTTCTTCTAGAAATGAGAGGGAAGAAAATAAGCTCAATTCTATGTATTTATTTGTTTGTTTTATGTTGATCTCCTCACCAGACTTTAACTCCCAGAAGACAGGGACCACATGAATTTTGCCCACCACTGTATCTCCAGCTCCACATGAAACATAAATAGGTACTTCTAAATACTTCTTGAATACTTACATATACAAAGGGTGGCTTTTATTGCTAAATAGTCTTTTATGTATTTGGCTTATTTACATACGCTGCTCATTGATCTGTTTCGTTTTTCAAATGCGAGCAACACACTTTTTTTTTGGAAATAGACTAGTTTTTAGAGCAGTTCTAGGTTCAAAGCAAAACTGAGAAGAAAGCAGAGTCCCCTCTTATACCCCCTCTCCTTTACCCCACACAGCTTTCCCCCATCAACATTCCAAACCACTGTGGTCCATTTGTTAGAATCAATGAACCGACACTGACATGTCCTTTTCAGTCCACAGTTTACATTACAAATCACTATGTATTGTACGTTCTATGGGTTTTGACCAATGTATGACACATATTTACCCTTATAGTATCACACAGAATAGCTTCACTGCCCTAAAAATCCCTAGGCTCTAGCAACACTTTTAATACAGGCTTAGTACCTGGCAGTGCTACATGATCCCCTTCCACCATTATTCTTCTTTTTCAGCATTTTCCTGGCTATTTAGGTTTACTTTTCTCTATGAGTTTTAGAATCGGCCTATTTGAGATGATGTTAAATTTGTAATAAATTAACTTAGGAAGATTTGACATACTGATGATATTGAGTCTTCCACATAATACCGTGAAAGTTTTGAAGAGTAAATTAATTACAACAAGGCATACAATCTCTCCAATAAGCCTCTAAAAGACTTGGAGCTGATAGATCAAATATCATCTCTAGCCATGTGAACAACTAACTCTGGATAACTAATTTAAGTTACAAAACCTTTAGGAAGCTTCCTGTCTGTTATCATTTCCCCCTCCTTTGAACTCCTTCGTATTTCTTGCCATGGCATTTATATGACACTTAACATATTCTAGTTTATATTCCAATGTGCATGAGAAGTGACTGTCAAGTATTGGGGCTGCTCTTCTTTGGGTGACTTCCATAAAACACACAGGAAATCAATGTCACATTTTACTCCCTGGCTCTAAGCATGAATAAGACCTGTACTGGGGTGGTTATGCAACTCTGTAATCCCCTTACAGTGCCCAAATAATCCCAATGCTGAATACAGATAACCAGAGCATACAGAGCCAGGAGGCGGCTTTTTATCACCAAATCATACAGCAAAGATTTGTGGCTGTGTAGAAGAAGGGAAATCGCAGAGTCTTCCTATCTTCTATCTTGCTGATGTGCTTTTAGGCAAGGGGCTAAGCAGGGACCCTGGCAGAACCTCAGGAATCCACTGTTAAGAGGCCATGGAGTAGGGAGTTAGGGAATTAGGACAACTGCACAGAGAAAAGGAGAAATATAGGAGATAATTCACAGTAACTGCAAATGGGAGGGGGTGTCCATTCCACAAATATTTGCTAATATTTATTATATGCCAAACACTATTCAACTTATCCAACAGCACCATGCTTGGTGTTGATGGATGTGAATAAGGACCATATGTTTAACCTTTATGAAAAGACTAGTTTTTAAGTCCAGATGCAGAAGAATTAACATAATAGGTGAGAAAGGAACTCTGACCTAAGAGTCACAAATTAAATAAATTCCCAATACATTCAAAGTGGGCTTTTCCAAATACCAACCCATTCTATGTTGGGCAGATTAATGAGCCACGAGTCTCTTCTCACCTTTTTTATACTGACCAAATGCTTTCCCCACCTATTCCTTCCTTAGTTCAAACAAAAACACAATTTTCAGAATTTCCACGCTGAAATCCTGACTTACTAATCCAGGGCATTGGGGGTTTTTTTGGTTATGATGATGGGAGTGAAGGGGTCTTATTAGCATTTAGTGATCGGGGGTCATGGATGCTAGAAATCTTGCCAAATTCGTAACAGTCCTACAAAAGTGTCTCACACCTGAATGACTTTTTCTTTAAGATAAGAGACTTTATTGCCCTGCAATTAAAAGTATTCAAACGGGCACCTGGGTGGCTCAGTCAGTTAAGCGTCTGCCTTCTGCTCAGGTCATGGTCCCAGGGTCCTGGGATCAAGCCCCACATCTAGCTCCCAGCTCAGTGGGGAGTCTGCTTCTCCCTCTCCCTCTGCTCCTCCCCCGACTTGTGCTCTTTCTCTCCCTCTCAAACAAATAAGTAAAACCTTAAAAATAATAACAAAATAAAAGTATTCAAACATGTATTTTCCTACATATTGTGAGTGATCAATGTTAAATAATTAATTTTCATCATCTGCTTCCTTTCATGTCTTCTTGACCAATTCTTCATTTTTCATTCCAATTGCATGCCTTTGAAGCAATGAAGACTTTTTTACCACCTTAGTTATGGACTGGAACATTCACCTGCAGCTACCTCAATGCTCATGACACGGAGCTGTGCTCCTAGTGGTTTTATCGCAGCCACCATCGGAGACGTTTTCAAAAAACGTCGGGACGACCTTCCTTCATCTTCACGTCATAGGCTCCGTTGCACCTCGAAGAGCCTGGCAACTGGCCTGTAGGTGCCTCAGGATGCGCCCTCCTCCGGCAGCCACATGGAGAATGACTTTCGAATATCCTATTCAGTGCTCATACAGGTGAAAAACTGTTCGTAATTATCTAAGCCTTAGAACCTAACTTCATTTCACAAGTCAACACAAGAGTTTTTTTGCCTCGTTTTAAAGTACACTGAATTTTCCAAGACAGTAATCACATTATCAACCAAGTAAAGATCGTATACTTTGTTTCATTTGAAAACCTACTAAGAGCTGTTCACTATCATGGAAATTTCTTCCAGTAAGGCAAGAAAACCCACCTAGTTCAATCTGTACTGGCAGTTTTTGTATTCATGGTGCAAGTAACTGACTACGTTTTTATTTCTAATATAGTCATGCCCAAATATTTACATATTGAAATTAATACTTATTACTTTATTATAAGTTACTTTATTTTATTTATTGTTTATATTATTGGTTTCAGCATTACATTGATTTTTTTCTTTAAAATTAAGTATGGAAGTAGTATTTATCTGTCAATTCTATTTCAGAATAGTAAAGGGGATATAACAAAGTATTTGTCATTAAAAAGGGAAAATGGAGGGCTGCCCGGCTGGCTCAACTTGTAGAGCATGCGACTCTTTTTGACTCTGATATCAAGACCCGAGAGGAGACCAAGAGTCAGACACGTAACCAACTGAGCCAACCAGGTGCCCCTGAGCATGGGACTCTTGATCTTGGGGTCATGAGTTCAAGCCCCACACTAGGTACAGAGATTACTATAAAAAAAAAACCCAAAACTTAAATAAAAGAGGGAGGAATGGAGTGTGACATCGTCGAGCACCAGTGTTCTACATCGTGAATTCGGATTTGTGAAAGAATACTGAATTAACTTTTGCTCACCTTTTTCAAAGGAACTTTGAAAGCAATGAAACGAGTCCCAGGCATCCGTTGTCCAACTGGAAGGTAGTCTTTCCACCTATTAATACATTTTTTGTTAGCCAAATTTTATGTTAGCCTGTCTCCCTGCACAGAATGAAGGCTCCTTGTAAATGGAAACCATAGCCCGCACAGTAGGTCCCCTCTTGTCTTTGCTTTGAATTTTGCTGTTCCACTTACTCAACACCATCTAGTAACAACTTCTCTCCTAGATAAAAGGCAACAAAACAGTGCAAAGGTCTCAACAAATAAGGAAGATCTAAAGCCAGAGTTGGCCAGTACTTTTGTATCCCTGATAAAACCTAAATCAATCCTCAATACTAAGGTGTCATTAATACATACCTGTTGACTGAAATAATTTAAATTCAATTCTTTCACTTCACAGTTTATTGTTAGTCCTTATACAACTGATGCTATCAAAATCAATCAATAGGGAACTTCAAGTTCAACCTGATAGAAAAGGGACTGTGAACTTCATTTAGTAATGTCAGGAGTCACAGTGAAAAGTGATACTTGGGTTGATGTCTGTAGGATGAGTTAGTTAACTAAGGTTAATTCAGTATAGCTGGAGCACAGAAAGTGAGGACAAAAGTGGCACAAGATAGGGCTGGAGAAGCAAGAGCGGAGTCTAGACTATGCAGAGTCTTAAAGACCATGGTAGAGAGTTTCTTTCTATTCTTAAAACAATGTTTTTGATATATGTTTATGAGCAATATTCAAACTAGTCTATTAAAAGGACTTCTTGTGTTAAGAATGGATTGGAAGGAAACAAGAGCAGATATCCGTACACTAGTTAGGACCTAACCACAACAGATCAGGCAAATTCGGTCTTAGGATGCTGACAGAAGTTGACAGATTAAAGATATTCAGGAGATAATATGAAGGAGATTTGATATTGGAGACGGGAGGGAAGAAAGGTCTCAAGGAATACAGAAGAGTTCAATACACACACGGGCAAGGTCTCAAAATAAATCATTTGTACAGAAGCATCTATCTCAAATAAGACGTGTTAGGAAGCAACAGTATGCCCTCTGTGATTCCTGGAAACAACATAAATTAACCTTTTTGGTGGAAAGTTCGGATGTCCTGGTGGGTTTTTTTCACTCGAACTTGGTTCTTATGAGTCATATTTGCTGTGCCAAAATAACAAAGCTCGAGGAATTGAGGGAGACTCCAATTTGGTAATTAAGGAGTGTCCCCAACACTGGCAGTCCCACCTTAAAAAGCCGTCCATCTGCATTTTACCGGAAAAGCAATGGCCAGCCTCGCTTTTAACAGAATGGGGGAAAAATCAGAACCTCACAGATGCTCAGATTCTGTGGGCGGAGCAGTGAGAGCATCAGTGCCTCCCAGCTCGGGCGGTCGACCGGCCAAGCGTTCGCCGGGGGCTGGGGCAGGTAGAGACCACAAGAGATGGAGCCCAGGCCCAGGCGCTCCGAGCTGCAGAGCCACGCCCAGGGGCCAAAGTAGATTACCTTTCCGGGACGTGGTTTCCGCGCTTCTTCTTGGCTGAGCTACGTCCAGAGAACACGCGTCCCTGGCCCCAGCCGCCGCGGGCATGATGCCACTGGCTCATCTGGGCCGCAAGACGCCGCCCACCCGACGGCAAGAGCGACAAAGCCGCCAGCCCAGCGCCCTCGGTGCCAAAACAAGAACCCGGACCGGAAGCGGGTAGGCAGCAACTCAAGCAGTTCCCAGGCCCTTTACTACTGCGCATGCGCAACCGGCAGTCGTGATGACGTCACTACGCTGGCTGGCTGTAATTTGATTACTAAACCGGAGTCAGGAAACTACAGCGCCCTCCTAAGCTGGGGGCCAGTAGCACAGGTTCAATGAGCACGTACACACACTTCTGAATTCAAATAGTACAAGAAAGAAAGTTCAGTCCCACTTCTCCAGTTCCTTGTGTGGTTCTTCCAGATATTTTCCAACTGATCACATTCATACTTATTCAATACATATATAAATATTTGTACACATATGGACATATATTTTATACAAAAGCAGTATAGTATATGTATCCTACAATCTATCTTGGATACTGATTTTCCCAATTTATGCATACTTCCGTTCTATTCTTTTTAATGCCTGGTATGCATAGTATTTCATTGATTATAAGAAACATAATCTATATAACCAGTCCAATGTTGATGGACTTTTAGTTGTTTTCAGGTTTTTGTTCTCTGTTACAGACAGGCTGCAATGTGAATGCCCTGAAATATGTATATGTCTATATCTACATCCCTAGAAGTAGAATTGTTGGAATGAAGGATATGTAGACTTAACATTTTGAACAATAGTGCCTCACTACCCTCCTGTATCAGCCTGCACTCCCACTCACAGTGAAATTATTACTGAATTATTATCATGCACCAGGTTTCACATTAGAGGTTGACAGTAGGTATTTAGGTTCTAGAAAAAACAAAAAAATAACTAAGAGAGATAAGAGTAGAAGCTGAAGTCTAAGATTTCCACACAGTATCAGGGATAGGGATCTGTACCTGTTAGAAAAGCTGAATTTCTGCTATATGTGGAACAGCAAAGGACAGCATGTCCCACAGTAGGACTGAAAGCAGAATAGAGTACTAATTCCAGGCTATAATAGCTGGGGTTTTTTGTTATTTGTATTTTTTAGTTTCTAATTTCTGAAAGTATTTTATATACACTGTTAGTCTTTACCCTTTGAGATCTGGACAAACAGAGAAAGATCAGAGTTATTGAATACATGATTAAATGAATGGGTAAAAAGATCACTAGCTTTAACATTTCTGGGACAGTCATATTCTAACTAAGTTTAAATCTACAAGCATTTACAATTCTGAAAACTTACACATAATGTAAAACAGCTCAATATTATCAAGTTGCTATTGGAAAAAGAAAAGATTTAAGGTAGCACAGCACATTTGCAAACTTACAATTAGATACATTCAAATTTGGTGCTCAATCATAAAATATTCTTTAGGAATTTATGAAAAAATATTCAATAGGCATGTAGTGGCCAAGAAAAAGATGAATGGTGCACATATCTATGGATTTGATAATATGTAAAAGGTGACTTAAATCTATCAGAAACTACAAAAGGTATATTGGTCTTGCACTTCCAATGTGCTAAAAGACACAACAAACTCAGTTCTAGTTGATACAAGAAAATCCAGACCTAGGCAGGATATTCCCTCTGTCTGCTGCTCCCCCTGCTTATGTTCTCTCTCTGTCTCTCTCTCTCTGACAAATACTGAAGTAAAATCTTTAAATTAAAAAAAACACCTATATTCTACAAACATACCAATCAATGATATAAAGGGGACAATAGGACAAAAAAGTGAAAAAATATATTTTAAGATTATACTCTTTACAGAATTCATGGTGGTTGCTGCACTATCTAGCTGCATAAATAAATAATTTAATGACTATAAGATATTAAATACTAAAATATATAAGTTATATATTATCAATATGTTACATATGAATCAATATTATAATTGTTATGTCAAAGTTATACTAATATATAAATATAAATTTACATTTATATGTATATGAACAAGTTTATATGTTCTGTTAATACAAAATGAGGCCAAAATGTGTCAACTTACTTCTTTCTTTTTTTTTTCAAGCTTTTATTTATATATTTGTTAGCGAGAGAGAGAGAGAGAGAGAGAGAGAGCACAAGCAGGGGGAGCGGCAGGCAGAGGAAGAGGGAGAAGCGGGATGCAGGACTCAATTCCAGGACCCCAGCATCATGACCTGAGCCGAAGACAGATGCTTAACCGACTGAGCCACCCAGGTGTCCCAGTGTCAATTTGCTTCTCACAGAAACTAAAAATCCACATGAATCTCTTTTTTCCTGTACTCTTTCACTCTTCATGTTCCCTATTCTCAATGAATGTCCTCTTCTTTCTCTAACTATTCTCCTTTTCATTTTGTCTGAACCTGCACCCAAGCATGGCAGGCAGAGAATCCTAGAGGCCCAAGGTTCTACAGTGGCTGTTTGCAAGGGGGGCGGAGGCTACAGTAACTGCCACACTGGATACACTTAAGTGAGAAGGAAAAAGGGAAAGTATCCCGAATGCCACCAACACCTCTTACCTATAAAAGAACAGGATGGCAGGATGCCCCTGTGGCCCAAAGAGCCAGAGGCAGCAAATTATGGGCAAAAGACTTGCAACCAAATGCTGGAAAAGGAAAGATCTGCAATCAGCTGTGTCCTCCAGCTCTCTGGTATTTGCTTCTAAAGGGCAGAATTCATTTGGGGAAGCGTCAGGCACTGAAAAGAAAACTCCTGCTGCTGGAAGTTGACCAGAAGTAACATCCATGAGTGTAAGAATGCAACGTCAAGGCTTGTCCCAGAAACAATGCCTATGATGAAGGAGAGGAGAAGAGAGATCTAAGTCCAACCTGGCCCAGCCCAGCCCAGTCCAAGAAAGTTAGGATTCGAGGAGAAGAAACTGAAAGAGAAGAGCCTGCACCACATCGTTCCCCACAATGTGCATTCAAGGAACTTCACCCTGTTCTTTAACCAAGTTACCAAAAGAGCTCTTTAATCTCTTCCTCTGCTCCTTGAAAGCTGCAGTAAGTTCATTAATCAGATCAACTAATATTTCAGAACACCTGTAACTGTCCAACCTAGATGTGCCTTTCCCTTGTCTCTAAGGATGTTAATTAACTATATTTAATTATAAATGTAGAAAACACAAGATAAAATATGATATATAGAATATAAATAACTATTAGCTAATTATATTAATGAACAACTCTAAGAAACGTTGAAATGATTTCCCTAACATAAGAGTCTGGGGAAAGTGAGCTATCACATCTGTCTTGTAGGATTAGGATTGTCTTAGCTCTCCTATCCCTCCTTCCACCCAATCCCGTCTTCTTGTTGGGAATCGGACCTTCCCATTGGCTCCCTCATACCTTTAAACTGCCTGCTTTGTGACATCATTCTCCCACCAAACCTACCACCACCTGGTAGAATCTTGGGGTTTCCATGGAGTTGTCTGTAAATAAATTTGGATCATCGCAAGTGACCAGTGACCAGTGACCTTCGTACTGGACACATGCACTCTTTGGCTTCAGCCACTCCGACAGCCTCTAGTATCAGCTCCTCATCCCTTGTTTCTGCAGTGGATGTTTCCTCTTCTTCTCTGACCATGTCTGGTAAGGAATGAAACTTTTAAAAGTTTTTTATTGGATTTTTTTGCCCCTAAATTTAGTTGTAGATTCAAAATAGCATGGAATAATGGGGGAAAGTATTGAACTAAAAATCCGGAGACCTCATTTCAGTTTTGACTTTGGCATTTACTAGCTGTGTGACTTTGGACGAGTCATTGATCACAAAATCTGTTTTTTCCTCATCTGATATGTTAGGATGTTAGATTGGTTGTTGTCTCTGGTCCCTTTCTTTTCTAATATTGAGTCTGAAAGGGCACCCATGGAGAAAATGAAATCAGAGACTTCTTGAGAGTGTTTCAACAGAAAGAGAGAAAACCTAGGTTACGTAGAAAACTAACAATATTTACCAAGATGTTTCATCTGAAATGGTCCCTCCACTAATATTTCAACTGTAGTATTTTAAATTTAGTGCTGTTCAGTAAGTCATAGTCACGTGATGTGAAGTTTTCTACCTAGCGTGGGTGAAAAGGGAAAGCAGGGAAAGAGGATGGAGAAGAGTGGGCTCTAAGGAGGCAAGTCTTCAAAGGTGAGGAAGTTCAGGATTGTTTCCCTCAGCACAGGCCAACAGGAACCAAGGGGAAGGAGAAAATGTAAGAATGAAGGGGGAACAGGGCGCCTGAATGGCTCAGTCGGTTGAGCAGTTGTGTGGTTGAGCGTCTGCCTTTGGCTCAGCTCATGATCTCCTGAGATGAAGCCCTGCATCAGGCTCCCTGCATGTTCGGGGGGAAGTCTGATTCTCTCTCTCCAAAATAAATAAATAAAATCTTAAAAAAAATTTAAAAGAATGAAGAGGAAGAACACAGAGGAGCTCTCAAGGAATAAAAGAGGTAGTTTAGGATGGAATGTTGAAGGAACCAAAGATTTTAAATTAAAGCAGAAAGAGCATAAGGTGAAATCTGCTTAGAGCAGGGCAAAACAAAGTTGATTTTAGCAAACACTTCCATTAATAAATGAGGCAGGAAAGGAAGGCCAGAACAGGGCATCACTAGGAAAAGCAGCTTACAGAGAAGTCATACTCCGTTGCTGGGTTCTGTTATTGCCTCCCTGAACACAGACAGCACTTAACAGTTTAAAATGTAAGCATTTTAGAGATATAATATAGAAAGGATGCTTCCTATCAAAAAACAACTAATTCAACAGGCTGTCTCGGGGGCTGGAAGAAACAGAATTTTCAGTTTCATTTCATTTTGGTCTTTAAGCTATGTAGATGTTTTGCCTATTAAAAATCAGACTAAGTTTGTTTAAAAATTGGCACCTCCTACACTGAATCATAAGGCTGCTTTTTGACTCTGCCGTTATTTTCTTCCCAACACAGAGGGCACACATCTGTTTTTAGATCTCAGTTAGCAACCTCACAAGAAAAGAAAAAGTCAAGCCCCACGTCTCTAATTCCACATTTATCTAAAATGATTTTGTGGAGTCCTTTGAGTTGTCCTACATTCACAAAAATTTTTAATTTGATTTTAGCGATGATGGCTTTTTTCGGTTTTGAGGGTGACATTTTCCTGGATGTTGAAAACGATTAAAATATATTTTTGGATGAATATAAAAATCTTCATGATGCTTTTTAAGTGTTCTTTCTTTTGTTTTATGATTATATTGAAATACATATTTCTATTTTTTCATTGTTTTCTTCTGATTTTATTTTTTTAACTTAAATTCAATTAATTAACATAGAGTATATTATTAGTTTCAGAGGTAGAGTTCAGTTGAAATATATATTTCTACTACACCTAGTACCTGTTATTTGCTGGGTAATATTCAGAAAAATGTGAATGAGCACAATAATGGAATTCCTTTACACTCATTATTTCCCTCTCTGCTCTGTACCAGATTTTATTGAAATATTTGTCTACAAAAATTGTGACTACCTATATGTTCACATTTATGGCATTTGCTGCTCATTAGGCAATTTTTATTGATATATCTTCTCTGTATACGCTGGCTAGGAACTCATTCAAAATCACCTTCTATTGTGGGCTATTCGTGTTTTGGTTAGTAGTGTTCAGCAAAATACGGTAGGCAATATTCGCTTCCACCATATTGCATGTATGATACAGAACTTCATCTATTAGTGAACTTATGCTTTGAGTCTTGCTACCTATCCTGGTTTTCACTAATATCTATATATTTCTTCTTAATTCTGTAATATATGTTTTTCATGATTTTCTGTCTTTCCAGAACATATTATACCTTCCTTCATATAAATATAAAAACTGTATGTACCATTTTATTCATATAAGAATTATTTCCATTATTATTATCATTATAACCACTTTATAGATGAGTAATCTAAAGCTCAGAGTTTAAGTAACTTTTTTCTTTCAAAAAGCACTTCTTGAGAAACTTACTCTCAGGTAGTCATTTTGAGGCAGGATTAGAAACCAGGCTTAAAAGGGTAAGAATGACCCTTTTTTCTTTTAAAAAAGAATTTATTTTCAAGTAGTCTCCATACCCAACATGGGGTTTGAACTCACAACCCCAAGATCAAGAGTCACATGCCTGAGCCAGCCAGGCACCCCAAGAGGAACTCTTTACATTTACCAGCTGGACTGAGCTGTATGTGAACTCTAGGTAATAGCGTGTGAACTGCATGAGCAAAACAAGACACTGAAGTTACAATGGTCATAGCTGTACTGTTCTCTTGTGGGGGGAGAAAAAGTCTATATTAGTTGCATTTCACCTGGTTTTCTGGCAGTGTAATGCTCAGAGCAGGGTCCTGGCAAGAAGTCATGATACTTAGGCTCTGTAACCTGGTAATAGGCCTAACATCATGGGAGAACTTGAACACGTCGATGTGACCTCCCTGAGCCTCAGTTCTGTCCGTCGTAGAATGAGAGTGTGGGAACAGAGGCTCTCTGAGGCCCTCCGAATGCTGAAACGCTTCCTTCTAGGAAGTAGTGTGCGAGTGGATGCTGGTGCAGGCTCCAGGCAAAGCTAGAGCAGGGAGAAGGCATGGAGAAGACCTGGGTCTTCTGCACACCTGGGCCCAAGCTGGGAGCACGGGCGGTGACTACAGAAGAGTACCGACCAGAGTGCTCCAGCCCCTAACCACCACCCTACATGGTTTGAGTTTGGGTATCTCAGCAAGTGTTGGTATCCGAGTCTTCCTGGTAGCAACAAATTTAAGATAATGCTGTTCCTCAAGCAGTGAGAATTGATCCATCCCCCTGATTTTTCATCACCCTCTTGTTCCCTACAGAAAATTTCCAAAATCCATCTTTACTTGGAACTCCAAACTCTCTGCAGCTCTCCCTCCCTGTGGTGAGCAATGCAGCTTCCCTGACAGGAAGCGTCTGCAACTTCTCCAGAGTCTCTGCTCCAGCGGTCAGTTCAGCATGGCTACTGCCATCAGCTTCTGGCACCTCCTTCCAGCCACTCATGGGTAGTGCCTACCTTTACCAACATTCCAGTACAACTATGCTGTCTGGAGTAACTGGCCAGAGCCAGATCTCCACATCAGCTGCTTCCTATCCTGGGATTTTTGAGTGGGATGTCACAGGAAGTACTGAAAAGAAGTCATCTTCCCTCGGAGACTTCACCGTGACTGTCATTGACCAGGACACAGCTGTGTCTTCCATGTCTATGGCAGCCCCGTATGATAAAACTTCAGAGGCCAATAACATGGTCCCTCTGTATCCATCGCTTTCTGCCAGCCTTGTTCAGGGAACACCATCTCATATTCCAAGTCAAGGACATAGCCTATCACTTCCTTACCAGGAAGGAAGCCAGGTGTATTACTATAATCAAGGCACACTGGGGCCTCTACTGTCTGGAGAACTTGGCCCCTGCCTGCAGTCCTATGGCTCTGTGTCATACGTGGGAGGTAGGGCCTCTGCCCCTCAACCAGAAATGGTGATGGTGCTAAAGGAGGTTCAGCCCACAAACGTCCTACCACCAGCCTCCGCCTCTGGAATCTACTACTCTGTGTCTGCTCAACCCATCACAGAGGCAAGTTTTCAAGGTGAGTAGAAATAGCAAGAGGGAGACAAATAAGGTCAGCATTCAAAAGTAGGGTCAAATCTGCAGCTGAGAGGTACTGAGTCCACAGACAGGCAGAACTGAAGTCCTGAGACATTAATAACCACCACCCTCGCTTGGTGCTCTCCACTTTCAGACTCCGTATAAGAACACTACGTAGAGGCGGGTAGGTGGCACGCTCTAGTGGCCAGCTGTGCCACAGGTACAGGAACCCCAAGACTATAGAAGAGCTACCACACTTTTCACTGCCCTCCCGGTCAGCCTCCCTGTACTACCACATGGTAATGAACTCCCTCCCTGAGCTATTGCTTCAGTCTCTTTGGAAAGCATTTCAGAACTCTTACCAGTTTAAGTTTCCCTCACTTAATTTACACCCGGATTTAAGACCTCGCATTCTGAGATCCTGTCCAAAGCAAGCAGGCTAAGAATTACCCTCGCTTACATATTTTATCAGGAAGAGCTCCATTCTCTCTCCCAATCCATGGTGTGAAGTATTCTTATTCTCTAAGGAAAGGGAAGAGACTTGAAGTGACTCTATATGAGAATGCTAGGCTTTGTTAAACATTTCGTAATATAAAAATCACTTTTACTTCTTATTTGACTTATAACAACTCTATAAAATACAAAGAAAACCAAGAGCCAATGACATCAAATGATCACCTATAAGAACTAGAAGTCATCTCTTATTTCTCCTAGCACACGGTGCTGTCCTTGATCCTTAGGAAAAGCTGGTACCGCTGCCCTGCCCATTGCTGGGAGGTGCATGATTTCTGTGTTAGTGTCCAGAGAGCGCATCTCACTTACCAGGGACTGTCTTTTTCCTTGATTCCTTTGTAGTGATGGAGACTTCCCTGGGGATGGAGACTTCCCTGGGATTGCAACCTCCAAGTCAGACATTTTGTCTGCCACAAACTCCAGAATTCCCCAAGTCCTGCAGTAGCAGAAATATCCAGATACTTGAAAGTAACCCACCACCCGAGTTTGGTGACATCTCAATGATAGCTCCAATCCAGAGTTCTAGTAATGTCCTGGCACTGCCTCCAGCTCCAAGCCAAGAACAAATAGAGAATAAGAATTTGGATGATATTAAAACCAAGCTTTCAAAGCCTCTGGATGCCTACCAGATCCCACTAGAAAACCAAGATCCTCCACTCCTCCCTTTAGAAATTCCTGATATTCACCAGCTCCTGGCCTGCATTGATCCCCTCGGCCAGGAGGAGCAGCCTGCTTCTGAAAACACCAATCTGGGAAAAAATACCCTGAGTCTTGAAGACCAAGCGACCCTTGAAAATGGGATTGAATCTAGTGGTGGTTTGGCAGACATCACTACACTGGTGGAGGACATTCATCTTCCCCAGCTCTTTAATTCCTTGAAAGACCTTGATCAATCCAAAGGTCCCAAGGTGATCAAAGCCAAAGATACCAGAGTCATCAAGTTGAATCAGGTGCAAGAAAAGTCAAGTGTCATAAAGGCTCCCTCTGATCAGGTCAGGAAGAACAAACATAAAGCCACTGAGCCTATCAACGGTGCTCCCAAGACCAAAATCCAGGCAAAGAACCCAGAGTGCCTGTTAGGGGAAGAAGTGATTATTTGCAATGCTGCAGACAGCGACAGGCCTCCTGCGAACCCGGCCAAACATTCCAACAGCAAATCTCAGAAAGCTGCATCCAGCAGGAGCAGCAAAACTAAGAGCCATGGGCAGGAAAAGACCAAAAGGACCAGAGAAAACAACCCCAAGAAAGCTGAAGAGAGTAAGCAGTCAGGGAACAAAGTCAAGGCAGAAGAGAAGCCAACCATTCCCAAGATGAAGCGGAAGAAAAATCAACCCGAGCTTAGCCAAGAGACCTTTAAGAAGCCTCGAAGCTGCCTAGGCATGCACATGCTGGAGTCTGTGCAGGTTTTTCATGCACTGGGGAAGAAGAGTGATAAGAAAACGGGACTGTCTTCCTCCCGGGCCCTGGTAAACTCCAGCAACCTGAAAGATGCCCAGCCATCCCCAGCTATCAAACCATGGCTTGATACCCCACGTGAGGGTAAAGGGCCTGAGAAAAATCAAGTCAAAGCCCAGAAACAAGACAGAGGTGCTGACAGAGAGTGTCCGTCTCCATCCCAGTATGAGCTGCCACCTCCTGGGAAGGTCAAGTTGGTGCCTTTGCCTTTTCCAACCTTGGAGAAGCCTCAAGCTCGACCTGTTCCTCGGAGGCCACAGTCTCTGGCCTCCCACCGCTCTGCCGTGGCTTACCCTGCCCGGCCTGGTTCTACTAGCTCAGCTCAACCTGTTGCAGTCAGTTCATCCCGGCTGCCTCCTGCCTCCTTCACAGGTCCTGCCAGACCAACTCGGCCAATTTCAACCAATCTGACCCGACCGGGTTTGACCAACCCTACCCGGCCTAGTGTCCCGCAGTCTGCTGCCTCTAGGCCTGCACCCTACAAAACATCATCTTGCACATCTCTCCAGCGGGAGCCGGTTCCCACTGCTGTGACCAAGCTCCAGTCCCCACCCAAACCTCAAACCCAATTTCTACTCCAAGACTTCAGCTTTCAACCAATCCCATGGAGGAAACCCAATGTTCCTGAGCCAGTAATGTCCAAGCCCATCACAAAAGAGCAGAGGCCAGAGCGGGAGGCCATGAAGAGGCAGGCTCAGCAAGAGCGCGAGAACGCTGCCAAATACACCTCTTTGGGTAAAGTGCAGTTTTTCATTGAGCGGGAAAAAGATATGGAAATTGCTCGATACTATGGCTATGCAATATAAGAGGTGCTAGGATTGTTGGTACCACTCTGGGTACCAGCTGTTTATTCATATATAGATAGATAGATATAAATTTCTCTATTTATTTGCATTTATTTTAAGACTTAATAAAACGTAATAAATATAATTAGTAGATTAGAAATAAAGAAGCCTTTTGAGTTCTGAGATGCTATTAACTGTGGTTTTTCTTTGGTGGGGTGGGAATCAAAGGATGCATGAGAAAGAAAGAACCGGAAGTTGGATGGGAGAATGAGGGGAAAAAGGTAAGAAGAAAAGAGGAAGGAACTTGGTCTAGGCCTAGAAAGGCCAAAAGGGCCGAGAGATTGTATGGGTTTATGAAAGGGAGGAGTGGGGGAAATGGCAGAATCAGGGTCTGAGGTTAGGCCTAAAAGAATACATTTTGAATAGACTTGAAGATGACTGAAGATGAGTCTTGGTTGACTAGGAAAAATGTAAAGCCTTTCACGGAGGCTGGCCCTATAGCCCACGTCCACCAGATAGGGATTTTTTGAAAACAGGAGACTCCAGGGACACCTCCAGAGGTTTCGGTTGCCTCATCCGTGTAGGATAATGGTTGGGTAAGGGAAGTACAAATCACAGAGCAATCTATCAGATGGATGGCAAGGGCTCACATTTACCCAGGGGGCCTCTGATAACAGCCTAGCAAAGGGATCTGTTGCCGCTGGAGGGCCATCCAGAACGGGGCCTGGGCTATAAATCACCGCTTCCTAAAACACCTGTGCACCAGGCCTGCGAACGCACTGCTCCGGTGAACCTGCGCGACCACACGGAAGGCCAGTCCCGCTGTGCCACTTGACGGGCGAGACTCAGCAACGGGCTTAGATCACGCTGCAGGCAGAGGAACAAGGCTTCCTGAGGCCTGTAAGGCTCCGACGTCCTCAGTATTTGCAAGCGCCGGTAGGAGGGCAACCCGGCTTTCAGAGCACAGCGTCCGGCGGTTACCGGTGGTCCAGATCAAACTTCTGGAGGGACCTAAATGCTAACTTGAGGGGCCTGTCAGGTCGTCCTCCATCGACCCTGGCGCGTGCAGTCTTCTCTAAACACGATGAACCGAAGCGCAAGAGAAAAGTCCGCAGGAGGGGTCCCTCACCGCAGGGTAAGAGCCGCGGGCGCCGGGCGCCGGGAGCGCACTGGGTAGCGCGCCAACAGCCGCAGCACGCAGGCGCCGGTGCTCTAGACGTGCTGCCTGGGACCTGGTGGGCAGCTGGAGGGAAGGGAGGGGGACGGAGGGGAGCGGGGGTGGAGGGGAGCGGGGGTGGAGGGGAGCGGGGGTGGAGGGGAGGGGAGAGGCGGGGACTGCGGAAAATCAGCGTGGGAAAACTGGTACTCCGCATTTTAAAAATTATTTTGTTTGAGATATAATTATTATACCATGAAAGTTACCTTTTGAGACGGTAAATTCGGTGTCATTTAGTACATTCACAAGTTTGCGCAACCATCACCATTATCTAACCCTTAACATTTTCATCACCCCAAAAAGAAATCCACTCCACCATTAGCAGTCACTTCTCATTCCCTCCTCCCTCCAGCCTCTGGCAACCGGGGATCTGCTTTCTGTCTGTCTGGATTTGCCTTCTCTGGCCATTTCATATGTATGAAATGATACAATACATGACCTTTGTGTCTGACCTCTTAGCATAATGTTTTCAGAGTTCATCCATGTTGTAGTGTGTCTACATCATTGCTTTTTAGGACTGTGATATTCTATCAAATGGCTCTACCACATTTGTTTAATCATTCATCAGTTGGTGGATATTTGGGTTGTTCCCACTAGTATTTTACATTTATTGAGAGTTTATTCACTCCATTTACCCGATAATGAGGTAGGCTTGGAGAGTGTCAAGAATTTGCCCAAGGTTAAGAGCTAGCAATTGGGGGAGCTGGGGTTTGAACTCAGGCAGTCAGACTTCAGAGGTAATAAATTCACCTGATAGGACAAGGTACAAAAGGTATTCAATAGAAATACCCAGCTGCCCATTTCCCTGCCCCCCTAGAGACATCTCCTTTTGCCACACTGTGAATCCCTCCAGAGAAATTATTTATGTCTCAACATGTATATATCACAGTATTTTGACTAATTGGTCCCACTGATTTGTAATGTTACTTTTATAGCATACTAAATTCTTATATGTATTTGAATTACTCTTTTCAGAATTATCCTGGCTTTTTGGCCAATCTTTTATATATATATATTTTTTTTTTTTTTTTTTAAAGATTTTATTTATTTATTCGACAGAGATAGAGACAGCCAGCGAGAGAGGGAACACAAGCAGGGGGAGTGGGAGAGGAAGAAGCAGGCTCATAGCCGAGGAGCCTGATGTGGGGCTCGATCCCACAACACCGGGATCACACCCTGAGGCGAAGGCAGACGCTCAACCGCTGTGCCACCCAGGTGCCCTTGGCCAATCTTTTATATTAACCATTTCTCTATAATTCTTTTTACCTTCTTTTTGATTTTTAAAAATTTCCTACTTTCCTCGTTTCTCTTAAGTCATTACCCATGATGTTCATTAACTCTTGTGTTATTTTTAATTTAAGTCTTCATTTCTGATATTTTTTATTTTATTTTTAATTCTGTCCCGAGCTCTTTCATCTCACCGAATTCTGATTTATGTTGTTCTTTCATCTTTTTTTGTTGTTTTGTTATGGTAAAATACACATAACACAAACTTGACCATGTAACCATCTTTAAGTATAGAACTCAGCGGCATTATGTTCCCCCCTTGACGTGGTGCCACAATCAGCACCATCCACATTTAACATAATTGTGTCCAAAAATTGAGCAGGACTCCAGAAAGACGGAGGCAGCAGCCTAGTTTTTCAATCTCCCCAACTTTCTCACGGAAATAGATCAACAAAACCCAAAATGCCCTTTACCATTTCCAGAGCTCTTTCATCACTCCAAAGAGAAACCTGGAGCCGTTAGATATTAACTTCCCCTTCCCTCCCTCGCCCCCATATTCTTTCATCTTTTGCATTGTGTCCTCAAATGTCTTTTAGCGTGTTTTGAAATAGCGTGCTCCGATTTTGATCTGTTTTGTGGGCCTCTCTTTTCGGACTTGCTTTCCTTGTCTGAGGGGATGCTATTTTGGTCCTTATTCTCATTTCCTTATGCTACCTGCAGAGGCTGCTTTTAGGCAAACAGGCTGGAGCGATGGAATGCAGAAGGGCCACAGCGGTCACGTGGCTAGATACAGACAGGGGGGCCCCTCCGGCGCCCACCTCAAAATAGCCACAGGCCCTAACTAACCAATGGGCTACTTACAGGCAGGCACAGTTAGCATAAAAGGGAAAATTCCATATGTCCCATCCCTCCTCACCTTCCTGCTTTAAATACAGCGCCACCCACTGTCTCCTCGCAGACAGCCTCCGTCTGCTGTCCTGTTCCCTGTTCCCTTGCGGGAACTTCTCCTTCCTTTGTTCTGCCTCAGGTGAATCCTTTCACCACCCCCGCCACCAGCTTCCACCCGATCCTCGCCCCCCATTTGGGGGCCCGCCATCCGATCCGATGGAGACAGACCCTATACTACCTTTGTGTAGAACCAGACCTCAATCCTTTTTTGTTCATGTTTTAAGTGAAATCAGTGTTCATGCACTTTGAAAAGGAGTTGTGGTTGAGGACCCACTTTTCTAACTTCACGGAATTTGTTTTTTGGGTTGTCGTTGTTGTTTTTCAGATGTAGTATTCAAAAACATGGCAGCTTGCTTTCTGAGGTTTCCTGGCTCTGTACCCTTCCCCAGACTTTTATCAAGACATTTCCCTTTGTGTCTGATGTTCTGTGAGAAGCTTCTCCTCTGGGCCACATTCTGGAAAAGGCTTCTGGCTGCTCAGTGTCAAGACAGAGGGGGCAAAAACACCCCAGTCCTTTAGACACTCTCTGGGGCACCTTGCACGGAGCCACTATGTGGGTGAACAAGACCCCTCCGGGTCTCAGCTGCTGTTCTCACATCGGCCCACCAGCTGAGTGAATGCCTGCTGGCAGTTTGAAGTCCTCCTGCCCTCCAGGCCATCAGATACGTCCTCCTGACTACCCCTGCTTCTCGTGCAGACACCCCAACTAAGCAGGTCTGTGCCTGTGGGTGGCGCTCTGTCCCACTGTTTTGTGCGGGGCTCAGCCCATCAATAACCAATGTGGTTGGAGCAGCCCTCTGGTTCGTACTATGATTTCAAGTCCTTTAGCAACAACCATCAGGAAAGTTTGAAAAAAAATAGAGGTTTATTACTTACAAGACCTGGAAATTACACAGCATACCTGGGGCCCCCACAGCAAGGTAGAGACAGAACGCTGGGGCCAGGGGGTTCTGCTTTTATTGGGTCAAGGGTGGGAGCCAAAGGTTTCAAGGGCTCATTTCTTAGTAGTGAATTTAAAACATAGGAGTGGGAATTTCAGGTGAAAGAAAAGACAAGTGGCCCAAAAGGTCGGTTACTGAAATCGACCAAGATTTCTAAATCAAAGGAGCCTCAGTTGGGGGAAGGGTGGCCTGGCTATTTATCCCGCCTGTGGCTAGCACTGTGTTTATTGGAGATAGCTATCTTTGAAGGGGAAGCTGAAATGAATAACACAGCAATCAAAACTTAAGTCAGGCACTTGCACTACAAAACGAAAACAAAAAAACCTGTTCGGGCTTACATTACACCCACCCCCTTGTTTGGGGGGTTTCTAATTTTATGGTAAATGCTACCCATGGGCATTTGGTTTTGGTCCCTCTATTTCCAAGAGAGGATTTGGGGAGATTCAAAAATGATGCTGCTGCCTCCATCTGTCCGAAATTCCACTCCACCACTTGACATAATTATTTTACATTTGGGGGTTCTGTAATTTTCAGTTCCTGAAAGCAGAGCCCCATTTGCCCTATCCTCTTTAGGACTCTGGCTCAGCTGAGGCTTTCTGAGTCTCCTCTGTCTAACATGGAGTCTCATGTCTGTATTTGCTCAGTCCATGTTGGAATAAGAAGTCAAAACATAATAACCTCTAAGAGGCTCATGGGTGGAGAGCCATGTGACCACCATGAGAGGTAGAACAAGCCCGTGGGCCGGTGGAGGGTCTGTAGGCAGGCCCCGGTGAGGAATGTGCATCTTTTCCTTCCCTTTTTTCTTTTCTTTGTATCTACTTCTCTAAACACGGGCAACATGGAATTGCCAGTCTGCCCTCCTCTCTCCAGCAAAATATCTGGTCCATGCAGCGCTTTCTTCATCTCAGGTCATAGTAATACTTTTTCCGGAAAAAGTGTAAGGAGGCTTCTCAGTCATTTGACTCCTCTCTTTCCCTACCAATCACACATCCAGAACATCAGCAAGTTCCAGCGGCCTTACCTTCAAATTATATCTAGACCTTGTCTGCTTCTGACCACTTTTCTCCCTTTCTATGCAAGTCCAAGCTCCTGTCATTTCCTGCCTGGATTATTGGCAGAGCCTCCTAACCTGGAGGTTCCCAAACTTTCTCTATTCACCGAATCCTTGGTGTCTCACCTACAGGCTCAAAGAAATAGCCCACAGTCCCATTTATTAAGTAAGTAGGTGCCAAAAATGTACTAAGTATTTATGCCTGTAGTAGGCTGGATAATGGCCATCCAAAGAGATAGGTCCTAATCCCTGAAACCTGTATATATTACTACGTTATTTAGAAAAAAAGATCCTTGGGTATGTGATTAATTAAGAATCTTGATGTGGAGAAGTTATCCCAGCTTAGCAAGGTGAGCCCTAAATGCAATCACATATGTCCTTTTATGTATGTATGTATGTATGTATGTATTTATTTACGTACTCTCTATGCCCAGTGTGGGGCCTCAAACTCAGCCTCCAGATCAAGAGTCCCATGCTCCACCGACTGAGCCAGCCAGGTGCCCATCACATGTGTCCTTATAAGATTGAGGCAGAAGGAGATTTGATACACACAGCGGCGGAGAAAGCAAGGTGACTATGGAAGCAAAGATTGGAGTGTGGCCGCCAGCAGCCACCACAGCTGCAAGACGAAAGGAACGGAATCTTCCCCCAGAGCCTCTGGAGGGAGTATAGCCTCCTTACACCTTCATTTTGTCCCAGTGACACTGATTTCCGACTGGCCTCCAGAACTGTGAAAACAGAAATTTCTGCTTTTTTTAAGCCACCAGATTGTGGCGATTTATTACAGCGGCCACAGGAAAAATGTTTCGGTGACACAGTACATTGTACAATAATACAATGCTCCAAGAACCAAGCAGACATTTGGAAAATAATACCTATAAATGAAAAGAAAACGTATTTTTATTTCACTCTTAAATAACCACAGTTACTTGCTAATGGAGAGTGTGTGAGTTGGGCACTGCACGACATCTCAAACCTTGGAGTGAAATTGGACACTGCCAGCCTCATTTCCTGCCCCACATTGATTTTCAAAGAGTTCTGACTTTCTAGTACAGGTGTTGCCAAGAACCCGGCTTCACAAAGACATGGCAGCACTGAAAGGAAAGCAGCATGACCTAATGTTGAAACTGTGAACCATCTACTAGCTGGAAGCTCACACGGTATCTGACAGATGTCAATATTGTTGTGGGTCCTTAAAAACTTTAAAATATCCTGCTACCGCCTGGCGAATTTGCCATGGGAACCTGGGGGCACCCCAGTGTACCTTGTGAACATAGTCCAAACTGGCTTCTCGGCTCCCACCCTTGCCTCTCTAAAATTTGTCAACACAATCACTATAATGATCCTTTCAAGACACAAGTCAGATCCTGTCTTTCTTCTGTTAAAACCCTCTCATGGCTCCTCAATTTTTTCCTAATCAAACCCAACGTCCCTACAATGGCTTATATGGTCCTACCTACATCAAGGGTCAATGAACATTTTTTATAAAGAGCCAGACAGTAAACATGTTTGTCTTTGTGGGCCAGATGGTCTCTGTCTCAACTACTCAACTCTGCAGTTGTAGCATGAAAGAAGCCACAGAAAATACATGAGCAAATGGGCATGTCTGTGTCTCAATAAAAGTTTATTTACAAAGACAGGTCACACGGTAGTTTGCTGACCCCTACCCTACATGACCTACAACTATGGTCCCTTTTGCTCATCTCTATTCCAGTCATTCTGGGTCCTCATTGTTCCTTAAGCACACAAGCAAGCTCCTGACTCAGGGCCTTTGCACTTGCTGTTTCTTGCCTGGATTGCTCTTCTTACCACCAAATCTTCACTCAAATTTTTTCAATGAGGGTTTACCTGACCACACTATTTGAAGTTGCAACTGCCTCCCTATACTTCTCCTTTCCTTCAATCTGTTCCCTTTTCTCCCATAGCTCTTAGAATCTTCTAATATGCTATGTAATCTACTTGTTTAACATGATGAAACTCTCTCACCCATCACTAACATGTAAGATCTTTGAGGGCATGGTTTTTTGGCTTTTGTCTGCTTTGTCCACTGATACATGCCCAAGGCCTTGAGCAATGTTTGGCACATGGTAAGTACACAATAAATATTAGCAGATTGAATGAATGAATGAATATTTTTCAAAGTGGATAATTATAGTGGCATGCCATTTTTTATCTCCCGTTCAAAGGTATAGTGCCTAGTTATATGGCAGTATTTTTGCAAAAAAATATGGAAACTGAGTATAAAATTATAAAATCGCTCAACCTAAAGTGTCCAATTCAAATAGTCCTAAAGTTTCTTATCTCATTTAAACCTTGTTGAGATTTATAATCTTCAGATGTCAATTTTACCTAAAAGGAAAGGCTTTGAGTTATTAGGAACCAAATTATAAAACTCACAGCTAACTAGCAAGTAACAAAGGAATAAAATATGTCTAAAATTAAATTGACCCCTTATGTATACATTTAAGAATTAATTGTAACAATACACACACATTAAAAACCTTTCCAAGCGTGCGTAAGAACTAATTTTCCCAACTAGAAATTTTTCTTGGCATTGGAGTTACCAGTCTTCAAACAAACTGTAGGTGGAGCTCCAAACCTCAGATTCATCTTGATGTTACCAATTTTACTGAAGCTGTCTTCTCAAGGAAAAACTTCGTCATCAGGTAATTCCAACTTCAGCTGAAAGGGAACATAATTTGCATGCATGTGCAATGTTGCATATGTTGTAATATGCCAGCGTTAAAGATCCCAGTACACTTGATGCATTTCCCCCCTTTTCTTGAACAGCTCATTCCACATCTTTTTTAAAGTATTTATTTTCAAAATTCTATTTGTCATTTTATATTCCCAAAGTGTTCACAGCAAAAATGTGAACAATCAGTCTTTGGTACACAGTCCATTTCTACTTCCCGAGCACTCCCATTCCCTAGCAATGTTCAAAATAGGCTATGTCAGTGTTTCAGGGCATGGAGCTCACCTAGCATCTACTTGAGAAACTTAATCATCTATTAAAGACCTTTTCCCCTTCTGATGGCTCCAAGCTCTCAACCATGAGGGCCTCAAAACAACAGAAACTGAGTTTTTCTTTGTTATTATTGTAGACCCATTGCCTGGCATAGAGTCCCAAACATGCTACATACTCAATAAATATTTGCTCAATTAATGAAGGTATCTAGCCTTGGAGACTTCCTGCTCCTAACTCTAACTGCCTTGTAGAGAAGACTTGGTCCCAAGAGCATAATGGACACTGGTTTTCATTCTTCATTTCAGTTATCACCATAATTGGCTAGCCATCCTTGTAATTCATTTCGGAGACAGTGGGACATTTATTTTAACAACATTTGAACATTCAACAATCTTCATGGAGTGTCTTCTGGGGTCCCAAGCTATTCTAGCTACTGGGGATACATCTGTAAGCAAGTAAAAAAAAATTCGTATCTTCCTGGAGATTATATTTTATACGGGAATGAAAGACAATAGTCAATCCAGACCATAAAAAACCAAAGCAGGCAGTGGTAAGGACTATGAAAGAATTCAAACAAGTCTGGGTGATAGAGGGTGACTGGGTGGCTACTTAGACTGTGTGGTCAGAGCAGGTGACATGTAAACTGATAAGTAAATGACAACAGGGAGCCAGCCAAGTGAAGACCAGGGTAAGAGCATCTCAGGAAGAGGAAACATCTGTGCAAAGGTCTAGAATGGAACAGCAGATGTTCAGACAGGGTGGTGGAGACTAGTAAGCAAGAGGGAGAGTAGGAGATGAAGTCAGCAGGGACCAAGTCACTCTATAAGCCAGGGTGACAAGTTTGGATTTTTTAATTCCAAGTGCCATGGGAAATAATTGGAGGGTTTTAAACCCAGGAGCAATAGAACGTGATTTTTGTTTTAAAAACATTAGGGGCGCCTGGGTGGCTCAGTCGGTTAAGTGTCTGCCTTCGGCTCCGGCCTAGGGTCCTGGGTTTGAGCCCTGCGTCAGTCTCCCTGCTCATCAGGGAGTCTGCTTCTTCCTCTTCCTCTGCCCCTCCCCCTCATTTGTGCACTTGTTCTCTCTCTCTCAAATAAATAAAATCTTTTAAAACATCAAAAATATTAGCTGCTGTTGTAAGATCACATGGAAGTAGGTAAGAACAGATGTCATTCTTGTACTAATGAGATTGCCTTGTCCCTCTAGGTATATCACTCACCACAGGATAACAGAGAGGCAAGTGATGTGTGCCTGGAGTCTTCCTTATTTTTAGCTTCCCCACAAAGCCTATCTGGGCATTTTCTCTCTATCCTGATGCTATATATTGAGGTAAGAATTTTGCCTTTTAGGAGTCTTTTGCTGCTGTCCAGGAATGAACAGGTAGAAATAAGCATACAGGAGTGCAGGAGTCTGTGACATTGAAATTTGCAAGAGGTCATATGGAGACTGTTATATTCAGGGGAAATGTACTGACTAGGTGTGGGCACCAGAAAGAAAGAGCACCTCAATTCCTAGCTTGGCTTTGACCCAGCAGGTGAGCTGCTGAAGCCTATCTGCTGATAGAATACCTTGATGCTTAGCCTCCAACCTTTGGAGCAGGAGTAAGTAGAATATTCTCTTCAGTTATGCCAAGAGCCAACAGAATGCTGGTAGCATTAATTTCCTGGTTGCATGTACAAAAGTGTCCAGTTTTCAACTTTCCCAGTTAGTCAGGAAACAAAGAATGTCAGATGTTCACCTTGGCCAGGGTTTTATTGCTTACTGTTTCTGGTCCCTGTAAAGCCAAGAGTGCTGACCACTTGCCCCAGAGGCCGAAAATGGTTCAATATTTACAAATTCCCTCCCCGGATGAACCAGATCCTGCTTACTACATCCACTTAGCCATTATCTTAAGAACTGCCATCACCTGGGCACACCTCCTTTCTAATATCAAGGACAGCCTGTGTGTGATGGTTGCTGTGTTTGTGATTATTCACACCCCTCTTTTATGTGTTTCCCATTCATAGTTTCTTAAAGGCTTCTCATCATAGTCTTAACTTCTAGCATGTTTGTAAACTCTGTTAACTTGTTATGTTAAACGTTACAAAGGAGAGCTACTTTTTGGAAACTGTGCTTAATGGGAGCAACTGCCTCTGTTCCCCCCACCAGCTCTGCTTCTGCCTGTACTTGCACAAAAACAATATCCACCTGCTGGATTTGTTCACGGCTCTATCCCTAACACTTAGAACAGAAACTGGCACATAGGAGATGCTCAACTAATATTTACTGAGTGGTTGAATGGGTTGGATTTTGTCCTGTGTTGGCTCCCGCCAGGACTCCGACTGCATTGTATGCCTTCCCTATGACCAGCACCCCCAGTGCCTCAATTTCTTCAGGCTCTACCCACCATGTTTACATTCTGAAGGGAAAGAGTCAGTAGAGATATAGAGTTCTGAAGACCCAGTAGGGTGCCCTTTACAACTGTCTTGCAAGAGTTACCTGCAGGGGATCCAGGAGAAGTGATAGTGGATCCTTGCACTGACATGCATAGTTATGCTTGTTGGGGGTGGGGGGTGGGGGAAGAATCTGGTAAGTGCTTTCAGCTGTAAGTCTGAAAAGCCAATGACCACACAGAATCACTTTGGGAAAATCCGAAAGACAGATACACAACAGGAGTCAGAGAAATTAGAGATCTGGACCCTGATCTGGTGGAAGGGGTAACACCAGGGCAGGGGCTTTAAGCAAGACCTTGAAGGATAGGTCATGTCATCACGTTAAGGAACTTACAGAGAGGGTCCGGAAGTTTGATGGGTAAAGTATCCCCGGAGAGCACAAGTTTCAGAGTGGTGATACATAAAATCTCCTGAGACAGAATGAATAGCAGGCGAGAAGGACCTTTTTGGAAAGAGGCTGTGCATATACTCATACATACACACACCCACACACGGAATATGCCACTGTTTGTACTTGGTGTAAATGACCTCCTGTCCAGGCTGCAGGGGCAGGAACTGCATCATACAGATCTTTGTGTCTCTGTTGCTTTGCACAGTTGCCCTTAGAAATTAAACACTCATTTTTAATAAATTGTCTTGGTGTTCTGACATTAAAAAGTTAGTCTTAAGTTCTTTTCTAGGCAATAGAAGCGATTGCCGAATACCTCAGGCTATCAATTTTGTGTAGAAGTAACACGAGCTGAAATTTTCCGGGTTTTTTTCCCACGGGTTTAGAAACCTGGTTAGTTTAGCCGGCACTCGTATTACCAATCCCTTTTTGAATGCTGATTTGTGTGAGTGTGGTATAGGGGCTATCTGGCAGGAAACGCAACCCAAAATCAAATTAATTCTAAAAATATAAGTTAGCTTGATCATTGGTTCCTTTGACTACTTGCTTCCCCGTCTTCCTCGTTGCTTTTCCTTTACCAAGATGGCCGCCGTCGAGCTCTCTCCTCATTGGTCGGTTCTTTCGCAGGTGGCGGTTCTAACCCCGCCCACCAGCTCTCCTCCCCGGGTCCTGTGTTCTTGAGAGTGACAGGGGTAGACCAGCGAGTGGGCGGGGCGCGCGCCGGATGTGACGTTTCCGGAAGCTCCGAGTGTCGTCCGCGGGGACAGGTGGGGAAGGGTCCCGGGAATGTGGTCGGGCTGGGCCGCTGAGCATGGTCGGACTCTGAAGGGGAGCGGCCGCCGTGAGTGTGGGGCCTGCAGCCGTGTCCTCCCCCGCGCCCCCTGCCCGGCCCGCCGCGCGCGAGGCCACTGACGGCTCCGGTCCCAGCCAGGCCCAGCGCGTCCACGCCTGCCGCGCTCTAAAGACCGAGAACCTTGGATAATTTTGCCCTGGGTTGGCAACTTGGGCTTGAGGGCCTTCAAGAAGGGGGCCTCTAGCAGGTGTCAGGAGGTCCCTCTCTGCTGAATACGCCCCCTCCGCTCATTCCTTCAACTTCCTTTGACCTCCTCCGCATCTTTCCTCCTCAGTCTTTTATGCCACCTTTCCCCTTTTTTGCGGACGCCGGATCTCCTCTTTGGAGTGTTGCTCAGCCCTCTAGTACCAGGCACCGCTCGCTGGCCTTGGGAGGGGGTTACATTCTCGACCCTACAGATCTGTCCCCAGAGGTACTGAGGCGCAACAAGCTTCAGTTCGCTTTAATGGGCTCTGGGTCGAGTTTACTGATTAGGCAACCTGGGGAGGTTTTAGATTTGCTTAGCGGCTTTATGAGCCTCTAAAACGGCTTTGGGGGAGATGGAATGCCTCTGCATCTCTGGTAGTCTGCACAGCTTTTGTACTGTTCGTGAGGGTGTTTAGAGAGGAAGCTTGGGGGAAGTGCGACCTAGAGATAGAACTGGCCACGCGAAGCCTCTCTGAGGGAGGGCTTGGAATGGAAAACAGAAAAACAGTGGATAGACAAATGAAACACATGTGAGAATTTCTGGGCAGATCAGAATCCTGACTGAAGCAAAAGATCTCTGGTGGGAAGGAGTAAGGTTTAAGACTGAAAAGACAAAATGGGACCAGTTGACATAGGGCCTTGAATTCCAAAACGGATTCTACTCTAGTTTGTATATTCTAGAGCATGCTTGCTAGAGTGTGCTGTTATTCAATGTGTAACAAATACCCAGATTCTTTTTGAAAATGATGTAGAGTGATACCCGCTTGGGAGTTGGAATCTGTTTCTAACAGCGACAGTATCTAGAAAGATTGTAGAATTACTGCAGTTTGAAACACAGGGACGGAAAACTCTTAGGTTTTTTTGATGGTCTGTTTGTTTTTTTGGTTTTTTTGCCTTCCAAGTTACCTTTGTGCCCTTTTGTTATTTGAAGAGTGCTTAGTCTTTGAAGATAGATTTGAGTAAATTGTTTTTTAGATCTAAATTCATTACCCTGACATGATGAATGATGTTGTGGATTGACTGGTAAAGTGGTTTATTTTTTTATTATATTATCATTTTTTAAATTTATTTATTTATTCGACAGAGAGAGAGACAGCCAGCGAGAGAGGGAACACAAGCAGGGGGAGTGGGAGAGGAAGAAGCAGGCTCCCAGCAGAGTAGGGAGCCCGATGCGGGGCTTGATCCCAGGACCCTGAGATCAGGACCTGGGCCAAAGGCAGACGCTTAACGACTGAGCCACCCAGGTGCCTCATGGTATAGTGGTTTAGTGAGCAGAACTGGGATTATGAGCATTCATTCCCAGACCAGTTCCCCTCACCTTGGGCTCAGAGATGAAAAAGTACACCACAGTCACTCTCATTAAATTAAAATGACCAAACTTGAAATCATTAAAAATGATCATGAAAGTTCATTGCGTATACTATGCCAAGTATTGGGATAGATGGAAGTGGGTAGCTTGTAGGAGAAACAATGCAAAAAATATAAGATACCATCCATCTTTTTATGGTGCTGAGGGCAGGGCCACCTAATGATAAGGAATGGTTAATATGAAGGGTAGACCCGAACCCCCATTATAGTTTTACTCCCTGTACCACCTAATTATGGCACAAGTATTATGGGCTTTTGAGTCAGCCAATGCTTTTATCATCGTGATATGTGCTTCCTCGAGGGTCTCAGCCTTCTTGTGGGAAAGAGACTTTATCTGATACAAGCCACAGTGTATGGTATTTTTCTCTGAATTTTTTCATAAGGTAGAAGTTTGTGGGATAACTGTACTGTGTGCTAGGCTGTGCCGGGGTGATGGGGACCATGGTGCTGATGCCACCTGTTTTTTCTGTCTCAGAACTTCTTGGTCCTGATGTCTGACCATGGAGATGTGAGCCTTCCACCCGAAGACCGGGTGAGGGCCCTCTCCCAGATGGGTAGTGCAGTGGAGATAAATGAAGACATTCCACCTCGACGGTACTTCCGCTCTGGAGTCGAGATTATCCGAATGGCATCCATTTACTCTGAGGAAGGCAACATTGAACATGCCTTCATCCTCTATAACAAGTATATCACGTAAGACACCTCCAGTTTCCTTTTTCTTTTCCGGTGACTGATGCCTCACTCATTCTGCTCTTGTGCTCATTTATTCTGCTCAGAATTGCTAAAACTAGAGAACTTTACAACATCATTAGCATTAATCATTTTTGCAGGCAGCTCCTACATACTGACTGTCCTTGACATTCAAAGTCATGAGTACTGAAAGTGTTATTTTCATGACTCAGTGATTTCATGAGTAAGAGACCTAGCTTTTTGGCCTGTGCCCACGTGGCCCAGCTGTTAGGCAAGAGAGAGGATGGTTCAACTACACATGTTTTGTATTGATGAATGTTTTTTCCTGTCTTCTCTTTATTGAGGCAGCTAATCATAGGATTATTGTTGAAGTTTAGCAGAGCCAAAATTCCTCCCCTCTGCTTCTTTAGTCACATATTGAATGATTCAGGAAAAAGGTTTTTCTTCTTAACCTTTATTATAATCATGTAAATCATCAAATAAGTATTGACCACCTACAGTTCGTGTGGCTCACCATAAGACCTTTTCCTTGAGTTACTTGGCATCTTAGGGTAGGCAGCATAAATAGAAGATGGCAGTGCAATTAATAGAGAACAACTTCTGAAGCCCCGGTGATAATGAAATGATGTGTAATTTAGAAAGGGAATAATGTGAAAGGATCTGATTTATAATCTCTAGCCTTGTTCTTTCATGATACCAGGACCTTTAGAAAAATAATGACTATGATGTGTTCATATGACTCTTAATAGTTCATAGAGTATTTCACCTGCATTGTTTCGTTTGATCTTTGTAGTTCTAGGTACATGGAGTAGAGCTCATCATCCTCCCATTCTACACGTGAGGAAGCAGGCTCTGGGTTTAGTGATAAGCTTTGTTCCACACTTTAGAATGAGAAAACTCAGATCTAACTTTTTTTGGGGGGGGGGGTTTAAGTAGGCTCCAGGCAGGGCTTTAACTCAGGACCCTGAGCTCAAGACGTGAGCTGAGATCAAGAGTCGGATGCTCAACTGACTGAACTACCCAGGTGTCCCTAGATTCTCTAACTCTTAATTCAGTATTCATCTGCAGCATACGGCTTGTGTTTCATTTGTTTTCTTTTTGGTAATGTTCTGTGAGTTGAAGCTAGAGTTGAGACTATGGTTTTGAGCCGTACTGACTATTTTTTGGTTATTTTTTATTCTTTTTTGAATAGGTAACGTGTACGTATGGTACAAAATTCAGAAGGCACAAAAAGGTATATATATTTAAAAACTTAGTCTCCCTATCCCTCCTTTTCCCCCAAACTCTCAGTCCCCTTCCCCAGAGGCAGTCCCTCTTATTAGTTTTTTACATGTCCTCCCAGAAATGATAAATGCATTTCAGTTGTATCACATTCAATTTTTGATCACATGCTGCTCTGCAGCAGGGCTTGTCAACCTTGGTATTGTTGATATTTGGGGCAGAATAGTTCTTTGTTGTGGGTACTGTCCTGTGCATTTAGAGTGTTTAGTGGTATCCCTGGTCTCTGTCCACTGGATGCCAGTAGCACCCCTTACCCCCTTCCTGAGTTGTGACAACGAGAAATGTCTCCAGACATTACCTGATGGTCTCCAAGGGGCAAAATTGTCCCGGTTGAGAACCAGTGCTCTAAAGAAAAGTAGCCTAGAAGTGGACTTCCTGGGATTCGTACTGTGATTTTAAGAGTCCCTTTGGTAGAAAAGGGACTGCTGTTGTCTCTTTATTTTTTTAAGTTTAGAAGTAGTGCCTGTCTCCTCGGAGATCGTGCAGTCCACCCATGCCATCGTGCCCTGTTCTGTGATCTCAGTGTTGATAAAGTTAAATAGAATTACAATTACATTTTGCCTTTCTTTGCTGTTACGAGTTTTTCATTCCTCGGCACAGTGAACACAAAACTTATTTTCCTGAGAGGTTTCTTTGACTACTGTCCCTTTCTTCTGCTGCTGGTAGAAATAATATTCTTGTATATTTCTAGTAATCTTACAGAGAGTTTTCCCAGAATGAGCCCCCAGGGCACAATTCTTCAAAGAATCATGATTGAGAAAGTTAAATAGAATCATGGAATCACTCTATCCAGTATTTTCTGGAGGACCTTCTGGGTCCTGTTGCCCCTCATAGAAGTGCTTTGAGGGCAAGGACCATATTCATGCGACAAATATATATTGCATATATCTGCTGTCTACCTGGCACTGCTCTAGGTCCTGGATACCTAGGAAGTAAAGTGACCCCTGCCCTTCTTGGTGTACCTTTCTAGTTATGGGAGAAGACAATGAACAGGTAAGCAAATAAATGTCCCGGAGTAAGGCAAATGCTAGGAAACCTGTAACAGAGAGAGTGCTGTGACAGAGAATAACCAAGGGTATCAAACAGAGTAAGGTCTGTCTGAGGAGGTAAAATTTAAACTGAAACTTGAAGGATGCCATGGAGTTGGTCATTCCAAGAGCGTAGAGCAGAGTGTTTAAAACAGGTGTTACTGTGTGTTCAGAAGCTCTTACGTAGGAAATACCTTAGTGTGTTCTGAGGATTGAAAGAACATCATTGTGTTTGGAGTGTAGCAAGTGAGGAGGGAGAAGGAGATGAAGCTGGAGAGGCAAGTGGGGCCGAGTCCTGCAGGCCACAGTTAGGAGTTTGCATTTGATCTTGACAGCATTAGAAAGCCATTGCAGAGTTTTAAGTGAGGTTATGACTTAATTTTATTTATATTCTAAAAATACGAATTTGGGCTACTATGTGGTAAATGGTGGAAGGTGTGTTAAGAGAAGGCAGGGAAATTAGTTAGGAAACTCTTATGGCAATTCAAGGGAGAGACCGATGGTGATGGCGTGAAGGATGGAAAGAAGGAGGTGGATGGGGCATTCTGGAGGTAGAGTCCGTGGCACTGACTGATAGTTTGGGAAGGATGATGGTGTCAAGGTTGGCCTCAGGTTTCTGCCCTGAGTAACTTTAGGATGTGCTGGCCCATTTACTGAGATGGGGAGAATGGTGTAGTAAAGGGGTTGAGTAGGGAGGAGATTCAAGAATTCAGGCCTGGCTTCTTTGACATGTTAAGGTGTTAAGTTTAAGAGGCCCGTGGGATATCCAGTGGGAAGTTGGACATACCGCTCTGAATTGAGGAGAGGTCTGGGTTGGAGATACAAACCCAGAAGTTCTCGGCATGTGGGTGGTTCTGAAGCCATGAGAGCTGCTGAGATCTTCTGGCATATAGGTCTTAATCAGGGGTCCAGGAACCCCACAGGGATTTATTGATAGAATTTAGGCTCCATGAACTCGGTTGGGAAAAACTTTTCTTATTTACTAACCTCTAACTGAAATTTAGCATTTCCTTCCGTTTTGCACAATAGTATTAATAATATTTGTAATGTTGTCACCAGTAGAAATCGATATTTTTATATCACATTATGATTGATGCTGATATCCCAAAATAGCGTTTATACTTACCTCGACTTCTAAATTACAGTATGGTTATTAAAGCCACAATTAGATCCTGTTTTTTAATGTATTAACAATATATCAATAAAGAAGCACATAGTACAATTTTTATATTTTGAAAACTGAATTTCAGTAGAATTGGATTCTTTTGTAATCCTTCATATTTTATATTATATCATCAAAAAATTATTCTGAGAAGGAGTCCACAGGCTTCATCAGGTGCTAGGAGGATTCATGACACATTCAAAGATCAAGAAACCTTGATAATAAGACTGTGGAAGAAGAGCCTCAAGGTTGGTTAAGTAGGAAGGGCCAGCAGATGAGACTTGAAGAGAGGTTTGAGAGGCAGGAGGAAATCAGGAGAGAATGGTGTCATGGGACCCAAAGGAGGCCCGGAATTGCAGGAGAGCGGCCAGCTGCGTCAGAATGGGTCAGATGGGGTGGGTGAGGTTTTGGGGCTGGTGTCGTGATGTCATTGGTGATCTTGGTAAACAGTTTCACTAGAAGGACTGAGAAGACTTTAGATTGGAGTGGGCTGAAAGGTGAATGGACAATAAGAAAGCAGAGACCGTGAGTACAGTCCGGAGGTCGGCAGAGTTTTTCTATAAAGGGCCAGGTAGTAAACATTTCTGGTGTTGCCGGCCATTTGATCTCTGTCACAACCTCTGTAGTGTGATAACACACAAACGAATGGGTGCGGCTGTGTTCCAACGAAACGTCAGTTACAGATACAGATGGCAAGCCAGACTTGACCTTCTAGTTGTACTTTGCCAAGCCCTAGCATAGATAACTCTTTGGAGGAGTTCGGACAGAGGGTAAAGTGGAAAAACGAGGGAGTAATTGAAGGGGGACAAGGAGTGCATGAGTGTGTGGTGTGTATTTTGCGATGGGAGATTCTAGAGCATATTTTTTGCTGTGGTAAAGGAAGCTGTGGAGAACGAGAAGCTGATGGTTCACCGCAAAAAGAGCTTAACTGTAGCAATAAACTCTTGAATAGGCAAGAGGGGGTAGGATTAAGAGTACACAGATACTTAAATCGATTTTGTTCTGTGACTTGTAGTTGCTTTGAGTGACATGAATATCCATGTTCACAGTGAAATCAGTATGGGGAATCTGTCCCTGTATATGGGGCCCACTGATGGGACCATTTAATACGATGAAGGCCTGGAGGAGAGCTCAGTGAGAAGGGGGTGGGATGGAGCACCTCATTTACTAACTTTGTTAGATTTGGAGTTTAATTTGGGACTTCGTTGGATTGGCTTGACCTGAAGCAATAAATGTAGCTACTTTCATTTTTCTTGCAGGTATCTTTAAGACCCTAATTCTGATTTTGTGAACTGGCAAGCCGTAGGAGTTGCAAAAAAGTTCTGGCTTAATATTCTCAGTCTGTTTTTCCACTGAATTTTCCGTGGTATATTCTTGTCAGTAACAGTGGCTCACTTAGGCAATTATTACAACCGAGGAGAGAGGAGGGAGGGGAACAGGCATCTCTACCTCACCACTCCTCTGCCTCCCCCACTATTGCAAGTCATTGTTCTAGACCTTTTGTGGCTACTTTCATTCCGGATTTTAAAAGGCAGTTTGTTCTTTTCCCTGGGGCGGTTCAGGCGTCTTGATGAGCTGCAGCACATTGCACTCTCAGAGGTTCTCCCTCCTGTAGGAATGCTTTGCCTTTTGCAGACCCCAGTGTAGCAGGATCTTCAGCATATTAAATCAGTACATATTTTCATCATGAGCACAGACAATAATCCAGGCGGTGAATTCTTTCACAGCTTTTTATGGTCATTGACTAGGCTACATAGAAAGGAGTTACAGAGGACTTAGGCAATTCTTGTCTACTGTGTGAGCCTCCTGTAACACAGACCTGCTTTCTGAAAATGGTCTGTCACCTGTATCGAAAATGCTTTCCTCTGGGATTGGGGCTTATAGACCAGGATCTGTGATTATACTCACTTTGCTGATTAATTTCTAAGATTGGAAGAAGAGAGGAGAGTCCTTCATCTATCCATGTTATAGAATTTCTGCTTGACTCTTTGAGTTAGTTATTTGTATAGAAAATTAATATTCATGATTAAAACAATTTTTTTTTCCAAACCATCCAGCAAGGGAAATACTAAAGTAAAAAGAAGAGTCGCATCCACCAGAGATAACTGCTGTTAATTCCTTGTGTGTACAGGAAAATGTTTATGTCTGTACAAGCACATAGGCTCATGTGTTTATTCCTTTTTTCTTAAAGCCTGAATGAGATCATACAATATATTCTACAACTTGCTTTCTTAACAGTCATATCTTTCCATATCAGGACATACCGATCCATTCTCCTCATGGCCATTTTTTCTGCCTGGAACAGTCTTGTTCCAGATCTCTTCATGGCTTCCTCTCTTCCAGTCCTTAATTACATGCCATCTTCTCAGCGATGCTGTCTTTAGCTGCCCTATCTAAAATCTCACTCCCTCCCCTGTCACTTCCTGTTCCCCTTCCCAATTCATGAGACTTTCTTCTAGCTGATTATCTGTGTATTTTTTTTCTTTTATTGTCTATCTCCCCACTGTAACACACATCCTATGGGGTGGGATTTATTACTGTTGTTCACTGCCAAATCCCCAGCCTTTATAACAATGCGTGGCCTGTAGTAGATGCTCAGTAAATATCTGTTGAATGAATGAGTGAATGATTATGTTGTTCATCATATTTGGGTACAACATAATTTATTAAATAATCCCCTGTTGATGGACAGTTAAGTTTTTAGTTTTCCCTACTTTTATGACCAATGCTATATTGAATAGTCTTATACGTATATCTTTGTACTGTTTTGTAGGATAAATTCCTAGAGGTGGAATTGTGAGTTGAAAGGATATACAGATTTTAAAATTTGAATAGTTGTCACTCCTCCCCACCCCCAGGAAAATTGCAGTCCTGTGATAATGTATTATCAAATTACAGTCCTGTTAAGAGTGTATAAGGACACCCGTTTCCTTACACCTTGTGTACATTAGTTATAATCAACCTTTAAGCCTTTGTCAATCTGATGTATGGAAATGGTACGTCATCTTAATTTGAATTTCTTTCATTGTAAGTAAAGTTGAATACCATTTCATATATTTACCTTTTGTATTTCCTTTTCTGTGTATCTCTTTTTTATCCCCATTGTCCTAACAGGTTGTTTTGCTTGTGTTTTTGCCGATACAACTTTGCTTTGGTATGTTTACCCTCTCTAAGTTGCAACGAGATCTAACCCCAGAGAACAGTATACCTCTGGGCCACAGGTATTCTAGGCCTACAACGCTTCTAGCCCTGGCATTAACATCTTTATCTGTTGTTGCTCACACTTTTTGTTTATTTATTAGTAAAAACGATTGTATAGCATACATAGCAGTCATAGCAGATGTCGGCTGTATGCTAGGCACTGTGCTCAGCACTTTTTCTTATTTATTTATTTATTTATTAGTTAACATACAATATATTATTAGTTTCAGAGGTAGAGGTCAGTGATTCATTAGTCTTATATAACACCCAGTGCTCATTAAGCACTTTAAAAAAAAGAAATCTCTGGGGCGCCTGGGTGGCACAGCAGTTAAGTGTCTGCCTTTGGCTCAGGGCATGATTCCGGCGTTATGGGATCGAGCCCCACATCAGGCTCCTCCGCTATGAGCCTGCTTCTTCCTCTCCCACTCCCCCTGCTTGTGTTCCCTCTCTCGCTGGCTGTCTCTATCTCTGTCGAATAAATAAATAAAATCTTTAAAAAAATAAAAAAAATTTAAAAAAATAAAAAATGAAATCTCTTTAAGTGTCCCAGCAGCCTTATCAGGTAGTACTAGTTTGTCTCCACATATATAATATATAGAGAGAAACTGAAGGTTAGTGAGACTGAGTAACTTGCTAGAGTTCACACAGCTAGGAATGGCCAAGCCAGGATTTGAGCCCAGGCAGGGTAGCTCCAGAACCTGCCTCCTCACCGCTGATCATTTGCCTCCAGTACGGACAATGGGTTATGTGGCCTTTTCTGTTTTCAAGAGACCCTTCTGCCCATATGTTCCCCATTCAGAAAATTGACTACAGCTGCTGAAACAAGAGAAAGGTATTCATGTACATGTCTAGAAGTTTTATCTTTACTTACAAACTAGATTCCACTCCATGGTTCAAAATCAAAATAATAGAAAGAGGTGTATGGTGAGAGGTTTCACTCGCACTCTTGTCCCATCTACTCTATTTCCCCTGCCCTCTACTTTCCTTGGTTTCCTGTATTACTGTGTACTTATAAGTAAAAGTGTATGTACATACACATATAGAATTGTCCCCCTTTCTTACATATCAGGAGGCATACTACATGCACTTTTGTATACTTTGGAGTTGTTTTTACTCAGCTCATCTGAAGGTTTTAAGACCATTTTATTCCTGAGATATTTATCGAGTGCCTCCTCATACAGGCAGTATGCTGGCTTTAGAGGGACTTGCAGAGAAGCACAAGACAGGAATCTCTGGCCTCAGGGACTTGACAGTTGTCCAGGTTGAGAGCGCAAGTGAACATGAAGTGTGGTGTTCATGTGACATGGTACTGTCTTGGCTGATTCAGGCTTCCATACAAAGCACATTCAGCCTGCTAAAATTATGAACAGGTACCTTGGTCTTGTAGAACCAAGAGTTACTGAGTTAGAGGTCTCTTGAACGTAAGAACTAGTCTTACTTATCTTAATATCTTCTTCAGGGCTTGATGGGTGAACAAATGAATCTGTATTTTAAATATAGACTTCAAGGAAACTGTTTTATATCTTTTTCCATGAACCCAAAGGGAAGAGTTTTAGAAATAATTTTGATTTTAGAGTTCATTCCTCTGAAGGGTCTTGTCAAATTGGATTGAAATGAAAATTTCATGTGCCTAATATAGAACCAAGGAAGGAGGGTTCATTTGAAAAGAGTTTGCTTTGGTGGGGATCGACTCCTTTCCCCTTACTGAGGCTTCCTCCTCCGTTTACTCCTACCCATTGGCAGAAAGTGGAAAAGATCAGTTAGTCCCAACTATGGTATGGTATTTTAGAGCTGTGGGGAAGCTCCCCTGAATTGATTTGTTTTGGGTCTCAGCTTGTATTTATTACAATTTAATTCTATTAAAAGACATCTTTGTTTGGTACCCCTCCAACAGTTCTGGGCATTCCAGGAGCCATGTAGAGGCAGAATGATACAGTGGTTAGAAGAGTAGATTCTGGAAATAGCCTGCTGAATCTGCCACTTTGGGCTGTGACAAGTTACTGATCTTCTACTTGTTCTCACTGTTTCCAAGTAGCCATCATAAGTGCTAGAGATCTGTGAATTGATTCAGTTTATTTTTCCCACTGAGCTTTACAGCCACGGGCAAAACTGAAAGATAAATCTAGCACTGAATTTCTCTAAGAACTTTTCATCAGGACCATAGTGCACATCACACACGTTACACACACGTATTACGCACATACAACACATGTACTGTCTAAGCATCTCAGTGCCTAGTATGATGCAAGGAATATTCTGCTTTGAAGGCACATGAATCCCAAAGAAAAAGAAGCCAAAGTTAAGGTCACAGGGCTAGAGTAGTCATAGAACATGGGTTTTCTCAGCCTCCTGCCTTTGGTTGCCAGACTGTTATTTGAAGAAGACTTTGTGACCAAGGCCCTTTCCTTTGGAAGCCTGTCACGGCCATAACAAGAATCTCTTTGGAGGTATATTTTTGGGCACAGGGTAGGTTTGCTTTTTTTCCCCCCATCTTTTTAGTTGTGGGAGTCCAGTGCTTCCTGCACACCAGAGTTGGGAGAGGAGGGAAACACAGGGTTAGAGGTGGGTGGGGAACATGGTCACTGGGTGTGTGTGACCCCTGCCCTGCGTGTCTGGAAACCTGCCTCGTGGTGGCTGCAGGGCAAGGGAGTTGCTTTGCCTCAGAGTCTGTTGGACATTTGGACATTTTCTTTGCGTGATAATGATTCTGATCCATTTTCTTTAGGCTTTTTATTGAGAAACTCCCAAAGCATCGAGATTACAAATCGGCTGTCATTCCTGAAAAGAAAGACACAGTAAAGGTGGGTCTTCATTTTCACTGTTGCCCATCTAAAAGCTTCAAAGCAGCACAGACTAACTTCAAGGTAAAAGTAGTGGTGTCTGCATCTGAGCATCAAATCCTGCAACGGGAGATAAGGCCATTTCACCAAATCAGTTAAGAAGTAGCAGGTATGGTACAGTAGGGGCTATTTTACGTTGTTTTTGGAAACGTTGCCATTGCCAAGTTGACTTAAGTCTTTTTACTTCTCTACTTAATTAGCTGGGAATTATTCTGATTCTCAGTTTTCTATTTTGTGTCTCAGAAGTTAAAGGAGATTGCATTTCCCAAAGCAGAAGAGCTGAAGGAAGAGCTATTAAAACGATATACCAAAGAATATACAGAATATAATGAAGAAAAGGTAAGTATATAACAGCAAAAAAAGAAAGAAAGAAAGAAAGAAAGAAAGAGAAAGAAGGAAAGAAAGAAAGAAAGAAAGAAAGAAAGAAAGAAAGAAAGAAAGAAAGAAAGAAAGAAAGAAATTAATTAATTAATTTTGGTTTCTTAGGCTGTGCCCTGGCATTGCAATGTGATATTTTAGCAGATCCTGTGGTTTTAGTATCGTATTTTATTTTTCTCAGCAAAGGCCAGAAACTCAAAAGAGTACAACACAAGTGTTTAGGCTGAGGATTCTAACACAGATTTAGCCTGCTTGTCCTAGAGGGTGATTTGAAGGACAGAAAGTCTTGTTTGCTGTATCTAGAGTGAGAATCTAAGAACAGTGAAAATTTTCATTAAAACATAGGTGTTTACATCAGTGAATTTTGGTGTATTGATTCACATTTGGTTATACCTGTTTATAATAACTGATGTTTTGGAATCTATTTTCAAATGATTCTTGTTAGGAAGAGTTAGTTAGAGCACGTGGAGAAGCTCCCAAGGCACATCCGGGGTCTGTGTCAGATGTGAATACTCCCTACGGGCCCTTCCCCGTTACTTTGTAGTGCTCTGCTGAGCCCTGTTCTGGACTCTGAAGCTGAAAATCAGCAGAGAGGTAAACAGCTATGAGACGTCTATTTCTAAGGGACTGAGGGAGTGAAAACCTAATTGTAGGAGATTATTACTTGATATTTCTTATTAGTTTAAAATGTTACTCTGTATTGAACTGATCACCAGGAAAATTTTGGAGGCTTCCTTTTGGGTAAGAATTCGGTAAAGACCCCCAGTACAGCAGGGTCAAGTTTGGATTTGGTTCTATTTTGCAGCCTTACTTGGGATAGAGAATGTACACAGAGCCCAGTTAGAATAGCACTGTGTGCGATGCAGATGATGAGGTGAGGTGGTAAGTTGCATCAAGATTTCAGTAAAGAGGAAAATGTGTTAGAGCCAGTGGGGAAGGGTCGTGAGGGGACTCGCTGTCCTTGAAGAGTCGGGCTGCCGTGGCCGGCTAGACCCAAGCGGTGACATTCCGCGGCTGTGGAACCGGTGAGGGAGGAGCGAATTCCATGTTGGGAAATGGGGCCAGGGCCCGTACACATGTTGGGAGACCACTCTGCCTCCCAGCCGTGTCCTCCTGAGGTGTGAAGTCACCTGAGTGTCACGTGTAAGCCGGACTCGTCTTTCTTTGTAGAAGAGGGAAGCGGAAGAGCTCGCCCGGAGCGTGGCCATGCAGCAGGAGCTGGAGAAGGAACGGCAGCGGGTGGCGCAGCAGAAGCAGCAGCAGTTGGAGCAGGAGCAGTTCCATGCCTTCGAGGAGATGATCCGGAACCAGGAGCTGGAAAAGGAGCGGCTCAAAATCGTGCAGGAGTTTGGGAAGGTGGACCCTGGCCTAGGCGGCCCCCTGGTGCCGGACTTGGAGAAGCCCTCCCCAGCCGCGTTCCCCCCGGCCCCTGTGGCATCCGCGCAGTCTACGGACTGTAATACGGCTGTGAAGCCTGCCAGGCCACCCGTGGTGGACAGGTCCTTGAAACCGGGAGCGCTGACCAACTCAGAAAGTAGTGAGTCCGCTTGCTCCTGTCCTCCAACATCTCAGTGGCAGCCAAGCAGAGGGTCGTTCTGGGGGTTTCAGCCCAAGATCACCTCCGTGATCCCACTCATTAGACCCTGGTCACAGAAGCCCCTTTGGTCTGTACTGCCACGCTGGGTCCTGTCACACGGCTATCTTGTGAAAGTGGCCATTGCTTCAGCCATGTAATTTACCCGGCACAGGTCACTTTTCTGAAGAGCTCATAATCTCCTTGAAAGTCAGACCCTCAACTTCCAAGGATTATACAGAGATTCGAATATTCAGTGAACTAGAGACCACTGTTGGCCCTCTGGAAGGGAAATCTGAAATTTATAGTACCACTTTACAATTCAACAGTTGACTTTTAAAAAATAAAAATGGGCAACTGAGTTGTGCTTGCCTTGAAAGTGTTCCCAATCCTTAAGGAGCTTAGTCAAGGTAAATATTATATGCAGTTGGTGATGATTCAGTGTAGCCATAAAAACTATTGGCAGTCTTTCCTGCTCTCACCACTGATAGCCTGAGACAGTAACAGTAGCAGCAAAATGAGCCATATACCTCTATTAGTAGAATAGATCATTTTGGGAAGGAACTGGCTTTCAAGTAGCATTTAAGGAAGTCAGCTTTGCAGGAGATCCACTTACAAGGACAACGTAAGAGTGGGCGGGGGGGGGGGGGCGGTGTTCCAGACTCTGAAACATGGCCTTTAGGATTTCTCCCCATGGACTTGGCAGGCTCGTCTCCCACTGCTCTTCCTTCATCCATATTTTGTGCTCTGGTCAGGTTGGACTATCTTATCCAAGGAGGTTTGTTAACATTTGCCCTGAACCTAAAGCCTCCTTTCTCTATCTCTGCCTTCCCTGCTTTGCCTAAAGTTTTGCCAGATCCCCTTCCCTTCATTCAGATTGATTCTGTTCTCCTTAAGATTCCCAGAGCCCTTAGTATCTGTAATGCAGTTGAGGTCATTTCCCTAGTGTAGTCATTTGCTAATAACGAGATTTTAACTTCTTCCTGTTGGGGCTTGAGTCTTACTCATATTTGTGTTCCCTGTGAGCTGAGCACAGTGTGTGCCCTGGTGTGCACTCGGGGAGTGATTGTGGAATTGCAAGGAAAGGACTGTGCTGAGCCTTCCTTCAGAATCCTCAGATACCACTGTCAGACCGCCATGTGACTGCGTGGTCCCTGGTCTGTTACCACTACGGCAATTCAGAGCTTGCAGAAACAGAACATCCTATTTCCTTTTTTTTTAATGAAAATGTGACCATGAAAGACACCCCCTAACGTGAGCCTGTATTCTTTCTCACAGGGCTTTTCCCTGGTGTCCAGCGACTGGGCCCATTCTTGGCTTATAAGCTACTTTGTGCATTCATGCCTCTTTTGAGGACCAGAATGTGTTTTTTGTTGTTGTTTTGTTTTGGCATTTTATGTTCTTCTAAATGAATAAATTCGGAATTAGTTATCCGAAGTATTTTCTGTTTATTTTCCATTACCCAGAATATATCTGGTGTATTTCTTTGAAAGTCCTACTCTCCAGTATTCTTATCTGAGAAAAAAGAGAGATTTAAAATAAAAATAAAACCTCGGTTGAATGAGGAGGTTATTTTTTTTTATCCTTTGTATTAGATTGTGACAGAGAATTCCTGAATAACTCAAGAACTTGTTTTAAGTAGTAGTTTACCCTTGTCTTAACTTGAACGGTTAAAGCCTCTTTTCTTAAAGTAATGTGCTTGCAGTGGCTGTGGCCACAACCCTCCTCCTTCTCATCCATTAGGATGAGATCCCCACTCACTGTCTACAGTTCGAGGAGCCCAGTGATTTGGCATTGCTCTCCCAGGACTGCCAGCTCTGGGGTCTGCTTGGGAAGGCTCTCCCCGCGGTCTCAGACTTTTCTCCTTTCTCCACGACAGCTCCTACAATCGACGGACTGCGCCATGTGGTGGTGCCTGAGAGGCTCTGCCCGCAGTTTCTCCAGCTAGCCAGTGCCAACACAGCCCGAGGAGTAGAGACATGTGGAATTCTCTGTGGAAAACTGGTAAAAAAAAACAAACGCTTGAGACTGTTCCTTCCCCCTTGGCCTCCTGTGACTCTCAGAGAACATATCCAGGGTCAGTTACTGTTTGCGACCATCCCTCTGCAGAAGGAACTGGGGATAGCAAAATGCAGTGTTACTTCAAGTTTGGTGACCTTGCATTTCACTGATTTTCACAGTCCTTTGAATTAAACGGATTATTTTCATGCTAGTAGTAAGAAATAGGTAATTCTAAACTTGGTAGGCAGAGCCAGTATTAGCTGTATGTCAGTTTTTGAGTACCTGCTTTATGGTAGGCCCTGGGAATGCACAATATGTAAGCACATAGCGTGTGTCCACAAAACGTACCGTAGCATTTTGGAGAGCTGGGAGATAGATACCCCCAAAGATAAATAACACACTGAATGGTATATGCGGTAGAGCGCTGGGAATTTGGAGGAAGGAAAGGTTATTGAAGGGCACTTGAAGAACCCATTGCCGACTGCTGAAGGCAGAAATGAGTGAAATGGAATAGACGGAAACTGAGCCTCAGAGGATGAGAAAGGCTAAAAGAAGCAGGAAGAGGGAAACTACCTTAGACTCAAGCAAAGCAGGAGAAATGGTACTATCCCGGACCTTCCTGGGACTCACAAGTAGACCTGTCTGGCTGCAGCTGGGAATTCCCACAGGGCTGTGGGCACCTCTGGCTCTGCAGAGCGCCCCCTGCAGTGCGCATGAGCAGCCGAGGTTGGGAACCACTGAGTGAGGGACTAGGGAGCACAAGGACTCGTGCTGGCGTGGGAAGGGCCTTCGCTTATATGGATGTTTCCCTTGCCACCGCTGTGACAGAGTGGGGTTGCACAAGTGCCAGGGAATGGTGACAAGCTGTTTTCTCCTTTGACAGATGAGGAATGAGTTTACCATTACCCATGTTCTCATCCCCAAGCAAAGTGCCGGGTCTGATTATTGCCACACGGAGAACGAAGAAGAGCTCTTCCTCATACAGGATCAGCAGGGTCTCATCACACTGGGCTGGATCCACGTAAGCAATCCCGAGCTCTCTGAGGGCCAGGCTCCTCCTCTCTCCCCATGTTATAAACACACTGCGTATTTCTTTCTTTGAGCAAAGTGAACTATATCCAGATTATTTAGGTGATTGTTTTTCCCTCGGTTGGATGCACACTCGACTTCCCTAGCATACTTGACTGCTTCCACTCTGGTATTGATTTCTGGGAACTACTTAGGGCTTTTTAATTTTTTTTGATTTTATAAAATGTCTTAAATTGAACTTGTTTCCCTAAAGTCCCAGTTTCCCCCGTAAGTGTGGTAGGACGCAGGCCTAGAGTATACATAGATATCGACTGTACAGGCTCTGCCTACTTCATACAAATGATGTTCCCGAGAGGTATATAAATCAAAATATTTTGATGAACCAAGGAAGTTAATTCGGATGCTTGCATTTGGTCTTTGTTAAAGCAGCATACACCTTCATGTAAACCAGTTGGGTCACCAATATGGTCGATTTTCAAGTGTTTACTTATTGTGCGTAACCTTCTGGTGATATTTAGGTAAAATGTAATTCCATCCCTAAAGATCATTTCTACATTTTTCTTTCTGTTCCTTTTCAACTCTCCATTCCACAGACCAAGCTACTTTTTGTGTTGTGTAATAGGCTTACAGACAAACAAGTCTGCTCATTTCTGAATTTGGGGCGATTACATGTACTTGTACATTAGACTTGGGAAATACTGACCCAGGAGGCAGTCCTGTGTGCCTCTCCTGTCTGCATTCCGTGACCTAAATATTTGCCGTCTACTGGGGACCCCCTATTATAGTATGCGGGAGATAGAAGATTTGTTTCTTATCTGCCGGAGGATACAAATTTGAGTAAGATGTGGTTTTAGTCTCGTAAAGGGGATTAGACAAAGAGACAAATAATCACTCTTCAGCTGAGGCAGAATGTGCCAAGCGCCTCAAGGGATGCGAACAGCACTGTGGATTCAGAGGAGGGAAGGGTTGCACCTGGCTTCATTCACTAGAATTTTGACAAGCTAGGCTAAGGGAGAATTCCATATGCAGGGGGCAGCATTGGAATAAGCCAGCTGTGTTCCTGAGACATTGAGGGTCTGGTTTGCTGGGGTTCGTGGTTCATATCAGGAAACCATAGTCGATAAGCTTTAATGTGATACATTGGAGCAGTGTTCTGGGGGTCTTGGGTGGATAGGCAAAATAGTTCTGCTTTTTAGTAAGTGGAGAGCTTTTAAAGGTTTTTGAATAGAGCAATGATATGATCAAAGCCATTCTTTAGAATATCTAAAATAAAGGCAATTTTAAAGTAGGTCGAGGCAGGGAGATCATATAAGAGGTTAGGGTGATGATCGAATCTACTGATGAGAGCTAGGGTGATGACATTGCATTTAGGAAGGAAGTGAATGTAGGATTTCAGGGGATGTGGGGAATGAGTAAGAGGAGGATGAGTAAGAGCCAGTGGTGACTTAGAGAGCAGGCCTGACTCATGGGGTGGCAGTGATCATCCCGTAGCTAGAAAGAGGGGCTCCTGGAGGATAACTTACTTTAGAAGTGGGGTGAATTGTGGGTTCAGTTTTGGGCATGTTGAATTTAAAGTATGTGTGAGGCATTCTGTCGGTAGAGGTAGTTATCAGGCAGTTGAAAATGTGGCTGGGACATGGGAGCAAGGTCAAGGTGGGAAAGGGATTTGGGAGACCTCTGCATAGAGCTGACCTGGGAGGCCTTGGGACTGGAGGAGAATGGAGAGCAAGAAGAGATTCACCAGTGGTTGGGGGCAGGCTGCCCGGGGGAGCATAGAGAATAGTTGGTCATGAAGCAAAGAGGCGGAAGAGCAGGGGGTGGGGGGCAGTGTTAAGGCGCAGAAGCAGGAGCAGGTGGAACACGTAGGGGCTGAAGAAGTAATGGGAATTGAGGTTGTGCTGATGGTGAAATGTACACTATTTTTTGAAGAGTTTAGTTGACGGGGAAAGGAAAAAAAATGGGATGGCGGTTTAAGGAGTAGCCAGGTTGAGAGAATATTTGCTTGATTTATGGTTTAGCGTGAAAGGCTTGAACATGTGTTTTGTTTTGATTTTGGTTTTTTTGAAACCTTTATATTGGAAATATATAAGAAAGGACATAAAGATAAATGTACATTTCAGTGAATCATGATATAAACATCTATGCACATGCATGACCCATGTGAAGACCTAGAACATTGTGAGAGGCATGCTCCCACCCCCATGGTCTTGCCCTTGTCACACTTCCCCTACGATACAGGGTACTCTCTCTCCTGACTTTTCTGGAAATCCTTTGCTTTCTTTACAGTTTTACTACCTACATGTATATCCCTGCACTTGATAGTTTAGTTTTGCCTGGCTTTGAACTTTACATAAATAGAATTATGGTATATATTCTTCTGTGTCTGGCTTCTTTTGCTCAACCTTTTTAAAGTTTGTCTGCATTCTTGTGTGTAGTTGTGTGAATGTGTTTGCATGCGCAGTGAGCCAGCAGAGCTCAGTGGAGCATAGCGGAGCCAGGAGAGGGGATGTAAAGGGACAGAGATGAGGTAATGTGGAGGTAGGAAGGTCAGATCAGAAGTACAAAAAGGGGGTTCATCTTCATATGGGGGAGAAAACACTCATCCTTCTGAGACAGAATTGGAGGAAGAAAGAAAGATACAGAAAGATTTTGGAGGTTCTGTTTGGTGGGGTTGATGGAATTCATTTGACTCAGCAGGGTTGCCGTCTAGATCCACTGCCCGCTGGAGGGAAGACAGGTGGTTTTAGGAATTGGAGGAGATGTGGGAATGTTCAGGTAATTACTGTTTAGACAGCAGGTAGAACTCAGCCACAAATGAATAAGGATTTCTAAATCAGTGAGGGTCCAGCTAGGAACAAATTTAGAGCTGAAGTTGATAGTATTTCAGCTTTTTTCCCCTGTGATATTTCTGTACCATTCCTCCCTAACTGGGGATTAAAAACAGAAAAAAGCAGAAGTTTGCTCAGATCCTAAACTTGGCAGGAGGATTATGCAGAAGATCAGTTCTTCCTTCTTACTTTGCCAGCTATAAATCAGGTTCCCTGGTCCTGAAGTTTATATGGTCATGTGTTGATCACCAGCTACCGGGTGACCCTCCAGCCCCATGTTCAAGGCTGTCCTTCGGCTTCCTTCTGCCCTGCCGTAGCTCTCACATCGCTGTCCCGTGGCTGCTCTGCTCCCATCCAGGCGCTGACGCTGCCCCCAGCATTCAATCTCCTTGTTCATTTCTGTTCCTTTGGTTTATTGTTTTCTCTTCACAAAAATGCCTTCCTCTGTCTCCAGTATGACGGACACAACTGTTTTTTCAAGAAATTCAATTGTGAAGGGAAGGAGAAAGAGAAAGCACAATAGAAGGGAATAGAGGCTCAAGACAAGGTTTTTTGATTTAGTTTAACAATTATTTATTGAGCTTCTGCTGTGTGTCTCTAGATTGTCTTTCTAGCTACCCCAGCTTTAGATCAGAGGCCTAGATCAGCTTGCATAGGCCTCATTTGTTCCCAGTTAAAATTCCTTGTTCTAACCATGGGATGAAAGGTGTGGGCACTGGCCATTTGTCCTGTAGGATAACATAATTAGGTGGACACTATTTTTCCCTTGTAATCACCAAAGTTTGTACCTGCCCCACGAGGTCCTGTGTGTGGATTTGCTGTCAGCACTCAGCTAACATGTTCCTGGCCTGCACACCTCTTCCACAGTGAGCTGGCCACGGCTTTCTGTGGAGGGGTGCTTCTCAGATGAGGCTGCACATAAGAATCACTGAATGAACTTTATTTTTATTTATTATTATTGTTATTATTATTTTTTTTAGAGGTGTGGAGAGGGGCAGAGGGAGAGAAAGAATCCCAAGCAGGTTCCACGCCCAGCATGGAACCTGACGTGGGGCTTGATCTCACAACCCAGAGAGCATGACCTGAGCTGAAATCAAGAGTTGGATGCTTAACTGATTGAGCCACCCAGGTGCCCCTGAATGAGCTTTAAAAAAAAAAAAGTTTCAGGATGGATATTTCTCGGGGCGGGGCACACGAGCCAGTGCTTTTGATAGGCCCCTAGGGAGCTTCAGCTTGTACACAGCGGGTTTGAGAACGCTGATCAAGTACACTTACTTATTTTCTGGCCTGTCAGTGAAGGTCGGTAGTCTTTTTGAGTCTTATGGGGGCTTCCTTTTCCATTCTTGTTATCTGTACTCACACCCCTCTAAGATGAACATAAGGCACTATGCTACTATTCATTGGTGTACAAACAGTGTGCTCAATAAAACATTAAATGATTGAAAACAACTGAGACAAATTGAATGCACGTTTTGATGGTTCTGTAATGGATTACCCTCAAATTTCAGTATCTTGGTCCTTTTCCCAAACAAGATAGGGACTTTTGTGTGATTTAGCTACCACTGAAATCCTGTTTGCCCCCTGCTTGTCATATCCTTGGATGGTATGCTTTAGCCATAGGACAGCATTTGCCATTTTTGCCTATAGAGCTGCACACCCATGCTTGATCTTTCAACACTACTGTCAGGAAGAAGAGTCATTCAGCCAACTGTGGTTTGTTAAGTCCTTGACTTCTACCATGTTGAAGTATTGGACAGCGTCTGCCATCTGTTCCAGAATGGATGACTCTCCGTTGCAGAGAGAAAGCTTGTGTGGGGCCAAATAAGTCTTGATGGTCAATTAGAAATTATGAGTTTCTTCACATACTCCTGTTAAGCTCTACTTATTTATAATGCTCAAAAGTAATGAACTTCAGGCATATCCCGTCATGGCTACCAATGGCTTTATGCTTGAGAAGGAGATTGTGGCCAGCTGTTGAGAACTCTTTGGCTCTGTTTCCTTCATGGGCCAGGCTTGGCTGTCTCACTGAGGGGGTTCTCAGATGTTTTTTCCTCTTCTCAGACTCATCCCACACAGACTGCCTTCCTCTCCAGTGTTGACCTACACACTCATTGCTCCTACCAGATGATGTTGCCGGAGTCAATAGCCATTGTTTGCTCCCCCAAGTTCCAGGAGTAAGTACATTGATGTAGTTTGGGGCATTACAAGGAGATAGTGGGGAAAAGCCTCTGAGGAAAGGGTCTCTATTTGGAAGACCTTGTTCTCTGTAAAATACATAGAGTGTGGTATTAACTGGCTGTTTTAAAAGGTTACCTTTTAAACACCATACCCTGATACACTTACTATGCTTGTTTAAAAAAGATAATCAAAGCACAATTTTGATGCTTTTCTAAGAAAAGGACATAAGAAATTTGAAGTGTTTGACTTGAAGCAATAGGAATTTTAAGAGACTGATGTCAGATTAAAGAATTTCAAAGTCAAACAGATTATCTCAGCTTCTTTTTCATTCTAAATCCTGTTATTTACTATGAATTCTCCCAGCAAAACTAGTGTGGTGGCAGTGATGAGTCATTCTCTGACTCTGATTCATTCACCAGAGAAGAGACCTATGTGCCAGCATACTTTTGAAGCTGTCTCAAAATGAACTCTGTGTGTGTGTGTGTGTGTGTGTGTGTGTGCGCATGCATGTGTGTGTGTGTTTGGAACTAGGGGACACCTTTGCTTGATTCTGGGCCTGCTTTTTCTTATTGCAGAACTGGATTCTTTAAACTAACTGACCATGGGCTAGAGGAGATTTCTTCCTGTCGCCAGAAAGGATTTCATCCACACAGCAAGGATCCGCCTCTCTTCTGTGTATGTATCTATATAGAAGAAATTGGGGCTGTGCTTCAAGCAGGGAGGACAGTCTGATGAGGTGCATTGTCCCTTCTGACCCACATAGAGGATCAGCCTTGTCACTTATCTTTGCAAATCTTCCTAAAAAGGACATACGTGGGAAGCAGTGTGGGTGGGATAGGAATGGATTTGAGTCGTAGCTCTGCCATTTAAGGACTATCTTGGATTAAACTTAATCTTCCTGGGCCTCAGCCTACTCATCTGGAAAGGGGGATGATAATGATGATAAAAGCTACTTTATAGGGTTAATGAGAGGCTTATTTGAGGGAATACACAGAAAGTACCTGGTGCAGTAGCTGGCTTATTAAGTGTGAGTTTTTTTCCTGATCAACGCCTAAGCCTGTACCTCAATAAGAGATTTGAATTCAAAGGAAAAAAGCCATTTAAGATTGGTAAGGTATATTTGATTCTGAAATTTTGCTTAAATAATCGGGATTTTTTTTTATGACCTTCTTAGGAAGTTTTTTTCCTAAGTTGTATTCCGTGAATAAAAAGTTCCAGTTGCTGATAAGATCAGTATGTTTCAGTTTGTCCCTCAAATCTAATGTGATGGGTTGCTTCACTCCATGCTGGCCATGGAGTGTTATTTCTTTTGGGTTTACCAAAAAATGACCAGTATGGAAAAGGGACTCAGAACCTTGTCTCATGAAAGGAACTGGGGATGTTTAGAGGAGAAACCTCAGGGAGGATCTGAAAACCAACTTCAAGTGTTAGAGGAATTGTTGTATGAAAAGGTATCAAGTGCATTACACAGGACTCCCAGAACTACAACTAAGTCCTCATGGAATGCTAGTTTTCAGCTGAGTTTGAGAAAGAACTTTCTGAGAGATCTGTTCAAAAATAGGTCAGTCTGCCTTGGAATGTAATAAATGTCTAGGTACCAGGATGTTGAAATAGTGGCTGCAAAAAAAGTGCCCACATTTTCAGTTTTTCAGTTTTAAAGACCCCTTTTGCATGCCAAAAGTGAGCATTCCCCACGTGACAGTGGGTGCACTGTGTAAGCTGGTTGACACAGTGACCCCAAAAAAACCTAATGAATTCAGCAATTCTTTCAAATAAATGTATATTCCGTGAACAACTCTAGAATATACATCCAAATGAAAAGTAAATGAAGATATGTGGGCCCACACTGATTGAGGCTACAGGTAGGGACTGGGGAGTCACTGATTCCCAGGCCCCTCACCATAACTGCATGTAAGTAGCAGTCTGGCTTCCAGACTGGAAACCACTAGCCAGAATAAGCATGTTAAATAAGGAGGTTTAAAAAGTGACGACTTAGAATTTTCCAGGACTTTCCCTTTCTTTTTCCCTGTTGTAGAGCTGCAGCCACGTGACCGTTGTGGACAGAGCAGTGACCATCACAGACCTTCGATGAGAATTGACTTGAACACTTTCCAAGACTATACAACCATATCAGTGTACTGTAGCCCCTTAATTTAAACTTTCCAGAAAGCTCTGGAAGCTTTTTTAGGCAGAATTGAAAGTGAGTATCACCTGGGGGAGAACTGATTTTCTGTTTCTGGTTTAAAAAGAAATAATTGGCTGTATTTTTTAGGCAAGTGTGGAAAATAGCATGATGATGCTAAGAGAACTTTTCGGTCTGTCTGCAATTGTAAGTTGAAAGAATGGTATAATGAACACTTAATCTATACTCTTTGTTCTAGATTCACCAGTTGTTAACATTTTTTTTCCTCTAAGCTATCCTCCTAATTTCTCCACCAAATTGTTTATTGTTTGCCTTTGGAATTATTAAGGGCATCTATGCAGAAATTTGGAAGCCATTTAGAAAATCTTTGAGTTTTCCTGTGGTTTATGACAATATTAATGAAGCTTATTACAAGGGTGAGAGATAGCTCGCTATGTCTGACCAGATGGTGAGGCCTGAAAACCCTGACGGATGATTTTGTCAGGAAGTATTGTTATTTAACAAATATTTCAGGATATTTTTCCTCTACAATAAAATAACAATTAACATATTTTGTGTGTTTATGCTCTAGAGTGGTCTGTTTGATCGAGTATTGTTGGAACAGGCTAACTAAAAGATCTGGTTGTTTGGGGAAAGGTGAGGGGAAAATGGAATTTGAGCTGAACTGACACCTTGAAGGTGTGTCCCAGTTCTCTGTTAACTGCTCAGTTTCATTTGTCTGCCTGTTACCATCTTCCAGAGCTGTGAAGTTCTCTGTTCTTTTGGTGTTGTCTCAAGTGGGTCATCCCATTCACTTCCTCCTTATGCCCTGAAAGCTTTCAGCTAACGATAGTAGAGCCTTTATTTGCAGGGCCAGGTTATGCTCCAAATGAGTGATTACATTCCCTTGCCACCCCATCCTACCAATGTTATTATGTCGACTATGTTTTTCTGGCCCAGGCAACATCCAGGAAGGTGTTTGAAGCTGCAGTTGGTTCTAAATTGCTCTTTCAATGAGCTGAACCTAGTGTTCTAAGATGGCCTAGAAATAGTGGTATTGTTTGTGACCCCTCAGGAGAGGGCAGGAGAGTAAATACCTTGTATAGGAGAAGAATGAGTTCTTTTTCTATCAAAATTCTGTGGGAAAAAGTCTGCAAATGTATGAAGTTTTGCTTCATTTTAAAGTTTTGTGTCCTTGAATATATTATGTTCTTTATCACTTAGGTTAGTGTCCTTGAACTTTAACCCCGGAAGAACGAAGTCTATATTCTTCTTCTCCTCTTGGGTTCTTAACTCCCAAGGTATCGAAAATTCTTTCTTCTGCAGTTCTGGTGTAGGGAATGTGGGGCCAAGGGAGTCTGGGGAGGAGTCTGGGCAAGAACGCCTCTCCTGTCAGCTGCTTCCTTTCCCTACTGTGGCCCCAGAGGCAGCCTAGACTGTCCCACCTTGTCTTCATAGTCCTATAACTGCCCCAGTCTGGTATGTTCTAAGAAATTCATCCTTTCTTTCCATGCTCAGGGCTACTGCTTAGTTTAGGGCTTTATTGTCCCTTACTTAGACTAGTGCAATAATAGGCTTTTACCAGGTCTCCCTCTCTCTCTTTTTTTTTTTTTTTTTCAGTATTTCTTGACTCTAACCTGTTCTGCCTAGTACAGTCAGGAGAAGCTTACGGCCACATTACGGCCATCCTCATGTTTCCTCTCTTGCTCCAAAACCTGCAATAGCTTTGTATTGCCTAAAACCTAAATTTAGCCTTTATTCAGAACTTTCTGCATATGACCACATAATGCTCTTGCCCCTGGCTACACATTCAAATGTCTGGGGAGCATTTAAAAAAAAAAAATACTGATACTTGTGCTCTCCCCCATACCAGTAAATTCTGAATCTCTGAGGTGGGGCCCCAGACCATGTTTTTGTTTTGTTTTCATCTTTGTCTCTAAAGCTGCTGGGGTGCAGCCAGGGTTGAAAAGCACTGCACGAGTCATAGTTCAGGGACCACTATGCCTAAGAATTGTGAGCTCTCTCATCCATCTCTGCACTTCAGAGACATTCTGGAAATGTTTTTTAAACCAGAGTAAACTGAATATGTCATGTGTCACAACCACATCGGTCATTTACTTTTTACCAAATGGCCACATCTTTTCTGCCTCTGCGCCCATGTGTAAGAAATCTCAGAGGCTGCTGGGGGCGGGGCAGTGGGGGCAGGAAAGCAGTCTGCAGATGCCCTCTTTGCATCTGCCGCAGCATAGCCACTCTGCACGGGGCAGGTTCAGTGTCTCCCCGCCTAGCTCTGGGGGAAAGCTGTGGTAGCAAGGAAGCAGGGAGATGGGGCAGCCCCATGAAAGAGAAGAGGAGCCAGAGTTGTAGGGAAAGGAGGGAAGTATTCCATATTGTGAATAAAAGAGAATCAGACCATGAAACAGGAGGAAGCAGCTTATATTGAACGAGTAGCAACTGCTCAGTAAAGAGACTGATTCCTGGGCTCCTGAAAGCCCTCCCGCTCTCCCAGGCCACAGGAATACCATGCTCATGGGTCTGGGCTGAGTGGGGAGAGAGATGCAGTGTCTGGTTGTATCCCATTTGGCTTCAGAAGCACAGACCTTCCAAAGTGCCGTGGGCCAGGTACAGAGAGACTCTGGGGAAGCTGCTCTGTTGGGGGACGGGGCAGGGTTGGGTTGCTTTGGATGATCGCTCTCACATACTCCAGTTAAAGGCCACCAAGGAGGAAGAAGAACCCACTTAAGCATTTATTTTGCTTTCTTGGGTAACAGACACTTTAAAAGGCAATGTGGGGAGAAACATTCCCTAGTGGGGCTAGTGTGTTGGCTGTTTGTTGCTTGAGAGGCGAGGGTTTCAGCTTTCATTCTGGCACCCCTGACTTTAAAATCATGTTGCCTATCCCCTTTGCTGATCGTTTCTTCTGGGTTTCAGTTGCCCCAGTGGAAGAAAATATTTTTCATGTGGGGTTTGGGAGGAATGGAGACCCCTGAGAACAAAGCTTTAATGACGTGAAAGCCCAGTGAATCCTGCAACATTGGTCTGTTTCAGATAGCTTTTGAGAACAGTTTTAAGAACAGACCAGTTGTCATTCCCTAGAAAATAGTTCATCAGTTGGTATTGTGCCTCCTGACTGCCGCCGCCCCCCCTGCCCTGGTGTCTCCATGTTTTAACCCCGCCTGGGTTTGGAGACCAGTTCGTGACCAGGAGTGGAACTTCTGAGTCAAGGCTTATTTTGTTTTGTGAGGAGTTTTGCCTGGGGCACTGAGAAAGCCTGTTTGGATCAGGACCACGGGAACATTATCCTCTGGAGAGGATGTGCCAGATTGAACATTAAAACTTTGCTTTTTATTCACCCGCTGTTTATTCACCCACAAGTCACTTAACTTCCCAAACTTCTTTAAAAATCTATAAAATGGGATCCGTCTGATATGTCTACCTCAAATGAGGACAAAATGAAATCCATGTGCAACTAGGAGAGTTGTAAAATGCTGTAAAGATTGGAGGCACCTGTTATTTGTATCTGGACGTGTTCGAGATGAGGTGCCATTGCTCCTACCTGCTAGACCTTTACAGCACCCACCTTCCGGCTACAAGAGTCTTGAGGTACATGCACTTTCTTTATCACCAGCTGGGCCTCAGCTCCAAATATCTTACCTGGTCTGTTTTGATGTTCTGAGCTGGAAAACTGAGAATCTCAAGAACTGGAAGAAACAGTCCAAATTTCTGCTCATTTCCCCTGAGACCCAGAGCAGAGCCAAGACCTAGGGAGATTGCACCGTCTCTTTTATCCCTGGCTTCCATCCCGCCGTTCTGTCAACCTCCCTCTTGTAACTGTTCCACCGACTTTTTGAGATGAAAGAAGAGGAAGAGAACTTTGATCCTCTTCACAAAGTCGCCACTCCTTAACCCAGGGTTGAGTTTTTTGTTAACCTTAGTCTATTTGGGGTTAGAAGCTGAAGTATACTTATGGGCTGTGTCTAGTATCCTTCGCTGTGCCTGTTAGATCCTGAATCTAGCCCGGTTGCACTGCACAACCAAGGGCCCTTGTGTCCTTCTTTGGTGACCACGCCCGCTTCTCTTAGGGCTTAGTTCAAGTTCCACCTCCTCTCCTGTCTTCTCTCACTGGTAACTTCTCTCTGGGGGCTTCCTTCTTTGAGCTCCAGTGCCACTTTTAGGCTCTTTCCCACAGCTTGATGAGTTGTTTTTTTGCCGTTTTGCAGTGTTTTCTCCTTGTCTTCTTACGTGGGTCAGGTCTGAACGATCATGTAAATTCTGTATCATGCTTGTTTTCCAGCACTGTGTTGAGCGCCTTTCAGGCAGCATGGCACTTCCTTCCTTTCTTCTGCTTAGCCCTTCTTGAAATCGAGTCCTTGGTGTTGAATTGTGTGTAAGGAAGCCAGCTGGACCTGTGCCCTGATTGAGAAGCTCTATCTCCACTTTGTGGGAAGCCATCTTAACGCCTTGCCTCGGATGTTGCTTTTTGGGCCCGTGCTGCCACTGCAGTGTCACCTTGTGCCAAAGGTCTGAAAGTGAGCAAGCGCTCTCAGCAGAGGGAGCCAGCAGTTGGGCTCTCCTCCAACTGCCAGGACAGATAGTTATCCTGCCCAACAGGCTCATTCAGTGGGTAGTCAAGAGAAGATGTGATGAAGGCTGGAAAGGGGGAGGTCAGAGAGGCAGGAGGAGACCAGGAGATAGTGGCACCGCTATCTTATCACAGAAGCCAAGGAAGGCAACAGTTTAAAACAAGGGGAGAAGTGTGGTGCCAAATGGCTCAGGAGAGGTTTTCTGGGCTAATGACCAAGATGCGTTCATGGGATGTGGCCGCTGACAGTGGTCTTGCCTGACACCCCATCACTCTACCACACCTTTTTACTCTCCGAATAGCACTGTCATTAGCTAAAATCATCCTGTTTATTTCTAGCTTCTGTATCCAAAGTATACTCCTTGAAAATAGCAAGTTGGTCTTATTCACCCTTGTATTCTCAGCTCCCAGAATAGTGCCTGACACTCAAAAAGATACGAATAAAGGCACAGACTTGTCCAAAGTCACCCTGCTAATAAGTGGGAAATCTCTGGGGTTCTTGGGGGAACAGAATAGTAAATGTGCACACGTTTTGAATAATGACTTTAAAGATTGTACAATTTAGAAATTAACAAGTTAATCGTAGACATTTACCTCTTAGTAGGTAAAAGAAGGAAAGTATATGAGAAGCTAAAAACTGCATATTTACTTATTTAGAGATGAATGATGATGCAATATCACAGACTAAACATCTGGAATTTCTACAAGCTGTACAAAGAAGGAAATTTAGAAATTTAAATGCTTTAATAAGAAAGCATTAAAAAATGAATTAAACATTTGACTCAAATTAGAAAAAAAGAAAAAATATATAGTAGAAAGTCAGGAGGAAAGCAGAAATTATTGAATTTTAAAGTAGAGTTGGTAGATAAATTCATAATGTCATTTTTTGAAAAAGGAATACTCAAAGAGGAAGAAGAAAAACATACCAAAATTAGAAATGAACAAGGGGTTACAACAAATATATAAGAAAGTACTATACGTAAATAGGCTAATGAATTTGCTCCTCAGTGAAATAGGTGATTTTCTGGAAAAAAAATTATATGTGTGAATGAAACCAAAATTAATTATCTGAAGCCAAGTGGAAGACCTGAAAGATCAATAATCAATGAAGAAATGGAAAAAAGCATATGAGTGTTATCTCCATATGCTTTTATGAATGAGTTCTTTCAAACTTTCAAGGAACAGGTAAATTCTCATGCCATTTTCTTTATCATATCACCATTCTGATTGTATATATGTATTTATATTGAGGTATAATTGACATACAACATTATATTAGTTTCAGGTACACCACATAATTATTTGACATTTGTTTGTATTGCAAAACGATCACCACAATAAGTCTAGTTAACATCCAGCACTATCCGTTACAATTTTTCCTTGTAGTGATAATATGATTAATTATAGTTGCCAGATTGTACATTATATCCCCATGACTTATTTATTTTGGAAGTTCATATCTATTGACCCCCTTCACCCATCTCACCCCCCCCTTCTCTGGGAGCCACCAATCTATTCTCTGTACCTATGAGCTTGTTCTGTTTATTAAGATTCTACATATAAGTGAGATCACATGGTATTTGTCTTTCTCTGTCAGACTTATTCCACTTAGCCTAATGCCCTCAAGGCCCACCCATGTTTTTAAATGGCAAGATTTCATTCTTTTTAATGGCTGAAAAATATTCCATTGTGTATCTCACAACATATATGTGATTTTATATATATATATATTACAATTTAAAAAGTCTGTCTTATGGCTGAATAATATTCCATTGCATGCATATATATATGCAATATATATATTGTAAATAACGCTGCTGTGAACGTGGTGGGTACATATGTGCATATATCTTTTTGAGCTAGTGTTTTCATTTTCTTCAGATAACTACTCAGAAGTGGCTGCACCATTTTACATTCCCTCCAACAGTGCACAAGGGTTCCATTTTCTCAACATCCCTGGAATAAATCCTACTTGATCATGGTGTGTGATCCTTTTAATGTAATGTTGAATTCACTTTGCTAATATTTTGTTTAGGATTTTTGCATCTATGTTTATCAGGAAATTGGCCTTTAATTTTTTTTTCATGTGGTGTCCTTGTCTGGTTTTGATATCAGGTAATGCTGGTCTTTGTAAAATGAGTTTGGAAATGTTCCCTCCTATTCTGTTTTTTGGAAGAATTTGAAAAGAATTGGTATTAATTCTTTGAATGTTTAGTAGAACTTACCAGGGAAGCTGTTTTGTCCTGGAATTTTGTTTGTAGGTAGTGTTTAAATTACTGATTCAATCTCCTTACTAGTAATTAGTCTGTTGAGATTTTCTGTTCATGATTCAGTCTTGGAAGATTGTATGTTTCTAGGAATTTACTCATTTGTTTTACATTGTCCAATTTGTTGATGTGTGATCGTAGTAGTCTCTTGTGATCACAAATTTGTATTTCTGTGGTATCAATTGTAACATCTCCTCTTTCATTTCTGATTTTATTTATTTGAGCCTTTTCTCTTTTTTTCTTGATGAATCTAGCTACGGGTTTGTCAGTTTTGTTTACCTTTTCAAAAAACCAGCTCTTGGTTTCATTGGGTTTTTTTTTTATATATCTTTTTAGTCTCTATTTAATTTATTTCTGCTCTGATCTTTATTTTCTTTTTTTCTAGTAACTTTGGACTTCATTTTTCTTCTTTTTCTAGTTCCTTGAGGTCTAAAGTTAGGTTGTTTGAGATTTTTCTTGTTTCTTAAAATAGGCATTTTATCACTGTGAACTTCCCTCTAATAACAGCTTTTGCTGCATCCTGTAAGTTCTGGTAGGTTGTATTTCCATTTGTCTCAAGGTGTATTTTGATTTTGCTTTTGATTTCTTCATTGATCCATTGGTTTTTCAGTAGCATGTTGTTTAATCTCTACATATTTGTGAATTTTCTAGTTGCTTTCTTGTAATTGATTTCTAGTTTCATAACCATTGTGGTTGGAAAAGATGCTTGGTATGATTTCAGTCTTTTTAAATTTGTGAAGACTTGTTTTGTGGCCTAATATATGATGTATCCTGGAGAGTATTCCATATACACTTGAGAAGAATGTGTTTCTGTTGCTTTAGGATGGAATGTTCTGTATATATCTGTTAAGTCGTCTGATCTAAGTTTTGTTAAAGCTGATGTTTCCTTATTGATTTTCTGTCTGGATTTTATGTGAGTGTGTATTAAAGTCCTCTATTATTATTGTATTGCTGTCTATTTCTCTTGTAGATCTGTTAATATTTGCTTTATATATTTAGATGCTTCCATGTTGCCAGCGTAAATATTTTATGTATGTTATAGCCTCTTGTTGGATCGACCCCTTTATCATTATGTAATGTCCTTCTTTATCTCTTATTACAGTCTTTGTTTTAAAGTCATTTTGTCTGATATAAGTATAGCTACCCAGCTTTCTTTTGGTTTCAATTTGCACGGCACATCTCTTTTTATCCCTTCATTTTCAATCTGTGTATGTCCTTACATCTGAAGTGAGTCTGTTGTAGGCAGCATATAGAGGGATCTTGTCTTTTTATCCACTCAGCCACTCTATGTCTTTTGACTGGAGAATTTTTCCCATTTACATTTAAAGTAATTATTATTGTGGCAAAAAAAATCACATAAAACTTGCCATCTTAACCATTTTTAAATGTACAGCTGAGTAGTGTTAAGTATGTTCATATTCTTGTGAAACAGATCTCCAGAACTTGCATCTTCAAAATTAAAACTCTGTACCCATTGAACATCTCTCCTTTCTCCCACCCCCCACCCCAGGGTCACCACCCTTCTATTTTCTGTCTTAATGCATTTGACTTCTTTGGATGCCTCATATAAATGGAATCATACAATATTTGTCTTTTTGTGACTGGTTTGTTTTACTTACCATAATGTCCTCAAGGTTCACCCATGTTGTAGCATGTGTCATACTTTCCTTCCTTTTTGAGGCTGAATACTATTCCATTTTATGTTTTTATCACATTTTGTTTATCTACTCATCCATTGATCAACACCTCGGTTGCCTCCATTCTTGGCTCTTGTGAGTAGTGCTGCTGTGGACTTTGGTGTATAAATACCTCTTACTGTTTTAACTGTTGTAGAGCATAGGAAAATAAGAAAATCAACGTAACTCATTTTTATGAACACAACCTAATAAATCACGTGCACACACACATACACACACTTCACACCAAGCTCTTAGATGCATAAATCCTAAATAAAGCACTAACAAATTTATCAATATAATATAGTAAAGGAACATTAACTACCAGCATTTGTTGTCCATCCCTTGACGCATTAGAACTTAGAACACGTTAGTACTTGCCCATGATACTCAGCTAGTAAGTGGCAGGCTAGGATGGCAACCCAGGTCTGCCCAGCTCCAGAGCCCTGATGCATGTGGTGAGTTTGTTGAGAACATAACGATGGCCCCATGAAAGAAATCCACTAATATCATATTTCGCAGAAGTAGGTCAATGGAAAAAAACAGACCTTAGAGTCTCTCATGAGTAATAAAATATTTGAAGATGAAAATCAACATTTGTTCTTTATTTTTGAAACTCCCCTAATATTAGGGGAAAAAAAGAAGCTTCATTAACGTGATAGATCTGAGAAAACACCCAGCATCATTCTTTTTTTTTTTTTTTAACTTCTAGTAGAGTTAACATACAATGTTTTACATTATTTTCGGGTATACAATATTGTGTAAAATGGTGATTCAACACACCCAACATGCATCGGTCCTTTTTTTTTTTTTTTAAGATTTTATTTATTTATTTGAGAGACAGCATGGGCAGGGGAGGGGTGGAGCAGAGGGACAGGGAGAAGCAGACTCCCCACTGAGCAGGGAGCCCAATGCAGGCTGGTCCCAGGACCCCAGGATCACGACCTGAGCCAAAGGCAGATGTTTAACCAACAGAGCCACCCAGGTGCTCCCAACATGCATCATTCTTAACAAAGAATGTCAGGGATAAGGCAGACCCATTCTAGCCACTATTATCTCATGGTGTCCTGAAAGGATAATCTAGCCAATGTTAATGAAGTAGGAGAAAGAGTTTACTATTGGAAAGGAGGCATAGTTCTTGGCTGCAAATTATCTACCTAGTATTCTAGAGATAGTTAATCCTGAAAAATGGTTAGACCTAATAAAGAGCAGCAATTGTCCACTAAAAGACATTATAAAACTTCTGAAATAGCTTTCCTAGTTCAAGAAGCAACCAGTTAGGGACACTGGGGTCGTTCAGTTGGTTGGGCGTCTGCCTTCAGCTCAGGGCTCAGGTCATGATCTCGGAATCTGGGATCGCCCCGTGTCAGGCTCCCTGCTTAGCAGGGAGTCTGCTTCTCCCTCTCTCTCCCTCTGCCCCTCCCTCCCACTCGTGCTCATGCTCACTCTCTTTATCTCAAATAAATCTTTAAAAAAAGAAACAAACAAATGACCAGTTGCAGTTGGGGGGAAAAATCTCTTTCATCCTAGCAATCAAAACTATAAAATATCTTGGAACAAAATTAACAGGAAATGTGCAAAACTTACAGGAAAAAAACCATTGAGCTTTATAGAAGGACATGAAGAAAAATGGAAAGGCAGATATGCTATATTCCATGAGTGAAAGACTTAGTGCTTTAAAGATGTTAATTCTTTTTTAATTGATCCATAAATTTAAATGCAAGGCTACAAAAATCTAATTTTTTCAAAGTAGGTTCCATACCTAGCATGGAGCTCAACACAGGCAGTTGAGATCAATTGTCAGATGCTTACCCGACTTAGCCATTCAGGTGCCCCTCATTTTTTTTTTTTATAAGATTTTATTTATTTATTCGACAGAGATAGAGACAGCCAGGGAGAGAGGGAACACAAGCAGGGGGAGTGGGAGAGGAAGAAGCAGGCTCATAGCAGAGGAGCCTGATGTGGGGCTCGATCCCATAACGCCGGGATCACGCCCCGAGCCAAAGGCAGACGCCTAACCGCCCTGCCACCCAGGCGCCCCCCCTCATTTTTTTTAACTGGGAAATATTCTAAAACTAATCTGGAATAAGTGAAATAACCATTTTTTCAAAATCGAAAGAAGGATGTTGGGGGAAATTTTATGACCAGATAGCTCTTATTTTAAACCCGTAAGTTAAAATACCTGTAAGTTAAAATATTATACTTGTGGTACACTAATTTAAAAATTAGCAAACTTTATTGTTGAAGGAGTTAAGACTTAAAGAGATAAGTTGCCAAAGACCGCAGAACCCTAAGTGAGTGGTGTTAGACTTCCAAACCCACACTTAACCACAACACAACACTGCCTTCCTAAAATATACGTGGGTACGTGTATTCATAAAACTATGAGAAAGAATCACATCTAAATATGAATACTAGTTATCCACCGATGAAGGAATTATGGCGTGATTATTTTTTTTCCTTCTATACTTTTTTTGAATTTTCCAAATATTCTACAGAGAACAATATTGCTTTTATAATTGAACAAAAAGAACAATGCCTGCTATTTTCAGAAACCAAAGCTCCACTGCCCCTTCAATGTGGGAATTCGGCCAAGATCTTATTCTTGGACAGCATCAGTGAAAGGGCCTTGGGAATGCTCTTGGGCGCAGCAGCAGAGGCATGTCATATATGGAAACCTTCCATTAGGATGACCTCACCACTGGAACCCATTCAACATAAACCTTGCCTGCAAGAGCTAGCAGAGATCTTTGGACAAAACCTGGAGGGTGGAAAGCCGAGAAAGAACTGACCTAAAGAAGAGAGAACTGGGCTCTTGGCCTGTAGAAGTCCTCTGTATCCATCTGGGCTTAGCAGGTCTCTGTGATCAGTTCCTAGGGAAGGATTACTTTCCCCATCTCATTCTCCTCCAGAAAAAATAACTCCCACAATGGCCAGAGGGTTATTTCTGTCTTTTTCCTGGGGCCTGAGTGAGACCTTGGTCGTTACTTGTGTTGGAGAAATAGTAATGGGTTAGTGGGTGAAAGAAGTGGAAACATCACCTAGACTAAAGGAGGTAAGACTATTCTTAGATATTCCTCAGTCGGTCCCTGTAGTTATCTTCCCGATTCCTGGCAGCCTCCTCTCTTCACCTCACTTTGCCTTAAGAACAGCACTGGCCCCTTTGCCACCTTGAACAGCTCTTAACAGCCCTGCTTGCCCTGCTTAAACATCTGTGTGTAGAACTCCTCTCCCTCAGCTTAGTGTTCTGTACTTTTCCCGTGGCTTTGGAGTTTTAAATTATTCTTAATTGAATCATGGTAGACTGGGGATAAGTTTTCACAAATATTTTAGCTCCCACTCCTAGTGTTGTTCTGTAAGCACAAAGCCTCTGATTACGACCCTTAGAACATAAACATGGCCTAGGAAGGGACCATATAATGAGAATAGAATGCTGTGTCAGTTTGAACTATTTTCATTGCACTGACAAAATTCAATTCAGACTGGTGTTCAGGCACAGCTAGATCCAGGGCCCACTGTCATCAAGACTCATTTTGTTTTTATGTTTTGTTTTAAAGATTTCATTTTTAAGTAATCTCTACAACCAATGTGGGACTCGAACTCACAATCCTGAGATCAAGGGTTGCATGCTCCACTCACTGAGCCAGCCAGGCGCCCAAGACTCGTTTTGTATTCCTCTCTTGGTTCTTAGATACTCAGTGTTTCTTCATTTATATTTTTTATTTGTGTGTGTGTGTTCATTTAATTAAGTTTTTCCAATATGGTAGTTTTGATGGCTACAGGGTTATGTCCTATTGTCTTGGTAAGTCCAACAAGAAAAAGAGAACTTCTGTGTCCAACAGTTCCAAAACAAAGTCCTGGGCTTAAATTCAGTCATGGCTTTGGTCATCACTTCATCCCAGGACCAATCACTGTGGCCAGGGAGATAGACTGCTCTGATTGGCCAGGCCCGGGCCTCGTGCCTATACGCCAACTGAACCACATGCTCTGAGAGTGGGGGAGAATTCATTCTCCAAAGAAAAACCATGATGGCATTAAGAGCAGAAGGAGGAGTGGATGCTGGGCAAGCAAAAGGAACAGACGTCTACCACAGGTGCCTAGGAGAAAAAGCAAGGGCCTACCATCACTACTGTGGGCAGTATGACCTAAGGTGAACAGCTATTAAGATAGAAATGAATACACCAAGTGCTATTGGCTCTAAATAATAACACCAGAATTATGGGGTAATGACCCCTTCAGTCCCAAAAACCTGGGTCACACATCCAGGCCATTGGTCATTCATTCATTTAATTTGCATTTATTGAGTATCTATTGTGTGCAGAGCACTGTTCAAAGTACACAGAAGTAAATGCTGTGCTTTCTGTCTTCAAGGAGTGAATAATGGAATGAGATAAGGAGCCATACTCTCACGAAAGAGCACAGGAGCGGTTTCTAACTAATTGATGAGTGTACACGGGACGAGCGACAGCTTTACATATGCGTGTTGGGGGACCCAAGTATGGGAGAAATGAATGCACTTCAGTTAGACTCCACTTTTATAATTTCACTTGTACCCTTTATAATTATAGTTTATTTGTACTCCACCTTTAATTTTTTTTTTTTTAAGATTTTAGTTGTTCATTCGACAGAGAGACAGCCAGCGAGAGAGGGAACACAAGCAGGGGGAGTGGGAGAGGAAGAAGCAGGCTCATAGCGGAGGAGCCTGATGTGGGGCTCGATCCCACAACACCGGGATCACGCCCTGAACCGCCCTGAGCCGAAGGCAGACGCTTACGACTGAGTCACCCAGGCGCCCCCACCTTTAATTCTTTAAACAAATATTTATGCCCTCTAAGTGTCAAGACCCTGGACTCTGGATACCTAGTAGAAAGGTTTTCCAGGATATGTAAAATATTAGAAAGAGAAAAGAAATTGGTTGAATGTGGGGGCAGATGATTATAGAATACATTCCCACTATGGATGAGCCACGAGATGTGTGATGTCATAAATAATATAAACGTGTATGAGGGACCCAAACAACACATAGAGGGCTCTGTTTTGTCGTGTGAAAGTTGGCACAATCTATAGTAAAATAGGTGTGTATTACCTATAACATATATAACACAGTGAAGTACAATGTGGAGAGCACAATATATGGTAAAATAATTCTGCTGGAACTCGGGTGCGGGCGATGGGGCAGCATACGGTTCAGCCCAGACACCTAGCTGTCTGCTAATCTAGCTTAACCTAGATGCTGGACCGCATGGATTTTGAACAACCCCAAGTTCCTTTTCAGTGGCATTTTAATAAATATTTAATGACAGCCAACTTGGAATTGTAATCTTTGGCAAGTGCTTGGGGATGCAGCTGCCAATCTTTATTGGTGGCTGAGTAAGGTCCGGGGCTCTCAACTTTCAAACTGTTTTTGTTTTGTTTTAACACAGCTCACCAAAGTTTAGTAAGAGAGCCCATGGGCCACTTACTACATCGATTCCCACTTCACAGCAGAAAAGGAACTTGCTGTAACCACAAAGGGTTTCTGTACAAGCAACTTTGGAGAGTCAAATTTTGGACAATGTGGTTGTCTCCTTATTTATGAACTTGGGAATAACGTGGGAATACCTACCCAGGTAATCATTTCAATGTTCGAGGTTTTGATCTTGTAGCCCTTCTTTCTGCCCATAATTGGCTAGCGGAGTCTGTTGTATATACAAACTATTCTTTGTCCAGGAAAATAAAGCCCTACCATCAGAGGAAAAAAGAATATCTTTCTCCTTCCTTCCTTCCTTCCTTCCTTCCTCCTTCTTCCTTCCTTCCTCCCTTTTTCTTTCTTTCTCTTTCTTTCTTTTTCTTTCTTTCTTTCTTTCTTTCTTTCTTTCTTTCTTTCTTTCTTTCTTTCTTTTTTTCTTTCTTTCTTTCTTTCTTTCTTTCTTTCTTTCTTTCTTTCTTTCTTTCTCTCTCTCACTCTCTCTCCTTTCTTTCTTTCATAGCAAGGGGCTACGCAACCAGCCCATCCAAAGATACTATCAGATTTTTTTTTTTTTTTTTTTTTGATGAGTGGAAAAGTACTGGTGTCAGAATTCAGCCTGGATCAGCCCTCAGGAAAGCTCTCCGTCCGCGCCCCCCCCCCCCCGCCCGCCCCGCTCTGGCCCATGAAGTAGAATAGCAGCACCGAATCAATTCGTCCATGGCCCAGACTGAGGAAAGGTCAATAAAAGTTGCAGACAATTTGATATTATTCTTGCCACTGCAGGGCAGAAATTATGGCAGTGACCTGTGGTGGAATTGCTTTTGAAAGCCCATCTGTTCCTTATGTCAAATGCTCATCTGAGAATCCAGGGTTTTTACGACTTGTTAAAGAGCTGGCGTAGAATTGGGGTAGAATGATCAATAAACAAACAGACTTTTAATTTGAGTCAGAAGAGGCACAGGTTGTTCTTACTCGAGGAAGATAAACCTGATTCTGGGTCTAGCTCAACAGAGCTAAGTCCAAAGAGTAAAAAAACAAACAATAAACACGATCAATAAGCAAACCTGGGAATGGTAGCCCACTGTTCAGGAGAAGCATTAACAACTCCAGAGGCAAAAAGTTGCCCCCGGGTGCTTTATTTAGATCAAATTTTAAAATTATCTGGGCAGTGAGTTGGGCTCTAGTCAGAGATCAGCCTCATATTTGTAAAAATTGGGGCAGTTGACCTTGTTTTGTGAGAGCCAGAGGAAGAGCACTTCCTAGGTGTTTCGTCCCACACAAACTCACTTTCCAGGATAACGACTCAACAGCCTCTTCCCAGATCTGCTCTCGCTGCCAGATTCCCTTCTCACCACAAGGTGTTATTGAAGTAAAGTATTTTTAAGACAGTGAAAAAATGTATTCTAAACTTTAACTTTTATGAGGTCTTGAGTGGCCTTTTTCTATTTTGGGCTTTCACAGCTTCTTCGTTTGATGTGTTCAAGGTTATTTTGGCGAGCCAAGACTTCTTAAACCAAATGTAGGGAAAGAAGGACCTGAATTTGCTGTAACATTTTGAAATTAAGACTGATTCTAAATTATTTGCACTATGTTGTTGTGGAAGAACCTCACCCTCAGACACTGCAAGTAATATTTCTAGTAGTTCTCAGCTGATCCCAAGTTGCAAGTATATTTTTCCCCTCAGCACTAGGGGAGGACATAATGCTGAGGTTATGAGCGGGCTCCAGAACCAGACTGACCTGGGATGGTTTCCTGGCTTCCTCACTTGCTGGCTATGTCCCTTAACTAAGTGCCTTACCCTCTCCAGCTTCAAAGTCCTCAATTTCATAAAATGTGAATACCAGGAGTGAATAAGAGAATACATACACAGGGCTAGTACAGTTGGTGGCACATAGACGCAACTCAGTGAGTGGCAGTATTGGTAATAGCAATCATAGTAATAGCAATGAGGCCTAAGGCCAGTAATTTGCTGTGAATCACCCTTGGGGACTCTAGCTATGCAGGGGAAAATCCTTCTCTTGCCTAGAGAGATGGACAGAGGATCCTAACAGCCCAGGGAAACCACAGCCCCTAGTCACAAAATGAAGGTGGATGGTTCCTGCTTTCATTTATTTGATTTTTTAAAAGATTTTATTTATTTATTTGACAGAGAGACAGCCAGCGAGAGAGGAACACAAGCAGGGGGAGTGGGAGAGGAAGAAGCAGGCTCCCAGCAGAGGAGCCTGATGTGGGGCTCGATCCCAGATCACTGGGATCACGCCCTGAGCTGAAGGCAGACGCTTAACAACTGCGCCACCCAGGCGCCCCATTCCTGCTTTCATTTAAAAGCCACCCTTCTGGGGGTGCCTGGGTGGCTCAGTTGGTTAAGCATCTGCCTTTGGCTCAGGTCATGATCTCAGGGTCCTGGGATCGAGCCCCAGGTTGAGCCCCAGGTTGAGCCCCACATCAAACCCCACATCAGAGGCCTCCTTGCACAGCAGGGAGTCTGCTTCTCCCTCTCCCTCTTCCCCTCCCCCCCTCCCGGCTCGTGCTCCCTCTCTCTCACTCTCTGTCTCTCAAATAAATAAGATCTAAAACAAACAAACATACAAACAAAAAACCCCCCCTTCTGGGTGGGCAGGCCCAAGTGTCAGGTGGATCTTGACTTTTAAAAGAACCATCTAGAAGGGAGGCTATCAACCCTGCTTTCAAAGCCCTTTAGTCCCTTTTCCCCTACTATTCTCCTCCAGCTTTTCCTGTCTGGGGATGAGAGTAGGGATTGATTTGCAGGACAGGATAACTGTGGGAGTCGAGGGAGGGCACTGCCTGAAAATAAGTAAGGGAGACTGTAGGGATCCTGGGACACCTCCCAGGCCAGCCCAAGGTTTGGGACACATAGAAAGTGGAAAGGGGCGTCGTCTGTTTCTAGCTCCTCTAGGATCAGGGTCATCCCAGAACGCTGGAGGGAAAAGGAAGGACATGTGTCTTTTTACTTAGATGTATGGTAGATTTCAAAGTTCTCCCCTTTGGCTGTTATTTCATTTAGCACTGATTGTCAGCTTCCTTGTAGCAATCACATGTGGAGTTTTCTGTGGGTCCCATGCAAACCACACCTCCCTACCCAAGCTCACACTTCCTTGATATGGGAAGTCTGGCCTGGTTCAAACACTTTCATCCTCCCTTGTCCCCACCCTCTCCCCACCTGTTCAACCACAGCCTTTCTCTTGGGTGGAATATTAGCAAGAAGGCTTCATCCCAACTACCTTACCTGTGCCCATTGGTCCTATGAGGACACCCCAAAACTGAGGGTGTCCAGTCTGCTCCACAGACTTACCCACTGTCTGCCGTATGACTGTCTTCCCTCTGGCACCTTTGGGTGGGCTCAGGGCAGATCAGTACAGCCACTGCACGAGCAGACACCCAAATGGAGAGCGAAAACTATTCTGGGCACCTGGCTCTTACAAACTGTCCTCTTGGAATCCCCCCTTACTTGGCGGGGATGCAGCCCTCCCTCTCCGCAGAGTAATAGGAGAATTCCCCTCTCATTACAACACTGCTCACCGAAGACTGAGGACTTGGCTGGGAAGACTCGGTCTCCTTCTCTCTCTGGCTTTCCGACATAGACACCTGGGGGGGGAGGGGAGAAACCAGAAGTAAGGCAGCTGAGCTGCCTCTCAGAAAGCCCTGGGGGAGGTGTTGGGCTCCATGTTTGGCCATCTCCTGGAGCCTGTCTGTTTGCAGTTGGGGCCATAGCGACAATTTCAGGGAAACAAAAATGTTCACTCGATATTCTGTGCCAGATAAGATTTAATCCTGTTCAAATACTCTATATCTTTCCTGTTTCTTGTGCTTCCTTGTTCTATCGATTACTGAGAAAATATGTTACTCCCAGTGTGGTTGCGAATATATCCATTTCCCCTTTTTGTTTAGTTAATTTTTTCTTTCTCTCTGTCCATATAGATATGTACTATTGGGTGCATACAAATGTGGAATTTTTGTATCTTCTGGTGGACCGACTTTTTATATTATAAAATGTCTCTTTCCTTTAGGACTGCTCCTTGCCTTAAAATATACTCTGTCTGATGTTGGTATAACTTTGTTTTGACTAGTGCTTCTAACTTTCAGTTTTACTGAATCTTTGTATGTAAGGTGCATCTCTTATAAGTAGTGAATTGCCAATTCGATATCATCAAATATCCAAACAACCTTTATCTTTAAATAGGGATATTTAATAGTGTAGTTACTGATATATTTATGTATAAGCTCACCACCTTACAATTTGTTTTCTGCTTCTCTCTCTTCTTCCAGGAAGATCAATCTTTTCTGTTAAGGTCTTTGCTGATTGGATGGGACCCACCCCTATTGTGGAGGATAATCTGCATTATTTGAAATCTACTGATTCAAACGTTAGTTTCATCTTAAAAATTCCTCCAGAGAAACACCTACATTAATGTTTGGCCAAAAATCTGGGTACTGTGGTCTAGCCAAGTTGATACATAAAGGTGACCATCGGGTCCCAGTTTAAAGCCCAGGGTGTTTGACAGGCCCCTCCCCACAGTGGCTCTGAACTCCAGTGGTTTTCTCCCTTGTCCCAAAAGTCTGCCAGAAGCACTGGTAAGCTTCTTAGTCTCTCCGTTATTGCTTCTTGCTCAACTTCCTTTTTTTCTTTTTTTTTTAAGATTTTATTTTTAAGTCATCTCTCCACCCAACATGGGGCTCAAACTCACAACCCTGAGATCAAGAGTTGCATGTTCCACTGACTAAGGCAGCCTGGGGCCCCACTGCTTGATCAGCTTCTTGGTCTCTGCCCTGTGCTGCTGTAGCATGGAAAGATGTCTCAAGAGGAAGATGGCACAGAATATCAGATTTACCCAAATGAGTTTCCTCTCTCTAGAAAACCAGCCTCTTATGTCCTACCTGCTTTGGTATTTCTGGGGGCCTTCAAACAGGTACGCTTTCATATTTTATCCTAGTGGAAGGATCATTGAGATGCTGAAATGGACATTTTATGAAATCAAACTCCCAATGAGTAACTCTTAAACTTAGAATGGAGCGATACTTCCTTAAGATGAAAAATAACGCAAATCATATTGAATAACACTCGAGTAGGGTCCTCAATGGTATGTTGGGGAAGAACATCCTTCAATATTACCTGCGTAGCAAACAAAGCACAGTCACCTGGATCCCCCTCAGATTTAATGAATCAGCACCTGTGGAGTTTGGAGGGGATGGGTTGGGAACACCGAACTAGATGCATTTTCATGAAACACAAGGATGCCATTTGTAAGGGCAAAGCATTAAACATTGTTCTGAAAGTTCTAAACAGTGTAATAAAAATAGGAAAATAAATAAAAGGAAATATTTGTTGAAATAAATATTTTCAGATATACTATCTATATAGAAAAGAAAAACTTCAAACTAATGAGTTTAGTAAGATGACTAGATATGTGTAATAATATACACGTGTATTTAATAAAAGTATATGTTTCCTATACATCAGTAATGAGTTAGAAAATATAAGACAAATGTCAATATAGCAGCAATAAAAAATATAAAAAGCCAAGTTAAGAAAACAGAACTCTGCAGTGTCTATATGATGAAATCTTTGTGATGCTATTGAGGAAGATAAAGTTTTGAAGAAGTGGAAAGACATAAATGGAAAGTCCAACAGCATAAAGATATAAACATTTTATAAATTAGTATATAAATTCAATGTAATTCCAGTTAGGGTCTCAGTTTTTAAGGGGATTTGGTGCAAGAATTTCACAAAATGATTTTGAAGTTTTTCTGGAAGAATAAGTGAATGGTAATAATCAAGAAATGTTTGAAAGAGAGTAACAATACAATATTCACTGCTGCATCTATTAAAACCTAGAGCATATTTAAAATGGTGAGATGCTGGTGAAGAAATAAATAGGTAGATAAAGAGAGCAGAGTACAGAAAGAGAGAACATTGCAAATCATGGAGATGGTGTTGACGGGTTTATAAGTGATATTGTCTAGTTAACAAATAGTGTTGGGTAGTAGCCCTTGAGGGAACAGAGAAGACAGGGAACTTTGAACCTATCTCACAGTTTACATTAGAATAGATTTCTGCTGGATTCAATAAAGATTTAAATATAAGAAATGAAATCACAGAAGTGCCAGAATAAAATGTAGGTGAATATTTACATAATGATGAGTTGAGGAATGACTTCTTTAAACATGGCCCAAAAATACATATCATGAAGGATAAGACAGATATTTTTATGTCCAAAGTTAAAACTTGGTCAGAGTCGCCTTTGCCTTGGGAAGATTATTGACTAGGAGAAGTTACATGGAAATCTGACTTGGGTAGTGGTTATGTGGGTGTAAAGACACTGCACACTTAAAATTTGTTTCCTTGTCTGTATGTGTGTTATTCTTCAATTAAAAAAATTTAAGTAGAACTTCCAGTTGGAAAAAGATACCAAGAAAATAAGTTTTGATAAAATAACAAAGTAGGAATAAAAATTTCAGCATTCACAGCATATAAAAGGTTAATTAATATCTTTAATATTAATGAACAGTTACCATAAATCAGTAAGAAAGGATTAAACACCCTAATAACAGTGAAAAATTCACAAAATTAATACATACAATAAACAAGAAAAGATGTGTAACACACTATTTACAAAATAAATGCAAATTTAAACGCAGTATGACAATATTTTTTACCTATTAGATTGCGAAGATTTAAAGGTTTGATGCTCGGGACGCCTGGGTGGTTCAGTCAGTTAAGCATCTGCCTTTGGCTCAGATCATGATCCCAGGGTCCTGGGATCGAGTCCTGCATCGAGCTCCTATCTCAGCAGGGAACCCACTTCTCCCTCTCCCACTCCCTCTGCTGTGCTCTCTCTCTCTATCAAATAAAGAAATAAAATCTTCGAAAAATGAATAAATAAAAGGTTTGATCTCTCTAGCTAGGTTGTGAGGAAAGTCGCAATCTCGTACTTGAGCAGAAGAATAAATTGCGGTTACTTTCTGGAGGTCTGGCTTGGTGAAATGATTTATAATTACAATGTGCATTCTCCTTGACCGAGAAATTTCTCTTTTTAGAATGATCTAAGGAGAGATAATCCCAGAGGTTCACAAGCCTAAGTGAAAACATATTCATTACAGTACTGTTTATAATAGTGACAAATTGGAAACGAGTTAGACAGGCAATCAGTAAAGGACTGGCTCAATAAATACATTGAAATATATGCAACCAATAAAATAGATGTTGGTGAAAATATATATTTATGGACACAGAAAAAAGAAATTCCAAGACATTGTGTTAGGTGATAAAAGTGGGATTTGCCCTAAGGGTTCTCATCACAAGGAGAATTTTTTTTTCTTTTCTTTTACTGTATCTATATGTGAAGATGAACATTAACTAAATCTGTTGTAATCCTTTCACAATATATGTGTAAGTCAAACCATCATGCTGTATATCACACAGAAATGTCATGGTATACATGACATCCCTAGTATTTATAACTGGAAAGTGAAGTAATAAACCTATTTTTTAAAAAGATTTATTTATTTATTTGAGAGAGAGAGAGATCAAGTTGTGGGGGAGGGCAGAGGGAGAGCCAGAGGGAGGAGAGAAGCAGACTCTCTGCTGAGCATGGAGCCCTATGCCGGGCAATCTCATGACCCTGAGATCATGACCTGAGCCAAAATCAAGAGTCAGACACTTGACTGACTGAGCCACCCAGGCACCCCATAATAAACTTTTTTTTTAAACTAAAAAAAAAACACCAAAAACAAAAACTGGGATTTGTTTATTTCTTCATGTAACTGATATTGAGTGCCTGCCTCCTCTAATCAGAGGATACAGCAGTGAGGGGAAAAAGTAAAAGCAATTCCTGCTTTCTTGGAGTTAACATTCTAGTGGCAAATGAAAGATAATAAGAAGTGAAATAAATTATGTAGTTATAAAGCAGTGTGTATAGGACAATACCATTTTTCTAAATGTGTATTTGTATTGAAAATGTCCACAAAGGGTTTAATCCATAGTGGCTTTCTGCATGGTGGGGATTTTTATTTTCCACTTCATGCTTTTTTTCCTGAAGTGTTTTGAAGGAATATTCCTTTTAAATCAGAAGGAAATAACTGAATTTCTATTTTGACAAAAATAAAATGGCAAAAAGAGTATCTGAACAAAGGATATTTGCTGTTGCCTTCCCTCAAAGAAATTAAAAGATCAGCAACTGTCAAGTGGAAGAGATTTTTTGACATTAAAAAGAAGTGAGCCTGGATGGCTCAGTTGGTAAAGCCTCTGACTCTTGATTTCGGCTCAGGTCATGGTCTCAGGGTCGTGAGCCCAAGCCCTGCCTCGGGCTCTGTGCAGGATGTGGACCCTGCTGAAGATTCTCTCTTTCTTCTCCTTCTGCCCACCACCCCGCTCGCACACGATCTCTCTCTCTCTCTCTTTCAAATAAATAAATAAAAATTTAAAAAAGCACACAAATACAATCAAAACCACAATGATGTGGAGTAGCATTGCTGGTGGAAATGCAAGATGGTACAGCCATTTTGGAAGGCCGTTTGGAAGTTTCTTACAAAACGAAACATACCCTCACGTATTACCTTATGTATACAAATGGGTTGAAAATTCACGTCTATATAAATAGCTGCTCAAGGATGTTTGGAGAAGCTTTATTCGTAATTGACAGAAGTTGGAAGTATATCACTCACCCTTCAGTGGCTGAATGGATGCATAAACTGTGGTACATCCAGACAATGGACTATTATTCAGCACTAAAAAGAAACGAGCTATCAAACCATAAAAAGACATGAAAGGAAAATGCCTATGACTAAGTGAAAAAAGCCAATCTAAAAAGGCTACAAAAATTTTTTGAAAAATGAAGAGGCTACATACTGTGTGATGCCAACTATATGACATTCTGGAAAATCAAAACTATGGAGATAATGAAAAAAATCAGTGACTGCCAGGAGTTGGAGTGGGTAGAAAGGGATGAGCAGATGGAGCACAGAGGATTTTTAGGACAACAAAACTATCCTGTATGACACTGTAATGAGGGATACATGTCATCATACATTTGTCAAAACCTATAGAATGTACAACATCAAAAGTGACCTCTAATGTAAACTGTGGTCTTTGGGTGATAAGGACGTATCAGTGTAGGTTCATCGATTGTAACAAACGTACTGGCTGGTTGGAGATGCTGATAATGCGGGAGGCTCTGTGTGGGGGGGGTAGGGCGCAGATGGTAAATCTCTGTGCTTTCTGCTCAATTTTTCTGTAAACCTGAGCCTACTTTAGAAAATAAAGTCTATTTAATTTTTTTTTTCGAACACATAAGAGCTACCACCTCACACCCATTAGGATGGCTACTATCAAAAACTGTCAGTGAGGATGTGGAGAAATTGGAACACTTATACACTGAATGTGTAGCTGCTGTGGAAAACAGTGTGGTTCCTAAAAAACTTAAAATAGAATTACTACATGATCCAGAAGGCCACTTCTGAGTAGGAGCCCAAAGGAATTGAAAGCAGCGTCTTCAAGAGGTATTTGTTCGTGTTCGTTAGTAGCGGTATTCACAGCAGACCAGAGGTAGAAATAACCCAAGTGTCCTTCTGTGGATGAATGAATAAATGTGGCAGATGCCTGCAGTGAAATATTATTCGGCTTTAAAAAGTTAGGGAAGTCTGACACATGCTACCACACGCATGAATCTCGAGGACGTGATGCTAAGTGAAATAAGCCGCTCACACAAAGACGAATACTGTATGATCCCACTTACATGAAGTGCCCGGGATTGTCAAAGTCACACAGACAGGAGATAGAGAGGTGGTTGACAGAGGCTTGGGAAGGTTGTTGTTTAATGGGTACAGAGTTTTATTTTTGCAAGATGAAAATGTTCTGGACATTGTTTGCACAGTAAAGGGAATATTCTTAACATTAGTAAACTGTACACTTAAAAATGGTTAACATGGCACATTTTATGTTTATGTGTAGTTTACCACAATTAAAAATAAAATAAAGATATACACAACTAATGAATCATTGAGCCTTACATCGGAAACCGGGGATGTACTGTATGGTGACTAACATAATATAATAAAAAATCATTATAAATAAAAAAAAATAAAAAATAAAAAATAAAATAAAATAAAGAATAAAAGAAGTGCTCAGCATTCCTGAGAACGTTATGAAACACAGACACCAAAAAAGAAAGACCTTTTATTAAATTTCAATAAGCAAATGCTACCAGACAAAATCAAACGGCAAATGTTAAACTGGGAGGAAATACATATTTGCAACCATTGGGATAGGCAAAAGGCTCATAGTACCACTAAAGAAATGTACCAAGAACTCTTATAACTCAAGAAGATTAAAGTGAACCATGCAATGGAAAAAGACAGACATGAACCAGCCATGCTCAGAGAAAGACCAAAAAAAAAAAAAAAAAAGAAGAAGAAGAAGAAGAAGTTAATAAATGCCAAATGTGTTCAATCTCATTATTTACCAAATAATTTTGCATTTTAATTAAATTCTGTTATTTTTTTTTCTAAGTAGGCTCCACGCCCAGTGTGGAGGCCAACACAGGGCTTGAACTCATGACCTTGAGATCAAGACCTGAGCTGAGATCAAGAGTCAGATGCTTAACTGACTGAGCCCCACAGGCACTCCTGAATTTTAATTTTAAAACAAGAAGGTACTGGGTACCTGGCTGGCTCAGTCCATAGAGCATATGACTCTTGATCTCTGGGTTATGAGTTCAAGCCCCACATTGGGCATGGAGCCTACTTAAAAAAAAAAAGAAAGAAACAAGAAGGTGCTAAATTTCTCCTTTTGAATTAGGAAAAAATTAAAAGACGGCTAAATGCCACATCGTTCTTTTGGGCACAAAGAGAGCCAGAGAGGCTTAGTTGGGCAACTGCCCACTGAAGCAAACAACTCAAGATGCAAACACCTGTTTCTAATTTTCCTTTTTTTTTTTTTAACCATTATGTGTATTACTTTTATAATCGGGGAAAAATTAGTCTGTAATGGACAAAAAAATCATTGAAAAAAATCATTGCTCCTCAGTGTCTGAAGTGTGTGAAGAAGGATGTGGTCTCATACCCTATTGGCAGGAGTGTAAACTTGTATAACCTTTTCAGAAGACAATTTGGTAGTTTCCATCAATGTTTCAAATGTTCTTGCTTGATCAAACAATGCTGCTTTAAGAAAATTATCATATAGATACACTCACACATGCACACAAAAGCACATATATAGTTTTATTAATTGCAGCAATGTTCACATAAGTAAAAAATTGGAAATGACCTAAGAGTCCATCAATAGGATATAGTTTAAATAATTTATAATGTAGCCCAACTATGAAAAACTATGCTAGGGTTTTAAAAATTATATGAACTGATTTGGAAAGACATCCAAGAATATTATTAAGAGAATATGGCATGTTCCAGAACAGTTGTAAAAACATATAATTCCATTTTTATAAAGTAATATAAAAATGGTAGAAACATTGGAAAGTACACATCATACTGTTAACAATAGCCATCTCTGATTCAGGTCTATGTGAGATTGCAGGAGATGTTTGCTTTCTAAAATACACATTTTTGTACTCTTGAGGTTTTTTTTTTTTTTTATTGATTTTTGAAACCAGGGGGTGAGGGTGGGGGTGGCAAATCTTAAGGGTGGGTTTCCTCATAGTATAAAAAATTGAGTATCTCTAGTACTTGGTTTAGCCTCCTGCCCCCCTCCCCCGTCAAAGTCAAGGCAGACTGCACTTCCCTACGAATTTCCTAAGAGCTTCAGTTTATTCACATGGCTTTCCTTCCTGATCTCTGGGCTCCTTGGACCCTGAATCAGGACCAAACCCCTTTGATTACAGGCTCTTGATCGTTTATCAGCTGACTGCCAACAAGGTGTGAACGTTCTGGCCTCAGGGCTGAATGCTCAGAAGGAAACGCAGCCGACCCTGACACTGTGAAGGGAAACGATGCCTGCTTTATTTATTTATTTTTTTAAAGATTTTATTTATTTATTCGACAGGATAGAGACAGCCAGCGAGAGAGGGAACACAAGCAGGGGGAGTGGGAGAGGAAGAAGCAGGCTCATAGCAGAGGAGCCTGATGTGGGGCTCGATCCCATAACGCCGGGATCACGCCCTGAGCCGAAGGCAGACGCTCAACCGCTGTGCCACCCAGGCGCCCCCGATGCCTGCTTTAGATTCCTGATCAGGGCAAGAGAAACTGGCACCCTGTCCCCATCCGTGGAGGGAGACTCAGAGAAGGAACTCATGACCTGGGCACCAGCTCTTAGCTGCCTTGGCCAGTGAGGACTGACAGCACTCTGTCCCTGCTGGACAGCTCCCACCTTATCCGCTGCCTGGCATGCCCCACCTTCTCCTGAGGGCTTTCCAGGGGACGTAAAAGGCTCAGAGAAGCTTCCCATTAAGCCTGGAGTTTAGACTTCATATTAAGCACTCAGGTCAATTGTCGAAAGGTAAGTACACCTCACGATGGCTACAGTGTCCCTTCCCCACAGGGGACAATCCCAAATCCTCATGTAAAGCCTTCCCTAACCTATCCTCTGGTTTCTGTCACTCCTTATTCACATTTCTGTTAATCCTCAGTTCCCAAGGAAGACAGACCTGCCCCAGGCCATTGTGCCAGGACAACAAAACCATGTAGAACTCCCATGCGGTGTCCCCAGAGTGGGTGCAGTTGTGCCTGTCTGGACAGCTAAAAGCTGAAGGGAAATGCCATTCATACCTGGAAAAGAAATCCCACATGCCCTGCTTACCTGCTGCCCCCCCCCCCAAGCTCCTTAGTCTTGGGCTGAGTCAGCGGTGGGGGTGGGGGGTTCCCAGGACACCTTATGCAGGTATTCGATGCATGCTTCTTCCGGTGAAGGACAGGTATCCTGGGCACCCCTGGAGTTTCTGATTCCACCCATCTGAGGTGGAGCACGAGAATGTTCATTCCTAACAGGTCACCAGGTCATGCTGGTGCTGCCTTCCGGTCAGGCGGGGGACCACACTTGGGAATCGCTGGGTTTGAAGATGGGGGAGAGTCAGGAAGGCCACTTAGGAAGCTGTGTCAGGACCAGAGCCTGAAGCAGAGTGGGCTAGCTGGGGCGGAAGGGAAGCTGCAGAGCTGAGGGGCATCTGGGAGGGTAGGGCCACCAGGAAGGGAGCCCAGCTGGTTGCAGAGCATGAGGGAGAGGGAGGGGTCTAGACTGACTTGGGGTTTCTAGCCTGAAGGAGCAAAGGAAAAACTCTGAGGTAGGGAACCCAGGAGGCACAGTAGTGTTGAGGGGAGGAAACAAGGGTTCAGGTTTGGAGGGTCATTGGGGTTGGGATGTCCAAAAGGCCCTTGGTAATTTCAATCTGGATCAGGCATCAGGTGTAAGGACTGTGGGAATGAGCTGAGAGTGCTTGCCACAGAGCTGGTGGTTGATAGTGTGGGAAATGAAACAGCTGCCCAGAGAGAGTAGACGAATTATGAAGAGAAGAGCAAGAACCACAGGACTGTGGAACATTCTACAAGCTTGTGAGTCTTGTTAGGTGTGTTAAGGCAGCTCCCTTGGTCTGTAATTCCCCAAATTTAGGAACTGGCAGAGGGAATCCAGTAAGGAAAGGAAAATTAGGAGACAGTGAAGTTCCAGAGGTGGCTTAAGGTGTCCAGGTTGACTTGGCCCAGCATTTAGAAGCTTTTCTGAGGGGCAGCGGGTGAGTAGGGCACATGGGACTTCTTTCCCAGCTATGGAAGGCATTTCCCTTCAGCTTTTAGCTGTCCTGGGCTGGTACCAGACAAGGCACAACTGCACCCACTTTGGGGCACAGCGTAGTTGTCCCAGACCGACCCTAGGGTGGGGGGGCTGTAGGCAGCAGGGCCTGAGGAGGGAGGTGTGGAGGGAGGAGGCCCACTGCCATTCTTGGTATGGTTCTGTCTCCAGGAGCAGAGCTGCATCTGGCCTCACTCTGGGCAGCTTATAAGGCCTGGTGTGAGTTTTGTTGATGCAAGTGCAGCAAAAAAGGAACAAATCCGCCAGCACCAGGGCTGTTGCCACTGGAGTCCTCTTGCATACATTTTTCAAATGATAATTCACTCTACCCAGCCCCCTTCCCCACCCCCCCAGGCCGATTTATTGAAAAAACCACCTTATATGGTAATATTGTTAACACACCGTCAGCTGGCCTTTTTAGGGACTCTGTTTAAAGAAGATCCGCCTCTGGGGTTTTATATTGCTCTGGTATTTATGCCAAAGACACAGCAGCCCTCAGTCACTGGGAGAAGGACCTCTCGTACACTCGGTGAGTACTACACAGCTTCTGCCAGCCCTTCCTTTCTGAGGCTGCCTGGCCCCCTGGGTGCGGGAGGCGCCTCCAGATTGGCCTGGCTTCCGTGACGCTGGCCCAGATCACACGCGAAGGCACTCGGTGGGCAGCGGTGCCTCCAAGCATGCTGCTGCCTTCCAGGAAAAGGCATTTCTGGCCACGGGGCCTCCTGGACAGCCCTTTGATCAGGTGGCAGGCGGGATATAACACCTGTGGTCTCTACTCACCCAGCTCACCTGGGCCGGTGCAGATCAAGACGCTCAGGTCCTTTGTCATGACTCCGAATGTCTGAGAGGTTGTTATAGGGGGCAGATACTTTTCGGGGAAAACAGCTTCTTTGCGGGGTTTTTGAATCAAAGCCAACAATGGTCCCAGTGTCTGTGACATGTCTATGTTGGGAATAGGAGTGTATTTTCTTCTGTCCCCTTGTGGGTCTCACTGTCCTCTGCTCCATGCTTGGCTGAGATGAATGGAGAATTTTCTCAGTCCCTGAAGGCTCCAGGGTCATTGGGGGATGTGGAAATTCAGGACTGGGGGCAGGGCAAGTGTCCTGTGGCATCAAGCAGTTTTTTGAACTGGCAGGAACAAATGAACGAATTTGAGAGCCATCTAATTCATTCTGAAGACACTGAAGCCTAGAGAAGTTAAGTGCTGCCCAAAAGGCTCACAGGCCAACACACACACACACACACACACACACACACACACACACATAATTAAGAGGGAAATGAGACCAAGGGGCTGTTTCCAGGGTCTGCTAACATCTGTTCATGGCTGAGGCAGCTTGGTGCCGTGGTGGAGGCCTTGGAGGCAGACTGCCCAGCTGCCAGAGTTACTGAGTGACCTCAGTTTTCTCACTTGTAAAATGGGAATACTAGTAATAACATCTACTCAGCAGTGCTGTTATGGGGATTAAATGAGATAATACATTTACAGGGTGCTCAGCTCAACACTGTCAGGGCCCAGCCCTGAGTGCTCAAACTAAGAATCACCTGGAGGACTTGTTAAAACGTAGATTGTCCTACTCCCCACCCCAGATTCTGATTCAGTAGGCCGGAGTGGGGCTGGATAATTTACATTGCTAATAAGTTCCCAGGTAATGCTGAGGCTGCAGGTCTGGGACCACCCTTTGCACGGGGAGGCTCTAAGCACTTGCTTTTACTATTTGAACAAGTTTAGATTTTGAGGTTACCCCTTAGGGCGGAAAAGAGACGGAGCTTCCTCTGGAGGAAATGCATGGGTACGGAAGAAATTGCAATGAGCAGTGGACAGGTCTGGGACAGGTCTGGGACACCAAATGGGCAGTTTGACATCATGACCTTGAGACTAGAGTTCTTTCCTCCTTCCCTTTGCTCGTCCCACCAACAGTTATTGAGTGCTTCTATGTGCCAGGCACTGTTCCTGCTCCTCAGGGATAGCGGAGGGGCTTCTGCAATCACTGGGAAAGATGAACAAACAAATAGATAAAGCCCAGGAGGAGCCCTCCAGCTTAGAAGTTATCAGGGAACGCTTCCTGGAGGAACCGGTACCTGAGCCGGGTCCTGAAGTAGGACTAGTCTCGGTGTCAGGGAAGCATGGTCTTTGCACTGTTTAAGTGTCTCGATTCCACTGAATTTAGATTTCAAGGTAGGAAGCAGGGAGAGCTAAGGTCAGAGGGGCAGGCAGGGCCGGATTATGAGGACTTCATACACTAAAGGATTAGGCAATGGGTGACCACAGAAAGGTGACTCCCAGAGATCCGCCTTGGAAGGGACTGCCCAGGCAGCTACGAGGAGAGTGGCCTGGAGCCCGGTGAGAGCGCTACCGCAGTGCGCTGGGGTTCTGAGCTACGGCCCTGCGGTGGCGCCGAGGTAGAAATAAGAGAGCCTGAGGATTGGTTCGGAGAGAGGTGGGAGGAGTCGGGTGTTGGGCGTGGCCTCTAGGGTGGGCGGTGCGATTCTCCGAGGCGCGATTCCAGGTGGAGGCTGGTGTGGAGGGACGAAATACCGGAAGTGGAGTGAGATGCCCCGCAGGCAGCTGGTTCTGAGGGTCTGGAGCTCAGGAGATGGGGCCTGGACTGGAGCGGAGCCGGGAGAGCGAGTGAGAGGCCCAGGTAAAAGAGCAGGCCCAGATTCCTGAGGATCAGAAATACTACTAAACAGAAGTCATTTTTAATTTAATTAATTGTACATCCACCAAGTCAAGATAAGATAAAGTTGATTAGAGATGCTGCTAGAATTTTCTACCGCAGGAGTGTTTTTCCTTAAATTATTTTCTCTATGCGAAGCTCTCTAATTGCGTGAATATCTGTGTGTATGCGGATTATTATAGGCGGCTGCTTAATGTCATTTGAAGCCCTCCGAAATATTTCTCCAGCTATTGTTGAAGTCTCACCATCTGAGAGGCCTTCCTTTTAGGGCTTAAACTTTGCACTGAGATGAAAATGTCTTTGGAAACTGGCATAAATTCAATCATCCCTTCAATAATCATTGATTGTGAAGTGGATGGTTCAGCTCCTTCCAATATGACAGACTTCATCCTGGGAGCAAGTTCTGATGGAGAAGGGTGAGAGAGATCCTAAGGACCATTATTTTTGCAGTCCTTTACAGGAGGGGTTGGCAAACTTTTTCTGAGGAGGGCCAGATAGTAAATATTTTAGGCTCTGCAAGTCTAAAGGTTTCTGTGGCAACTACGCAGGGCTGCCATCATAGGGCTAGACGGTATGTACATGAAGGTTTGACTGTGTTCCAATTAAACTTTATTTATAGGCATTGAAATTTGAATTTCATGTAGTTTTCTTGGGCCACAGAATATTATTCTTTGGCTTTTTTTTTTTTTTGCAACCATTGAAAAATGTCAAGGGGCACCTGACTGGCTCAGTCAGTGGAGCACACAACTCTCGATCTTGGGGTCGTGAGTTCAAGCCCCATATTGGGGATAGAGATTATTTAAAAAAATAATAAAAAATTAAGAAAGAAAAAATATCAAAATCATTCTTAGCTGGTGGGGCACACAAAAACCAGTGTTAGTTTGCCAGCCCCGATTTACAATTTCTAGAGTATTTCCGTTTCATTTCCATTATTTCATTTGCTCCATCATCCCAGGATATAGGAAACTGAAGTCCAGAGGGGGAGACAGGGAACTGGGCCATGGGAAGGGGGTGCCCTGAGAGAAGAGACGGGCAAAGAAAGGGGAGCTGGAGGGAACTCTGAAGTCAAATCTTATCTCCGTCAGAGTGACAGATGGGGGAGTAACATCTCTGCCCTCATATTTGCCTGAGGGAGGCCAGGGAGATGAGCGAGTGAACAATTTCTTTGCACTCATTATGTCTTTGGGTTTTGGCCACCTAGAGGGGTGGGGGTGGAGCTGTGTTTGTAACTCTGTGAAGTCCTCAGTGAAGACCAGATGTAGTACGTGCGGAAAGAGCCAGAACAATTTGATTGACTTTCTCAGAGCAGAAAGTGGTTGTGACCCCAGGAAACCACAGTGACTTTGGCTCTGGTTCAGCCGACACGCTCGAGCCTAGCCACAGATTACCCCCAAGCAGCTGAGGAAGGTCTAGAATTTCTCCTGTGGCAGAGACATTCCAGGAGATCCTGGCTCCACGGTAAAGGCCTTCTTCCCAGGCAGCGTGGGGCCCCATGGAGGCCCCACTCCAGGCCAGCAGCCCCACCCCTGCCTTCACCTCTGTCACTTCTCATTTGGTCCTGACTTCAAAAAAGCAGATTTAAATCCACCTAAAGTGCTGCAGAACGGCATTGTTGACTTGACAGCTTTAAGTTGCTTTGTGGTTTGTCTCAGCCGCTGCTCTGCTTGGGAAACAAAGTTCGACACTCTCTTTCTGTGTGTGGGGAACTCAGGGGGAGACAAAAGGGTTCATTGAAAAGCCAGGCAGGCTTGAACTGTAAATCACATCAGAGAGAGATGCTGAGGAGACCCTCGAGGGAGACAGTCACGGAGGTGCAGCTTTGCCTCTTGGCCACTTTCTAGCATTTGAGGGTGTTTTCCCCTCACGGAGGACCACCTGCTAGAACAGGGAAGCGGAACTGTTTGCTGAGCAGCTTGTGAAGAGAAAGGAAACTGTCCCCGTGTGATTCTAAATCAGGTCCGTGTGAGCGAGCTGTCATGAGACTGGACTGTGCGGACACAAGGATCCGCAGGGCCAGAGCAGACCAGGTCTGGGAGGGGGCCACTCAGGTGGTGGGATTGTCACACAGCATTTATTGAGCACCTACTGTGTGCTAAACACCAAGTTAGGTTCGGGGGCTATAAACATAAATCATAGACTATACACATAAAACACAGACTTAGTCCTGGCATAGGAGGGGTGCAGAGGCTCAGAGAGAGAAATGAACACAGACCCTTTTGTTTAGGGCTTTTGCTGCCAACAGCTCTAGAGAGACAGAGAGGCAGAAGCAAAAACACCAAACATGGAGAAGTTAGGACCGCTTCACTAAGGTGGTGAGGAAGGTGTAAGCTTCAGGCTTTGGAACCTGTCCTGGTTGATGCCGGCCCTGCCTCTTCCTGGTGAAGAGACCTTGGGCCAAGTTCTTCCACTTTTCCGAGACTGGGTTTCCAAATCTGCAAAATAGAAATAAAAATATCTTCCCCTGGGGTTGTGTGTGTGTGTGTGTGTGTGTGTGTGTGTGTGTATGAGGATTAAATAATCTATGTGAAGAGCCCCACATTTTTCAAAATTAAAAATCGTTTTTTACCAAAAATGGAAACATGGAATATTCAGTGTTTCACCTAGCAATGCACCTTGCACCTTTGCCATTGCATTAAATATTCTGCTCTCTCCATTGTATGAGGGTTTCTGGCAGTTAGTTTACAAACCAGTTTATTATGCAACAACTTCTTTTGACATGAGATTGTTTCTAATTTTGGTTATTTTAGGCTGTGATAAACCAGCTCTTTGCCAAATCTCTGCACTCACCCAGGAATGTTTCCCAAGGATCAATAGGATCCTGGAAGTGCCTTTGTGCAGTCAAAAGATATGCACATTTTTAAGACTTTTGATAAGTTTTTTCAAGTTCCACTTCTGAAGAATAGTACGGTTTGACACTCGTCAGCCAGGAATGCTAACCCACCTCCCCACACCTCCGCCAGCAAGGGTGTCCCCAAGCACCGGACACAGTATTCCAGCCAGAGGTGGGGTTAGCTTTTATCCTGGTCAGCAGAGTACTGCTAACCGTCCACAAGACCCCAGGTTCTGCTCACAGAGGCTGAGCGAGAACTATCTCGGGTTTCCTCATGTAGACTCATGTGCAGAACCTCGTATTTACCCTATTCAATTTACTATTATTTGATTCGGTTCATTGTGTCTGTTTCTTGAGAGCTTGGGTTTTGCTTCTTCATACGGCCTATTTAGTATTACACTCTCTTCCAGCTCTGGAAATTCCATGGGCCTGTGCTTCACATTCTCATCCAAAGTATTTATAAAAATGTGTGACAAAGGACCAAGAGTGGAGCCCTGAGGCATGTCCTCCAGGTTGATGTTGACCCATTAATTAACACCTTTCAGTGGCAGTAACTCAGGCAGCTGTAAATCTGCCTCACTGACTGACTGTTCGGCGCGCATGGCTTTGTCAGTAGGGGTACCACAGGAGACCTTGTCCGCTGCCATGACCAAGTTAAGCTCAATGTCTCCCACCTTCTCCTGCACTCCCAGCCCGCAGCGGTGCTGGGAAGAAAAGGGAAGGCTGTCACTCTGCCAACATTTGTTCTTGGTGAACCCTTACTGATTATAGAAACCACTGCTTCTTTAATAATGCTTTCTTTAACAGGGCCTCCTGGAAACTTGCCTAACTTGCATATCAAGAGTATCTGAGGTTTTAGAAATCTGCCTTCTTTCCCTTTTTGAACATTGGAACAAACTTTGCCCATCTTCAGTCTTCTGACGTCCCTTCATCTTCCACCCTTCTGACATGGTGGGAAGTTAGGGATCTTCTCTGCCGTCCAGAAACTGCTCCGACCGGCAACAATATTGTTTTAAGCAGCTAGGTAAAGGTGCTCTCCTTCAATGTCCACCTCATCGCAGACCTTGATTTCCCCTTACCAATGTTTGTTCCGTTTCTGTTTTTCTGCAAGTCCTTCTCCTCCACATCCATTGATTAATTCACTCATTCATTTTGATGACAACGATTTAAGAGCCCGCTGTGCCAAACATTGTGTTCCCCATCACTGGGAAACAGGACAGACCTAGCTCCAGCCTTTGCAGAGCCGCAAACGAGCCGGGATATGCAGAGTTGAACATTGCTTGTCCAAGTCCGGGTGCTGTGGGGCAAAGAAGAGCGGCCGCTGACAGACCGGTGGGCCAGAGGGGCCTCATGAAAATGCAGTGTCCGTGCAGAGGCAGGGCGGGTGATAGGAGTTAGAGTGGCAAGCAGGTGGGGGGAGGGTGCTCCAGACCCTGCGTCTAAAGGTTCAGCAGGCAGAGAAGAGGACACAGTTCAGAGAATGGAAAGGAAAGTCCACATAGGCAGAGTGAGAAGGCCAAGAGGGGGCAAGAGGGAAGATGAGCCTGGAGACACAGGCTGGGCCAGACCCTGGGGGGCCCTGTGGCCGGAGTCAGAGAGCTGGGACTTGATCCATGGCCATGGGGCATCAACAGGGACAGAGGCAGAGCTGGATTCAGGAATCACAGCGGCCTCTTCCCTAGTGTACAATCTGCTTTGAACATAACAGGGAGCGCTCCCTTTTAGCCTTAAAGTTGTGTTACGAAGCTTCTGCTCAGCCTCAACTTAGCTTTTCTGACCTCGTATTCACAAGCCTGTGGCTCTGTCTCCTCTTCGCTTTGTCCACCTTCAACGCGAGGCCATGGAGGGGCCAGGGTCATAGGTCTCTGTAGTACTTGTCTCCTTCCCACCTGCGGTCTAATATTCTGAAGGAAGCTTCCACATGCCTTCCTCCTCAGCAGCCCCCACCTTCTTTCTCTAGATTGCTGAAAGTTGGCCTCCCTGAGCCCTCGGCCAGCACCTTTCCCACCCCCTACCCTCCCCCGGGGGGGCTCCCCAGGCTAGGAGGCTTCTGTTTTCTCCGTGGGGAGAGGCAGGGGCGGTGCTTCCCAGAATCCTCTCTCCTCTCCCCAAGGTGCTTCTACCCTTAAGATTGAACATTTCCCCTGTAACTTCTGCATCATTTATCCCTTAATGACATATAATGTTGATTTTTATTATAAACTATATATGAATACAGTGTCCTTGGAAAAATATGAAAAACCTCACAGTCATAACCCAGCACCTCCTCTCCCAGGCCCCTGCCTCCTCCAGAGGTAATCAGGGTGATCAGTCGGAGACTTTCTTTTTCAGAACTTTTTGCTATGAGTTCGTGTCCACAAAAAGAAAATGAGGAAAAATACACAATATTATTTCGTGCTTTAAAAAGAACTCAACGTAGAGGTGTCTGGGTGGTTCAGTGGGTTAAGTGTCTGCCTTCGGCTCAGGTCAGGATCCCAGGGTCGAGTTCCCTGCTCAATGGGGAGCCTGCCTCTCCCTCTATCTGTCGCTCCCCACCCGCAGCTTGTGCTCTCTCTCTCTCTGACAAATAAATAACATAAATACAATCTTTAAAAAAAAATAAAAAGAACTCACACAAATTGTTTTCTGTTATGCATTCTACTCTGCAACTTGTTTTGCTCACTCAGTAGAGGGGTTTAGAAACCTGTCCACCTTAATCCCTATGGATCGGCCTGGCTCTTCTTTTGACTTAAGTGCAGAATCCCATAATTTGGACCTTTGAATAGTTCCAAAGTGTAAGTTTGTGTGTTTTTGGAGTCAGAGTGCCAGTTTCTCTCACCTTTGCCAACACCTATTGAATCTTAACACTACGGTGGGTGAAAATGGTCTTATTTCACTTGTACTTCCCTGATGACTAGTGAGGCTAATCATCTTGTCATAGAGTTGTGGGGTATTTCTGTTTCCTTTTCTGTCAATTAGCTGTTCATACCCCTTGTTTTTCTTTTGAGCTTGTTTACTTCTTTCTTATTGATTTGTAAGTGTTCACTTATATTGTAAATAATCCTTCGTTACATATATTGCAGATTTTTTCAACTCCTTTCCTAAATCTCATATCTTTAGAGATTCTCTCTGTTGGATTCAAGCTTCATAGCCATTTCAGGCCCTTAAGAGACAGGTAGATTCGTTTGCTAGGACTGCCATAACAAAGGACCATAGAATGGGTGCCTTAAACAACACACATTTATTTTTTCACAGTTCTGGAGGTTAGAAGTTCAAGTTCAAGGTGTTAGCAGGGTTGCTTTCCTCTGAGGCCTCTCCTTGGCCTGAAGACGGCTGCCCTCTTGCTGTGTTTTCACATGGTCTCCCTCTGTCCGTGTCTGTGTCCTAATTTCCTGATCCTATAAAGCTATCCATCCTATTAGATTAGTCATATTGAACACCAGTCATGTTAGATGAATGACTTCATTTTACCTTAATTACCTCTCTAAAGACCCTCTCACCAAATACAGTCACACTCTGACATACTGGGGGTTAAGACGTCAAAATACGAATTTGGGGAGCGGAGTGTGGGGAACACAATTCAGCCCATGACAACAGGGTAGAGGGAAGAAATTCACCTGCCAGGGAGCGGGAATCCGGGTCCATGCCTGTTCCTCATGGAACTGGGTCCTGGCTGGAGGTGAACTCCAGCTCCCAAACCAAGAATCCTGTCTCCAACATGATTTTGACAAGTGGCTGACTACTTCTCTCCTCCCCCTGCTCCCAAGGTGCTCCAGCCCCTGGTTCACTTGGCCACACTCACCATGTGTGAAGAGGAGACCACCGCGCTCGTGTGTGACAATGGCTCTGGCCTGTGCAAGGCTGGCTTCGCAGGAGATGATGCCCCTCGGGCTGTCTTCCCCTCTATCGTGGGCCGCCCTCGCCACCAGGTATGTGCTCATCTGGACCCGAGGCTTTCAGCCACTAGGAGAAAGCGCCGCATAGTGGACACGGGACTGAGCTCTGTGTGTGTGTGAGTGTGTGTGTGTGTGTGTGTGCATGTATTTGTGTGCGTGTGAGTTGTATGAGTGTGTGTGTGTTGGAGGTGCGAGACTGTCTTCTGATTAACAGCAAGACCTTTGAAACAGCAACATCCAGGACCAAACCCCACACACTCCAGGCATGCAGGGATGGTGGTATGTCTGGCTTAAGTCTGTGGGATTGCTAGGTTTGGAAGAAACTTTTTAAAAAATACATGCAAGTAAACAAGACCCTTGCATTTAAGAAATGTATACTCTATGAGCTAACTTGAGATCATGGGCTAGGATAGTGACAAAAGACTTCACCAGGGGGAGCGCAAAGGAGGGAGAGATTAAATCTGAGTGGGGGGACCGGGGAAGGAGAGGCTTTGTAGAAAGGGATACCTGAGGATGAGGATCTCTGCTTATGGGCTGGAGAACAAGAGCCAAGACTGCGAGACATAAAAATGCAAGCAGAGGGTATTTGAGGAGGACAAGCACGAGTGCTGTGTGTGTGAAGTAAGGGCAGAAGTGTATGAAAGGCCCTGCTCCCTCAGAAAATGATGTCGGAGAGAAAAGAGAGCCGAGCCCACAGGAAAGTCCCCACCATCTCTCCCCGCTGCCCCCACAGTCATGGGTGTCTGCCTCACCCTTGTCTCTGTGTCCTGTCTTCGGGGAAGATGGATATCTGTCCTATCTGTATCCTTCTTCAGAGACCCTCCAATTCCTGGATCCCCCTAGTGGAGCCATCAGCCAACTCACTTCTCCTTCCTTGTCTTTTGCATTGCAGGGTGTCATGGTGGGAATGGGCCAGAAAGACAGCTACGTCGGGGATGAGGCTCAGAGCAAGCGAGGGATCCTAACTCTCAAGTACCCCATTGAGCACGGCATCATCACCAACTGGGACGACATGGAGAAGGTATCAGCGGACCCCTGTAGTAGAATAACGCATCCTCATGACCCTCATCTTCCCCGGGCCTCTGCCCTGCCAACTGCCTCCAAAATGTTTCTCATGTCCTTCTTTCTTTCCTGTCCATCTGCGTGGCTACTCTCCGTGGGGCCAACAGCTCTCACTGGACGGTTGCAATGGCTTCCTGATTTTTTTGTCTCCTGCCTCACCATCCAGTGAATTCTCTATACTGCCACAAAGCTTGTCTTTCTGAAAACAGATCATGTCACTCGCCTCCTTGGGAATCTTCAGTAGCTCCTCATTAACTGACAGTAGGTCCCTAACTCCCTGCCTGGCATCAGAGGGCCTGTCCCACCCAATGCCCAGCTTCATCCTCTCAGGCAGCTCCCGCCAGCGAAGGGCTCGATGCCACCGCCGCCTCTGCAGGCGCGAACGGCTTCTCTCCCTTTCATTTGCCCTGTCGTGACCTCAGGTAGGTACATTGATGCCAGCTTCTTTTTTTTTTTTTTTTTTTTTTTTTTTAAAGACCCCATTTATTTATTGGACAGAGATAGAGACAGCCAGCGAGAGAGGGAACACAAGCAGGGGGAGTGGGAGAGAAGCAGGCTCATTTCGGAGGAGCCTGATGTGGGGCTCGATCCCACAACGCCGGGATCACGCCCTGAGCCGAAGGCAGACGCTTAACCACTGTGCTACCCAGGCGCCCCTGATGCCAGCTTCTTATGCTGATTCTCTAATGAAAATTCCAAGTAGGACTCTCTAGGGGTTTCTGGAATCTTGTGTGTGTGTGTGTTTGTGTGTGTGCGTGTGTGTGCGCGCGCGCAAGAAAATACAGAGGTGGGGGGCATTTTTTAAATAGTAGTTTGTGATCAACAAAATCATGTGTGTGAAATGCTTATAGAGCCCTTCTAATATTCTTTTGATAAATTCTGCTGACATTTGTCTGAGAATCCTTGTTTCTGCAAGGAGTGCCTTTGAAGTGTAATAGAGTGCTTATCGAACAGACTGAGACCAGAAAAAAAGAATGTTGCTGTGAAATCTGTAATGCACCCTGCTTCTCTCTAAATCCCACATTCAGTCACTCCGGGTGTGAGATAAATAGACACACCGCCATAGCTTTCGTTTCACACTATGGAGTGGCTAAGAGCACAGACCTGGAGACAGTGGCAGGGAGATCTGGGAGTGAGTCCTTCCTTCTGAGCCTCAGTTTCCTCATTTGTGCAGATAAAAATACTTTTTCATCAGGTTGCTTTGGAAATTGAATTAGGTACCCAGTATAATTCCAAGGCACGCAACATACTACATGCTCAATAAATAGCATATATTATTCGTATGGCTCTAATTCAAAAACATAATAGACAAAATATTTTAGTATATATTTTAGCAAAGTAGTAACAATGTGTGACCTCTTTATTTTTTAAAATATAATTTATTTATTAGAGAGAGAGCATGAGCTGGGGGAGGGTTAAAGGGAGAAGCAGACCACCCACCCCACCAGCATACAGAGAGCCGGACGTGGGGCTCTATACCAGGACCCTGAGATCATGACTAGAGCCGAAGGCAGACACCTGGACTGGGCCACCCAGGTGCCGCATGTGTGAATTCTTTAAAGAAATTCCTAAAAATATATTATGTGCCCGCAGCACCTGGGTGGCTCGGGTGGTTAAGCCTCTCACTCTTGATCTCTACTCAGGTCAGGATCTCAGGTCAGGATCTCAGGGTCATGAGATCGAGCCCCACCTGGGGCTCCAATGTCTCTCTCTCCCCATATATATATCTATGTATACTCTCTCTAAAAAATATACATGTATATAGTTATGTATACTACGTGCTTTAAAGAAAAGCACAATAGATGAAAGCTGTCAAATCTTCCCAAATTAATTTATAGGCTCATTGCCATTCCAGTAAAAAAGCCTCACAGTTTTTAAAATTTTATGTATCTAAGGTTTGACCTAATGACTTGATATACATTTATATGTGTAAGAGTCACAACATTCAAGCTCATTAATGTACCTATCACCTCACATAGTTACTTTTTTCTTGTACTGAGAACACTTAAGATTTGCCCTCTTAGCAAATTTCAAATACACCATGCTATACATTAAATCGCCAGAATATATTCATCCTGCGTAACTGAGACTTTGTACCCCTCGACCAATATCTCCCTATCTCCCCTTCCCCCAGATCTTGGTAAATACCATCCTATTTTCTGCTTCTATGAGTTTGAATTTTAAAAAATCACAATTTTTAATTCTGCAAAATAATCATAAGGCATGTCTGGAGAAATAAATAAGGCAAAATTTATGAGAGCAAAACGAGTGAGAAAAACTATGAAAGGAGACTTGCCGTACCCACATATTAAAATATAGTATAGTTATAAAAATTAAAACAGTTTGGCACCAGCACAAAAGTAAAGAGGAAATACATGATAAACTTTGAACACCAAAGGGAGAAAAGGATTATTCAGTGAATTATTCCAGGACAACTGATGAGTTATTTTAGGGTTGGGGAGTCTTCATTGCCTTTACCTCATACTATTTCACCAAACCCATATCGATTGAATATAAAAGTTAAATATAAAAATTCAAATGGTAAAAAAAATGCGATATAGTAAGCATGAGCATTCATCAAATTTCTGGTGAAAGAAGTCTTAGAGGAAAAGATGACAAATGTGATTTCTTAAAAATCATAACTTCTAGTATTTGGAAAAAATATCCAAATTTAAAAGACAAAAAACAAATTGCAAAAAAATTCGCAGGTGCGATGAAGGTTAACGTAAACAGCTAGTGTAAATTGATCATTAAAAATGCAAAGTCTTCACCAGACAAATAAACAAAGGATATGATCAGATAATTTGCCAAACAGAAATTATAAGAAGTTGCAAATCTGAAAAAACTTAAACTCATTTGCAAGAAACGTAAATTTTCAAAGTAAAACAATGTTTCCCTATCAAATTATTTTGTATATTAAGAGTGAGAGCCCTGAATGCAGGTACAGGTAAAACGGGCTTTCTTATTCTGGAGTAAAGAGTAATTTAACCTCTTTGTCGATAATGGAAATCAGGAAGTCTTCCAATCGCCATGCTCTTTAGCCTAGTAATTCCACTTTAAAAATTCTTTTCTTTGGAAACGTCCTGAATAGAAAAAAGAAAATATAACATGCACAAAGATAACTATGACAGGATTATCTATTAAAAAAAATCGAAGATACTATGAATAGTAATATGATTAAATACATGATGGTATATGATGAAATGTTGTGTAGGCATTAAAAATAAATGTTCAATTTATTAAACATAAATATTTACTATGGAAAAGGAAAATTTTTTAAAGATTTTATTTATTTGAGAGAGCTAGTGAGAGAGCACGAGCAGGGGTGAGGGGGAGAGGAAGAGAGAGAAGCAGACTCCCCGCTGAGCAGGGAGCCCAGGACTAGATCCCAGGACCCTGGGATCATGACCTGAGCCGAAGGCAGACACTTAACCCACTGAGCCACCCAGGCACCCTGGAAAAGGAAATTATTTATGTTACATTAACTGAAAAGTGGGAGGAAACAATGAATGTAAAAGTATAAAAATAGCATAATAAATAAATACAAGCATATGAAATAATAAATGGTGATAGAAATATATTTGAGAATACTTAAAGGTGAAAGATTAGTAAGAAGAAAAAGTGAAAATGTCAACTATTTATTACTAGGTGATAGAAATGTGGGAGATTTTTACTCCTCTTTAAAATATTTTTCTAATTTTAAAATTATCAATATCTTTAATTTTTAAAGTACTTTATAAAAGTTCTAAAAGTGAAATGAATGAAGTGCAGGTGTTTGGGCCCAACGTCCAAGATTCTGACTCATGGGTCTGGGTATAGCCTGCACCGATGACCGTCACCCCAGGTGATTCTAGTACAAAGCATCTGGCGCCCACATATGAAGAAATACTGACATCACCCAATGAAGACTAATTGCCATTCCCGTCTGCTGTGAAGCTTTCACAGACAGGGCCTGTGCTGGCGCCATTTTCTCTGCCTCCGATGCCCTTCGCAGCTGCCGGACACCTTCCTCTGCCTGCAGGGCCCACTCAAGTCCCCCACATAATGAACTGCCTCTTCTTTTACTCAAAATGTGGATGTGTCTTTGTATGTTTTCTTCTTGGGTGTTTTTCTCCCCTCCAGACTTTGAAACCAAGATGAAGGGGCCGAATCTGATTCATATCTGCCCCCACCACAGTTAGCACCATCCTAGCCCAAAGCCAGGAGCCCCCAAATATATGGGTACAATGGAAACAGATGATTCTCTGCCCCACCTCTGAGGCAATCAGAGCCCTAGGTCCCTGCCACTTTGCTGAATCCCTCTGAAATAAACTCCTGTTGGGTCGTCTTGGATCACTGGCCACAGTGGGAAGAAATTACTTCCTCTAAAGCAGTGATTCTCAACAGGAGCGATTTTGCCTCCCGGGGGGTGTTTGGCAACGTCTGGAGACATTTTTGCTTGTCGTTGCTGGAGAGGTGCTCCTGGCGTCTAGTGGGTGGAGGCCAGGAACGCCAAACATCCTAGAACGCACAGGTCAGCCCCCCACGTCGAGGAATTATCCAACTGAAAATGTCAAAGTGCTGAGGTTGGGAAACCCTGCTGTAAGGCCCAGCCTGGTCAGTAATGAACAGCGACAGTTCAACCTTCCCCGTCAGGGTCCCAGCAGGACATAGTATACACTCAGCAGGTGTTCTGAAATTAAGAAAGGACTGCTTGGAGAGGTGTGAGCAGGGTTATGGGATGTCAAGGCACCCAAGTACTAGGAACAGCGGAACAGTCTGACATCCAGAAGCCTGAAGGATGGGGGTGGGGCAGCATCGCTAGAGCTGGAAGAGGGGCCGGACACTAGAGCTGGAAGAGGGGACGGACAGGAGCGGGGCTTACAGAGGGCCACGCCATTGCTTGGAGAAACACCCTGACCTCTCTCCCTATTCCCACCCTCCAGCCTCTTGCTGGTGTCTTCCATCAGCCAAACATAGCCAGAAGCCAGGAAGCAAGGAATACTAAGGGAAGCAATTGGCCTGACCCCCCAGGGCAGAAAGTGGGGAGAGATGGAAGAAGAGAAAAGATGGGGGAAGTTCAAAGGGAAATAATCAATATGTTAAGTATATAGGCCCCAGGTCTGAGTCCTGTCTGGAGCCCTGTTGAAAAGGAACATGATCTCTAAAGGTCAAGCAGAACTTCCCAGGACTCCTCTCCAGAACCCAGCTGGTGCTATGGACATTGTGTCATACTCCCCCATCATAAGCATGCCAACTGGAATTTTCTGGGACTCTCCTTGGCTCATTTGACTTTTGTCTCAACCAGATCTGGCACCACTCCTTCTACAATGAGCTGCGGGTAGCACCTGAGGAACACCCCACCCTTCTGACAGAGGCCCCCCTAAATCCCAAGGCCAACAGGGAGAAGATGACCCAGGTAAGAGGCCAGAAAGTCTTAAACGTGAGCACAAGAATACAGCATGGATCCCTTCTCCCTTTCATGAATCAGTACAACAAAAATGTTTGCGGACATGCTATGTGCATAGTCTATGCCAGGCACTGTGGAAGGTGGGAGTGGGGTAAAAAGGCACAGCCCTTTCCCTTAATAAGCTTACAAACCATCTTGTGAGCCAAGAGGTGCTATGATTTCTGCCAGATCATCCTTTATCTGCATTGTCCTTTCAGATCATGTTTGAGACCTTCAATGTCCCTGCCATGTATGTTGCCATTCAAGCTGTGCTCTCTCTCTATGCTTCTGGCCGAACAACAGGTGAGCATCCTATAATCTGATCCCTTCCTGACTTTAGGGGGCAGAAGGGAAAGGGGGATTCCTGCAGTGGTTTCTGCTCAGGAGAATCAAAGGGACAGCCAAAATTCAGGGAAAATCCTGCATAGGGGTTACAGAAGGGGAGCCCATGTGGAATGCATTCAGGTCTACCCAGCAGAGCTGGCAAGAATTTATATGAACAAAGCAGGCCTAGTACATCCAGCAGGGGCCGTTTTCCTCACAGCAGTCAGTCCGGAGCTTACACACACTTTCCAACAATCCTGGAATGTTTCTGCTCACGAACCTGTGTTGGTGGCTGTGTATGTGCCCTTGGTATAGAAAGGTCCTCAGGGAAACAGAGGGAACTTCAAGATAAAGCAGTTTGTAATGGGGACTTGACAGCTTCCGTGAACATAGTTTAACATTCATTCATTCAAGTAGTCCTTATTTGTTCATTCATTTATTCATTCATCAGGTATTTTTCCATTACTCCCTGCCATGTGCCAAAGACTGCACCAGGCCATGGGCACACACCGACAGACAAGACAGCCCTGCCACCAGGGAGCGAACAGTCTAGTGGCGGGCGGGGGAGGCAAACACGAAAGATAATGTCACTGCTGATGACAAGGACAGTGATGGGGAATGTATGATGGCTCTGTAACTTACTTGTTTTAACATTTCTCTACTGCTGGACTTTATGGTTGTCTCCAATTTTTATTTTTTATTATAAAATATCCTGTGGTGATCAGCATCCTTGTACAAGTATAAGCTACTGGTCCCTGGATATTTATTTTGCATCTGGCCCTTTCTAAACCATCTTATTAGCACTAATCATGTCTCAGTTGATTGTCTAGGGTCTTCGAGGTATCCAGCCTCATCATCTGCAAACAATGACAATTCTGTTTCCTTTTGTTAATACCTCTTATTTCTATTTTCTGTCATATTGCATTGGCTAGAACATCTAGGACAATAGTAAATAATAATGCAATAATAATATTACACTGTTTCTCCATCAATTATGATATGACTGTTGGATTGAGAGAGATTTATTATCATGTTGAAAAGCTCATTTCCCTCCATGGTTTATTAAGTTTCATCAGTAGAGAATGTTAATTTTTTTTTTCAAATTGGCTGGTTTTTGTAGTCCCTTCCAGATCTAACATTCTCCATGCATGTGCGTATGTGTTAGTATAATGCCAGAAGGATGTGCAAATTATCCATCTCCCTTAAAGAATGGGCAGTTGAGATGCACATTGACAAATATGCAGTCCTGTGAAAGTGTTTGAAGGAATACAAGAAGGGAAGATGTTTTACTTGCCTTCCAGAAGGCTACAGCCTCATTTGGAAGAATAAATGATGTACACAAAAATTATTATTGATGATCGTTATGGTGGGTGAATTTTTTCAGCTGCTAGAGAAAAATATGGTAGTCGAAGACCATTTGGCAACTGGCCCCAGAAAGATAAAAGACAAGAAGTTTTCATAGGTCCTATCCCCTCTCCCCATAGGCATCGTGCTGGATTCAGGGGATGGCGTCACCCACAACGTCCCCATCTATGAGGGCTACGCACTGCCCCATGCCATCATGCGCCTTGACCTGGCTGGCCGTGACCTCACTGACTACCTCATGAAGATCCTCACAGAGAGAGGCTACTCCTTTGTGACCACAGGTATCCAGCCCCTTTCCTGATTCTGACTTGAGCTCAAACCAAATCTGATCTAGGACCAGACATTCTCTGACGAAAAGTCTGTGGCCCCCTGTCCTCAAACTCTCTTGAGATAGACGGGGAGGATTCTAGGCTGGGGCTGGGACTTTGGACAAGACCAGATAGTCAAGGCAGCCTTATTTATAGAGGAAGATTCCCAACTAAGATGCTCCCGGGATGGGAACAAGGCCTCCTTAAGTGCACTTGCACAGCATTCCCGCCTTCCCCAGGGACCTGCGGTCTCTGTCTATGTCTACACCAGGATCTGAGCTGGTTTTTACAGGGTTAAATGGTAGTAAAAATCTGATGATGCATTTTGTTACATAACGGCATTTATGGTTCTGAGGACACATGGAATAGATAAGGCCTGAATTTCGAAGGAGAAATTGTCATGCCTCAGTGCCCACCCCAGGCTAGAGGGGATTTTAGGCAGGGGCTTTCCTAGATTTTGTAAGATCACAACAAATCCTCCTACGTCTGTACTGGAAATGTGTCCTGTAAGGCCTCAGGGAGGCCCGTAGCTTTGTCAGGGAAGAGTAAAGACAGTAAGGAGAAAAGCCATGTCAAGTTTTGCCTGGGAATCAAGATTTTGAACCTGCACTTTAGGAAGAGGAAAGAAAAATTAACATTTGTCCTAAAAATGAATCCAAAGTAGAAGAAGAGGTTTTCATGGAGATCAAAATAGGACAAACTAACAGAACAGAGTATCTATTTCCTGTCATTTCTACTCTTTCTAGCCGAGCGAGAAATTGTGCGAGACATCAAGGAGAAACTGTGCTATGTGGCCCTGGACTTTGAGAACGAGATGGCCACAGCAGCGTCCTCTTCCTCCCTGGAGAAGAGTTATGAGCTGCCGGATGGGCAGGTCATCACCATTGGCAACGAGCGCTTCCGCTGCCCCGAGACCCTCTTCCAGCCTTCTTTCATTGGTGAGGTGCTGCCCACTGTCCCTGCTAATTGGGAGGGGAGGAGGTGAGGTGGAGGAGTGGGGAAGGGATGGAGGGAGAAACACCAGGAGTCACCCACACTTTGTTTATAGTTTATACATAGCCCATATTTTTCCAGGAAGGGCCAAAAACACATCAACAATACAACCGGATAAAATCTAATTTTTATTTATTTATTTTTAAAATTTTATTTATTTAAGTAATCTCTACATCCAACGTGGGGCTCGAACTCACAACCCCAAGATCAACTGTCACATGCTCTACCGACTAAGCCAGCCAGGCACCCAGATAAAATCTAATTTTAAATAAAAGGATAGGGAAATCAGAATAAAAGAAAAGCAGAATAGGGAATATAACATAAAACTAAGAATAAGGTTAATATACAAAACACTTCTTGGATCGCTCAACATTTAGGTCACTGAGGCCAAAACCCACAGGAGTGAGAAGGATGGGTTTGGGGTCAGACCTGGTCTCAGGTCCTGACTCTGCCCCTTTATTTATTTATTTATTTTTAAAGATTTTATTTATTTATTTATTCAACAGAGATAGAGACCGCCAGCGAGAGAGGGAACACAAGCAGGGGGAGTGGGAGAGGAAGAAGCAGGCTCATAGCAGAGGAGCCTGATGTGGGGCTCGATCCCATAACGCCGGGATCACGCCCTGAGCCGAAGGCAGACGCTTAACCGCTGTGCCACCCAGGCGCCCCATGACTCTGCCCCTTTAGAGCAATCACCTTGGACGTGTTACCTTCTTTAAAACTCAGTTTTCTGGGGCGCCTGGGTGGCACAGCGGTTAAGCGTCTGCCTTCGGCTCAGGGCGTGATCCCGGCGTTATGGGATCGAGCCCCACATCAGGCTCCTCTGCTATGAGCCTGCTTCTTCCTCTCCCACTCCCCCTGCTTGTGTTCCCTCTCTCGCTGGCTGTCTCTATCTCTGTCGAACAAATAAATAAAATCTTAAAAAAAAAAAAAAAAAACTCAGTTTTCTCATCTATAAAGTGGAAATAATGATTAGTGCCAACTAGATAGGGTTGCAACAAGGATTAAATAAGAGAATATTTAGTACAAGGACAACTACTTTCTTGAGGAGTGTGTAGGAAGAGTTGGGTCTGTAAGCAAATGTTAATAGTGTAGTATTACATAGCAGCTGAACAAAGTGATATAAACCTATAATAAATCAGTAAAGTCTTCTTAGGGAAGGCAAACGTTTGAACAGAGTCTTGAAGAATGAGTATCATTTGATGGTATCTGGGAACGGAAGGAGTGCAGGATGGAGAATGGCATACAAGGCAGATGGAAGGGTACATGTAAAGACATGGAGGTGAGAAAGGTCATGTTCTACTTGGGACACAATGAGAGAAGTGTGTGTGTGTGTGTGTGTGTTTGCACACAGGGGAAACTGGGGAGAGTTGCTGGGCCGCACCAAGAGTGTAGGGTTAATCTCATCAGCAATGAGATCCCTGAAAGTTTTTAGGCAGCAGTGTAGCAAGGTCAGGTTTGTAGTTTAGGAAGATTCTTCTAACCTCAGTGTGAAATTATGTCACATGGAGAAAAGACTAGAGGTGGGGGAGGCCAGGAAGGAAGGCATGAGCTGGTTTGGCCTGCAGGACTTTCACTGTGGAAGGCTCTGTTGCCAGGCTAACATAGCTAGATGTAACCTGTAGATAAGGGGGGGCTGTCAAAGATGACGTGATGGGTATATCCAGGCAACGGAATATTTTTTGATAATAAAAGAGATTAAAGCACCGACACACGCTGTGACATGGATGGACCTTGAAAACATTAGGTGAAGTGTGAACATTAACATACCATTAAGTGAAAGGCACCAGACACAAAAGGCTACATATCGTAGGATTCCATTGATCTGAAATGTCCAGAACAGGCCAAACTATAGAGACAGAAAATAAATTAGTGGTCACCTAGGGCTGGGGAAGGGGTGAAGGGGAACATCGCAGTGTCTGCTCATGGGTACAGAGTTTCTTTTTGGGGAGTTACAAATGTGCTAAAATTATATTTGGGCAGTGTTGCACAATCCATGATCTACTAAAAACTACTGGACTTTGAAAGGGTGACTATTATATGTGAATTATAACTCTATAAAGCTTGAAAAAAGATGACTCAGTGAAAGTGTTCCCTTAGAAATATACCTCAGCTGATCAATGTGAAAGATCATCAGAACAGGAGGAACCAAAGGCCAGTTAGAGGTCTGGTCCTGTCATCCGTTTGGGAGGTGATTAAGGGCTGAACGAAGGTAGCTGCAACAACAGAGGATCACTTGAGGAGCTGGAGGTGTGGGTGTTTACGAACTGACGGGTGTTAATTGACACTATGACCTGGGCTAGGCATGGAGTCTGCTGGGATTCATGAAACCACCTACAATTCCATCATGAAGTGTGACATCGACATCCGCAAGGACTTATATGCCAACAATGTCCTCTCGGGGGGTACCACCATGTACCCCGGCATTGCTGACAGGATGCAGAAGGAGATCACAGCCCTGGCCCCCAGCACCATGAAAATCAAGGTGAGTCCTGCTCCAGTTCCCTCCATCCTGTTCTTTGGACGAAGACCTCCTACTTGGGACGTGCTCCCAGTCAGTCTGCCGGGCCCATAGATTGGTGGTCTCCTGGGCTCACGGTGTCCTGAGCCGGGACAGATTTCATCCCGGGGGATTATGTTCCTCGGGCACTGATGAACTGGAGACATGTTTATCATGGGATCTCAAATGTGATCATATAACATCCTATAAGAAGGGGGTGAAAGAATTGGGGATGAAGAGAATATCAAGGGGGTCGAGGGTGCAATCAGGAGGAGGGAAATAGGAAGAAAAGAAAGAAGCAATATTACAGCATCTTTAGACTTTAAAAGGGATGTGGGTGTTACCCCAGAGGAGGATGAAAGTTCCAGAGAGAAAGTTTGGCGTGGGGCAGGCTGCTGGTTCAAACTCACAGGGACATCACTTGATTCCTGGACAGCCTGTGATCTGTTGTCCTCCCCACGCAGCGGCTCACCAAGGCAGCTCACCTCGCAGGCCTCGAGAGAATGGCGGCCCACTTGTCTTCTGCTTCTCCCCAGCCTCTGGGCCCCAAGCAACCATACAGAGCTGTTGAGGGCTTCTAGGAACTTTGCTGCTAGCAGGTTTAGAAAAGGAGTTGGGAATTGAGCAGAGATAACAAATAGGTTGAAAGTTACAAAGTCTCACAATAAAGTTGGTCTCTGGGAGTTGGCTACATCTGAGGGAGTGTATTCTAAGAAACTTTTTCACAAAGGAAGGCTGCCCCAGGGCTTCCCCCTGCCTGGCAGATGGTGCTCAGCATGGGCAAGCAGAGCAGGTTACCGGAAAACAGGTGGGACCCTGCGGGCCCTTCTCACCGGGAGCCACTGGAGCAGCCATGCTTACTGAGACCTGCCACACGGGGGCCTCGCGCCAGGCCCGAGGCAGGGGCTTTTCACCAGGACCAAGTGTCAGGATACCACACCTCGCCTCACCCCTAGATTCTGGCTCACCGGGTCCAGGGTGCCCCCAGCACCAAAAGTGATAAATAAACACCAGCGTTTTGATGCATATCCCGATTTAGGAGCCACTGCCCTGAGTTTCACAGCACATGGCAGCCTTCAGGTTTAGAAGCTAATCGGTAGACATGATCACTGAGAGGCAGCGTAAATCAGACAAGAGGGGGAAGGGCGCTTGAGGCGGGGGAGACAGACCGAGCCCGAGGGTGTGTATGCAGGTACGAACAGCCCAACCAAACGGGACAGCAGGATTTGTGTAGAGGAACTGGGGAGATGGGACAAATGTCGAGGATATAGAAGAAGGGGGTGGGGTGGGGTGGCACTGAGACAGAGGACCGCAGCCCAGGACGGCCCAGACTCTTCTTACAACCAGAGCCGCACAGCAATAACACGGCTGTGCTGGGCCTTGAGGTATCAGTCCAGAGTGACCGAGTGCCTTTGTCTGACTGAATAATAAGATAACTTCTCAAGATCCTTCTTCTTCTGCAATTCCATGATCTCCACAATGTAGGAAAGATGGAGAGAGGGTCTAAGGAGACAAAAGCAATCAGTTCGGTGTCCGGTTTATTCTGGCCCTGACTTCTTAGACCCTTTAGTAGCTGTCCCTCTGGATCCACTTGTGGGTGGAGTTCAAAGTTGTTTGACAGGCAACCAACTTCTAGAGGCTAAGCTGAGGACTCCCGGTGGCAAGGATGCACCGTGCGTCTATGAACTTGAGAACTTGTCAGATACCAGTGGCTACTGAGTAAGATGAAGCTCAAGACAGGGTCTGAGTGCTTGCAGCCCTTTCCCTACAGAGGTTTGGTCAGCACTGCTAAGGAATGAGCAACTGTGAGATCTCAGGGACGTAACCATCGGCATTTACGGTGCGCGCCTCTGCAGGTCAGCTGGGAGTCAGCTGGTCGAAGTCGGGCAGGGCCGGCAGCTCTGTCGCTCTCGCAGCTCAGGTCAGGTCTGTGGCTCTCACGATGGGGTCCAGGCTGAAGGCCAGCAGCTTCTCAAGGGAAGCCCCTCTCATCAAGAGCGCAGAGGCACAGCTGCGTGCCTGAGGCACATTTCGGGCTCCTGTTTGTGTCATGTCTGCTAACGTCCCATCGGTCAAAGCAAATATAGGGCCCGGCCCAGAGTCACAGGGTGAAATAGCGCATCCTTCCCATGGGGGGAGGACGAGGGCGGGAGTAAAGATTTGAGCAACAGTCTCGTCTACCACAAGGTCTACCCCGTTTGGTTCTGCCCGTGGAGGCCGTCCTTCTCTGGGGCAGCCAGGCACTGTGATAAAATGACTCCTGGACCACCTCCCTATTCCCTTGGGCACTAATCATGATTCACCACATTTATTCTTTGCAGATTATTGCTCCCCCAGAGCGGAAGTACTCGGTCTGGATTGGAGGCTCCATCCTGGCTTCTCTCTCCACCTTTCAGCAGATGTGGATCAGCAAGCCTGAGTATGATGAGGCAGGGCCCTCCATTGTCCATAGGAAGTGCTTCTAAAGTCAGAACAGATTCTCTGGGGATCCCCTGGAGACTGCTCTGTTACCAATCATGAAACATTAAAACCTGCAAGCCTTAACTTCTCTGTGTGGGGGTTTTTTCCACCCTGGGCTTTTACCCAGTGCTAAGGGCTTTTCACGCCTTATCTCTCATCCACACAATGATCCTGTGAGATGCGTATATTCCCATATTACAGGTGAGGAAATTGAGGCTCAGAGAAGTTAAGAACTTGCTGAAGACCACAGAACCGAGATTAAAATCCAAGTGTGTCGGCTTACAGCTAGTACTCCTATTGTACTACCTTGTTTCCCTTTTCTTGAACATGAGTAAGAATGAGAACTAGATGACTCTTGGCAGGGGCGGCAGGTTAAGAAACAAGGGCTTTCAGAGATGTAAGTCCTTGTACTCAAGGGCAATACCCAAAGAACATGACCAGAAAGAGAAACACAGGGTTTATAGGCTGTGACATACGAGTGGTTCAAACACAATGTTTGAATTCGGGTAGCGGAAGGTCATAGTGGGCTTAAGATCTCTATGAGGCCCTTTGTTTTTGAGGATTAGGCTATATCTTGCCCCAAAACTAACCAAGAAAGGAGCAGCACCCTTAGGAAAATTTTTTTTCTTTCCCTCCTCTTCTCCTCCTCCTTCCTCTTCTTCTTCTCCACCTCTTGTTCTTGTTCTTCCTCTTCTCCTTCTCCTCCCCCTCCTCTTCCCCTTCCTCCTTCTCCTTCTCCTACTCGTTCTCCTCCTCCTGCTCCGCCTTCTCCTTCTCTTTCCCTCTCAGTCTCTTTCTTGTTATTTGCTCCCCACTCCCTGCCCTTGGTCAATTCTGTTAAATTTCATAAGTATTTACTGAATTTTTGGCATCTATCATTACCCCGTAAGGCCACACGAGATTTACATATCCAGTAAAGATGATTCCTGCCCATCAAAGTCTCACTGCATAAAGCTGGGAGCGTGGGGGAGACACATGCAAGACAATGATTTGAAGTGAAACAGAAGCACCCACAAAGTATGATGAGAAAACAAACGGCAATAATAATAGCTAGCATTGGTTGAGTGCTTACAATATATGAGGACTTAGGTTAAGAGCTTTCTATGGATTTCCTTACTTAATCCTCAGCATAACCCTATTAGCAAGTACTAGTATCATTCACATTTTATAGCTAGTTTACAAGTTAACTCGTTCATCCAGCTAGTTAATAGCAGAAGATTCCTACTTTTGCCTGGCATATCCTTTACCTACTCAAGTCCCAACCTTGATGCTTCCAAGCAGATCCCGCTTGGCTGTGAGCCTTCCCAGACATACCTGTTTAGAGACAGTGGACCCCAGTGGAAGTGCACAAACCTCAATGTCAGACATACTTCCTCGGGCCTCCCTGCACCTGCCCTCCAGGGTAGGGTGGAGAAGCATGTTTTACAAAAATCCCTAGTGGACTTATGTCTTAGGATGGGTTTCCCAGAAGCAGACCCTGAAGTGAGGATACAGACAAGTGATTTAAGAAAGTGCTTGCAGGGGAAACCAGTGAGCAGAATAAGAGAAGCAGAACAAGAAAGGGGAGGAAGCCCAGCAGGGGACCTCTCAGACAGAGTCCCACAGTGGGTGGCTTCACCAGGGTCCCCAGGCAGCTCTGGCCTAAAAGCCTGACCAGATGCAACTGGGCTTTCATGCTGACCTGTCAGTGATTGGGGAAGGCACACTCTGGGGCGAGATAAAGTCCCAGGCTTTCCACAGGTGCTGGGAAAGCGCGCCAGTATGCTGAGGGCAGTCTTGCAAAGAAGAGCTGCAGGCACGGGCTGTTGGGAGAGAGATCATGGGGAGGCCGCCAGAGGGCAGACACGCAGACACACACACACACACACACACACACACACACACACACACACACACACAGGATCGGAGGAAATGTGGAGCACTGACAAATCCCTGCTGTAGAGGGGTGCATCAGAGTCTCCATGTGGGGGACGATGGGGAGGCTGACCCGTTTTTCCTCACCCTGCCCCCACCCAGTCTTGCCCCACTTCAAAAAGTGCTGTCCTTGAAGTCTTCCGTGGAAGTCAGGTCATATGCGATAGTGAGGGGGACGTGGGTGGGTTACAGTGGCTTGAGGAGAGAGGAAATACACCAGGAAGTCAACTGAGGATAAATAGCAATAATGTCCTGGGCACTGAGGGTCAAACTGAAGGCAGCCATTACTGATTCTGGAAAGTGTACTAGGTGATAGCTGTGTGACAGGTGTAAGTGCTGCTTGTGGGTTATCTTTCTCAACTCTCACCCCCAGCTCTCAGGAGTCCATACCCTTAACGACTCCTTAAATGCCTCCCTTCATAATTAGGTGTATCAGTCAGACTGCATTCAGGGAACCTCTTTAAAGCAGAGGTTACTGAAATAGCCAGTAAACATAAGAAACAGTGTTTTGCTTCATTAATCATCAGGAAAATGCAGATTAAAACTGTATATGGCAGACTGGTCAAAATGAAAAAGCTGACAATAACAACTGGTGTTAAGAATGTGGGACAACCACAGTGCCCACTCAGGATGGTGGCAGTGTCGATTGGTACAAACACTGTAAAACTATCTATTGTTTGGGAATGTTTACTAAAGCTAAACATACAAACAACCTATCACATAGCAATTCCACTCACAGGTATTACCCAAGAGAACTGCCTGCTTAACTTTACCAAAAGACAGATTCAAGAACATTCATGGCAACCCTATTTGTAATAGTCCCCATCTAGAAACTCTTACGTGTCCAGCAATAGTAAAACGGATAAAATACACTGTGGTATAGTGACCTATTAGAACAATATACGGCAACGACGATGAACTACAGCTACCCATATAGCATGGATACATTTCATAGATATTACATTGAAATGAAAGAAGCACTTACTATATGATTCCGTTCATATAGAGAACAGACAAAACGATTGTCTGCTGTTAGAAGTCAGGCTATCGATTACTTCTGATGGATAGTAACTGGCAGGACAAATGGATGCTGGAGATGCTAGCAATGCCTTTTTCTTTATCTGAATCCAAGTAACATGCACAGTTTGTGAAAATTTCATTAAACTGTACACTTATGATACATGCTCTTTTCTTCACTACATATTACACTTTACTATAAAGTCTAAAAAAATAATAACTTTTAGTAGCCCTAACTTCTAGGAGAAGGTGAGTTGCTGGTCTGCACCTAACCTTGCCAACAACTTCCTCATTTAACCTTCACAATGACCCTGACGGCAGCAGAGGCAGAGAGACCTTCCGGGTGCTGACAGCCTCTCTCAAACTTTTTTGAATGAGTATTTTCCAAGTCTGAGTTCACACAGATAAAGAAATGTAGGCAGTATTTTGACACGGAGGTGGCTGTGAGTGGGAGCAGAGGATGGGACAGACTTCAGCTGTTCCAATATCCATTGGTGCTCCATCCAGGTTATCCTAAATAAATTTATAACCTATATCTTAAAAAAATGTTCTTAATATACGAATATCACTTCAACCATCCCATATAAACATCAGTGTAAGAAAAAGGTCTTGTGCTTTTTATGCAAGACAGATATCCCAGCCACCGACCTCTCCCCAACCCTTCGCAATCAGGTCCTTGTTTCCTAAAACCGGCCCGTTTAACTGTTGGGACTCCTGGTTTGACTCTTGTGGTTTCAACGGTGGAAGGTGGAAATACCCTCTGACAACATTTTATAAAGCGTTAGTTCTGAGGTCGTTATGACAGTGGGGTGTGGCAGGACAGTTAGTGCCTCACCCGGGGCCAGCAGCTCAGAACTGCCCCTGCCCCTCCGCGGAGCGCAGCTTTCCACCCACAGCGGGACTCCGGTTTTAAACACCAGCAAGTCTCTACCCGGGTTCTGCTTATCCTTTGACAAATTCCATTCAGAATCCCCACCGCCCCAAGCTGGCCCGCTCCTCGCCCCCGCGGTTCTTCACGCCCACAGAACCCAATCTATCTGGTTTAAACGAGTTCCACTCATACCCTGAGCCTCCACCCACTTTAGCCTAATGGGATTTTTGGCTACTATGCAAATCGACTGAGCGAACGTTTATTTATTCATTCAAAAGACAGACTAAGAGGTGGGGTGTAATGAACTAATTTGTTGATTTATTCAATAATGTGCCAGCATCGCGCTGCGCGTCACAGTGAATGGAAAAAAGTTAATTTGTGTACATCATCAGATTGTGTCATTTTCCTACTTAAAATAGTCCGGTTGCTACCCATATTAGAATAAAAAGCCGACACAAACACCCGGAAAAGTCTCGTTTACAATTACAATTACTTTGATTTGTCTTTAGTTATCACTTATTTTAAAGTTACACAAAAATACAAAGGTGATGAGATTGGTGAGTTTATATCTCTTTTTTACCCTGTTGCCTGTTTGACGAACAAAAACCGAGAGGCGAAGCCGCCGTGACAACTGCAGTTACTAGCTGTCCCGCACCCCCGCGCTGGAAGTCGTTTCCATTGAGCTTAGCTCTCCGCAAACTTCGCGAGAACAGAGCCGTCCCTTTGGCCCCACCCCCAGCCAGCCCCTCCCCACCCACTTCTTGCCCGGCGATCTCCTGACGTCAGAGGCGCTCCCGAGCGGCGGAACGGCTGTACCGAGGGCGGAAATGCTCTCGGCGGAAGTGGTAGCTGCGCAAGTCGTGGGCGGAATGACCGCGGGCCGGCTCCTTCGAAGGCTGTTGCGAGCCCCTTCCCGCTCCATGGCTCGGAGCGCAGTCGGTGGCGTGTGTCCCTCTAGGGGCTTGCACGCGGAGCGCGGGCCTCGAAGGCTCTCCATCGAAGGAAATATTGGTAAGGGCCGGAAAGTGGCTGCAAGCCTGAGAGGCTGAGAAAGGGAGCTGGGCCCAGACCCTCCCCCTTCCCCGCGGTCTGTTGCCGTGGGGCCTTTCCCCTCCCAAAGAGGCCTTTGCTTCTTTGATTTTTAGGATGTCAGGCCTCAGTACTCTTCCACAGCCACGAAGTCTGTAGCTAGGGCAAGAGTTCTACCAGCTTGTTCTAATCGAAATGGATGCGACAAAGAGCAGGATATCATTTCTTTGTTCTCCTAAGATAGGGTTGCCAGATTTGGGGGGGGGGGGAGGTGCTCATTTAAAACAGGATTTCAGATAACGAATACTTTTTTAGTGTGTGTCCTATGCAGTATTTGGGAATACACTAGAAAAAAATTGTTTGTCTACAATTAAAATTTAACCGTCCTGTATTTTCTCTGGCAGCCCTACTCTAAGAGTTCCTAAAATTCAGTCATTCAGATACCACTTACACTAATTTTATCGTCTCTCTTCTAGTCCCATATAATTTCTTAACGTTTTTCTTAGAAGAAACTCACTTTTTAAACTTAAAACATGTATTAAAAGTAACTTATAAGAGTAGAGACCCGGTATCTTAAGTAAAAAGTAATGATAAAGCGAAATGAAAGCAAGACACTTCAGTTTAATGTTAACTAAATTCTGACTTGATGCTTTTATTTACTAGCTAAGGTGCTGAGCTCTAAAGAGATTAGCAAGTGTTGAGTATTGAAGACATTCTAGCAGCAGATTGAGAATTTCTCATTTTATTCATTCAACAAATAACCCTTTGTGCAACTTCTATATGCCAGCACTGTTCCTGGCCCTGAGGATACAGCACCGAACAGAACAAATAAAAATCTCTGCTCTCATGGAACTCTAGTAGCGATAAATAATAAAACAATATAAATTAAGTAAACAGAGTATTAGATAGTAATGAGTGTGATGGAGAGAATTCAGGGATGAGCAATTGAGGGGAATAGCAGTTTTAAATAGGGTAGTCAAGACAGGCCTCACTGAGAAAGTGACATTGGAACAAAAACCAGAAGAAAATGAGGAAATGAAACCATGTGGGTAGCTGGGAAGAGAATCTTCCAGGCAGAGAGAAGACCAAGTGCAAAGGCCCTGAGGTGTATAGTGTGTTCAGGGAACAGGAGGAAAGCTGTTGTGCTGGAGCAGAGTGAGCAAGGGAGAGAACGGAAGGAGATGAGGTGCAAAGGTAAGGAATGGCTGGATTGTGTAGGCCTTTAGTCCGTGGTGGATTTTTACTTACCATTGGAAAAGGTTTGAGCTGCCAGGGAACAGGATTTGACTTAAATGCTGAAAAGGTGACTCCAGCTGATACTTGGACAGTAGAAGGTGTCAGGAGGTTACTGCAGTGGTGAGTTGCCATGAGTTGGAGCAGGGTGGTAACAGTCGTGGGTAAGAGGCATTTGGATTCCAGCGTCATTTAAGGCAGGGCAAACTAGATTTGGTAACAGATGTGTGGAATGCGAGATAAAAAGATCAATCATTTTGGCGTGAGCAACTTGAAAAATGGGAGTTCCGAATTTTCTTAAATGGAGAAGAATGGGAAGAACAGACCGGGGGCAGGGCATGGTTTCAAGATCCTGTCTTTAGGCATGTTAGGTTTTTATGTGCGTATTAGATATCTAAATGGAGATGTTGACGAGGTAGTTGGTTATATAAGTCTGAAGTTCAGAGTCTCCCTGGACTGGAGGTACAAATGTAGATGGTATTTGAAGCCAGGAGACCTTGTGTGTTGATGGAAAGTACTAAGCTGTGGGGCACCCACATGTTAAAGAGATTGGGGAAGGAACCAGGCAAAAGAGACTGAGAGGGAATGACCACTGAGGTTGGAGCAAAACCCAAACAGAATGATATCTTGGATGCTAAATGAAGAAGGTGTTCAGGGGGTGAGAATGTTCAACTGTGTAATGCTATTTAAGTAACAGAGCTTTTTGGTGAACTTGAGAAGGACAGTTTTTAGGGGCAGTAGGGGTGAACGTCTGATTGGCACAGGCTCAAGGAAGATGGGAGGTGAGGAACTGGAGTCAGTGGATTAAGACAGCTGTTTGGAAGTTTTCCTAGAAAGGGGACACGTGGGGTGGCAGCTGAAATGGGGAGGGTTTGAGGGGGTGGTTTCCAGTTTTTTCTTTTTGTAAGAGGAATAGATCATGTTTGTAAGCTGGTGGAAATGGTCTAGTAGAGAGGGGAAAAAGTTGGTGAAGCAGGAGACAGGATATAATTACTGGAGCGATTTTAGTAAGCAAGGAGGAGTGGAATCTATTGCCGAAGTGGAGAAAGGTTAGCCTGAGCTAGGAGCACAGTCTATCCCTAGTAACCGTGTGAATGGCAACAGAAATGAGTACTGACTGGAGTAGGCGTGGTGGGAACCTGGGGAAGGTCTTTTGGTTGTTTCCTCAGTGGAAGAGAACGAAGGCTCAGCTAAGCAGGGTGAGCGTGAAAAGAGAGGAAAGACATGAATTAGCCTAGTGAGTGAGCAAGAGAAATGTAGAGCTGCCAGTTAGCATTAAGGACCCAATTGGACTCAGTGGTCATGAATTTAAAGTGAGACCAGTCACCACATCTGTTTTTTGTGTTTCTCCAGCCAAATCAGAAACATCAAAAAATTGAGAAGGGAGTGTCCTGCTCCCTGCCTCATGGTATTAAAGATGTTCTTTGGGAAACATGCCTCTAAAGGAAGCTCTGTTCTCAGGGCCCAGAGAGGTGCCAAAGTACTTCACACAGTAAGTACTTGGACAGGCCATCAGGCCAAGTTTCAGCCCTCTCTCCCAATGTTCCTGATCTTTGCTTCTTAATCTTTCTCGGTGGATATACTTCTTCCTTACTTTCACTTGAATCAAGACTTAGTACCTGCCAGGAGGGTAGACTCCCATGTGGTACAGTTCCTGTCCTTCAAGGAGCTCGTAACCAGGTGGGAGGAGCAGACTTGTAAACATCATTCCTGTACCATGTGATGAGTGCCGTATTTGTTTGGGCATGGGAACTCAGAATCTCTGGGGTAGGAATTCCCAAGGGGGAGACGAGGAAAGAATGTTCCAGGTACAGGAAGTCATATTTGCTAAGGAAAAGCCTGAAGAAACGTGTAGTTTTAAGAACAGGGATGTGCCTGGACAGCAGAACAAGAATCTGGAAGGGTATACCAGACTGTGAACAGTGTGTGCAGCATGCTAGGAGTTTGGTGTAGGTGGTGAGAGGCTACTGAAGACTTGAGGCCGGCATGGGCCATGACCAGATGCATTTTTTTTTTAAATTGGCCTAAGGAATGAACAGAAAGCAGGCACTTTCTTTGTCATTTGCTGCATTACCCATAGTGCTGTTCATCCATTGTATGGAGTGAAGGAGCAGGAACAGAATTCGGAGTAGATGGACTAGTTTTGAGGCTGTCGTTGTAATAGTTGGAGTGTGGGAAGATGCAGGCCCAGACAGAGGGAATGGAGAGACAGAACAGAATGAAGGTTGGAGAGGGATTTTGAAAGTGGGATTGACAGGACTAGGTGGCCACTTGGAGGTGACAGATAGAGCATAGAGAATGACAGGTTTATAGTTCACTGAAAACTGAGGAAGGGAGTAAAGGAAGAAATAGTCTGGGGAGGTAAGAGTGGTAGATTTGGTTATCAGGTGCCTCTGAGACATACAGAGATGTTCTGAGCTCGATTAGGACATGTGCCTGAAATCGAGAGAGATGGGACCGAGATTTCAGATACGGAAGTTGTTGGTTGTGGGGGTGGTTGTTGCAGCCTTGGAAGTGAATGCACTTGCCCAAGGAAAATGTGACTAATGGCAAGTGGACTGGGGGCCCCTAATCTGGCTGCTTCTAGTTTCACCTCCTACTGCTCTCCATCACCCCACACACCGTGATGACTGTCCTCAGGCAGAATTAGTCACTGCCTCCTCTGTGTGCTCTCATAACATTTTGTACCCACAGCTGCTGCAGCGCTTGGGGTCTGTGGGGATTGTTTGCACATTCAACACCTTCCCTGGGTTGGCCACTTAGTGTCTTGCTCATCTTTGCATCAGCAGCACCTAACCCCCTGCCTGACCCCTTGTATTCTTTCGGTGTTTACCAGATGCTTGACTCCCGTGCTGTGATACCGTGTGGAAGTTAGTCATTGGTGCCCACGGAGGGAATATTTTCAACTGCTTTACAGTCAAGTCAGGAGTGAGCGTGTTCTCTAATCACAGGTGGCGTCCCCAAACAAGTCAGTACCCCTCCAGGACAGCTGAAGAGGGGAAGGGAAACCCCTGTCCTGACTGAAGTTAGATATGTTTAGAGGGGCTTTTCCTGTAGTCGTGCTGCTCTGAGTCCTGTTGATCGGCTCCTGTAAGCGCAGACCGCAGCACGCAAGGAAAGTGAGGCCGTCAGGATAATGGCGCCCAGTATGAGTTACGAACCATATGCCATGTGTGATTGAAAATCAAAAGCTTGGTGCCTAGAATCCCTTAAGAGCTAAGAAATAAAACAGTCTCTCTTCTAAGTGTATTCATAGCTACAGAGTATTATTGCCTCCCCAAACCAGTTATTTTATAATTACAGACCTCAGTTGAAGAAAGGATTGCTGTGTGAGATACTGGCAGTGAGTCATCTCAGACCATTCTCACTTTGATTTTCTAAGACCCAACCAAAAAAGAAGAAACTTGGTCACTTTTACAGTCTAGAGACTTGTACATAAAGCAGAGGAGAGAGCTTCCCTAATAGCATGTTCCTTACGTTCTAACGTCACTAATGTGCATCTATTGCTTTTATTGCATATAAACAATTGGGCGAAGAATCCTGGGGAAAAAGGCCTGTTTATTCTAAACGTTGTATGTTGGAGTCTTTGTGTCTGTGATTCCCCTCATTCCATCCATCTCCATTCCTGATATCTGGCTAGATACTCAGGATGCAAAGGGAGCAAGGTCAGTGTGTGCCTTCAAACAGCAAGTGGAGAGAGTGACGGGTCAGCAGATAATTAGAACGGGATACCTTGGTAAGTCGGAGCAGGCGGTGGTTAGCCCCCGCCCCTCCGTGAGGTGGAGCAGAGAGAGCGAAAGGATGAATCAGGTGGTGCGCAAAGTAGTGCGGGGAGGGGTTCCAGATCAGTGACGGTCTCACACTGAACAAGAGGGGTTTGGAGCCTATGCTGGGAGCTGAGAGCAACTTTTTTTGTTGTTAAACATAGTTTCCCATGGGAAAAACAGTAAGAGCACTTAGGGCAAAACGGTATTAAGTTTCTTTTAAGCCTGCTGAGTGATTTTTGTTAAGTTCGCCCAGAATACTTTTGGGCTCAGATCCTTTCTGATCCTGGGTACTTTGTTTCACGGGTGGAGTATAAGCTCCTTGAGGGCAGGGCCTCAGCCTAGTTCATCACTTTAGTCACAGTACCTAGCACTTGGTAGCTCTTCCGTAAACGTTCGGTAAGTGAGTGAACGAGTAGACGGATCCGACCTCAAACCTAGCGCCTGAAATACATGCTTTGAATATTCTTTGGAAGACTTTATTTTGTTCAAGGTGGTTTTGTATTTATTGCCTTAGTTTGCTTTTTGGTACAGGTTTCAGAATTGGATTTTTGCCATGTTTTAAATTTTGTTCAGGAGAGGAAAATGCCTGGAGGTGATGTTATGTTTAAGAGGCTTGCTTGAAACACAGCTGTATTACATTGAAAGTAATACATTATCTCGGGTGTTACATCAGATGCTATCTAATTGCTAGATTTTAGCAGAATGTAGCAATAGCAGGCATCATGGTTTATAGAAAAATTTGTGGAAAGAAAAAAAAATCATGACTTAGGAAAGGATGGAAATTAGCAACAGAACTCTTTGATGTAGCTTGTGGAATGACAGTCCTGGTGCTAATAAAAATCAACATGTTGAACTAATAGACCCTAAGGAAGTACCTCCTCTCCTTTTCCAAGTCATGGCACGTATAGTAAAGTTCAGTAATAGCTACGGTCTGGAAGGAGGGTTTGATTCTGAGATCTGATACCTCCCAAATCTCATGGTATTAAAAAGTATCTTGAGAGATAACAATGAACCTGGGATCTAACTAAATTGTGCTAGTGAGATCATAAGAGGCTGGTGCTCTGCAGAGAGACCAGACAATGGAGGACTTTGCCTTGTTTGCCCAGTGCTGCATGGAGAGGAGCGGCTTTTGGTGGACATGAGTGTTCTGCTCCCTAGGCGGAGGCCACTGTAGCAGGAAAGAAGCACCACTCTTATGAAGCTCCTGGGAACACTTTAAAACGTATGTCTTAAAAAACAAAACTAAACAAAAAAACAGAGGCACGTGGGTGGCTTGAATAGTTAAGTGTCTGACTCTTGATTTCAGCTCGGGTCATGATCTCAAGGTTGTGAGACTGAGCCCTGCTTTGGGCTCTGTGCTCAGTAGGGAGTCAGCTTGAGATTCTCTCTCCCTCTCCTCCTCCCCCTATAAATAAATAAATAAATCTTAACAACAACAATCAGAACCCAAGCAGGAAGAAAAAACTTAAGCTTAGGTATTATAGCACTAAAAAACCTTAGGCTATATGTGGTTTTATTATGAACACATAACTTTGAATTTCTTTTAAAATTATTCCGTATTTGTGGCTGGTGCCAGGCACAGCTGAGTTCCACTGGAATACAGCTTAAGAAATACTGCCGTATGGCCAATGCCCCAGGCTCTCCAAGTGCTAGAGCAACCTGGATGGCACAGCTCTTAGGACCTGCAGCCACCATTTACTGTCATTCTTTGCTGAAACTGGCTTTTGATTACTAAACTGGCTTTCCAGAAGCTTTTGAATGGGCAGTGGGGTGCAGGGTAGGAGTACTGCCCTGGTGTAATTGTTCCAGTAATTGGAACTGTATATTTCCCATTACATCAAATTTGTTGGCATTCCGGGTTTTGTGTGTTTAAAAGGCATGAGTCGGTTTCTCAGAGGCCTGACTGCTTTAGATGAACTAATAGTGTCTGATCTCAGAGGTGAAGCTGGCACTCCCTAACCCTCAGGGCCCTTCCTTTCTACCTGCAGTAGTTTCTAAGATTGTTTTTAACTTTTAAAAAATGTAGTTCTAACAATCATTCGATCCCAGCAATCTCAATTGCCTTAATCTTTCCCTATTAATTAAAATAACTTTTTGGCTGGTAGGCAGGGACCATATTTTAGATTTAATCAACAACCTGCAATCTAAATTTTGCCCATCTATGCCAAATATTTTAAAGTAGGGGCTACTCAGAGCAGGCAGGCATCTGATAATACATAAACTCAACTAATTTGTAATTCCTGTCAGTCTGTTAGGTACTTCATGACAAGCCTATAGGCTTTTTCAGTAGTCTGGCATGTGGTTTTAGAACCTATATATATATTTTAAAACCACCTCCGTTGATTTTGATCAGATTGCTCTGGATTGCAACCTCAAATATAAGTAGGCATTAGGATCACTTGGGGCATACTCATAAATTGGATTCCTAGGTCCCAGCCCCAGAGAGTCAGATCCTGTTAAGAAACCAAAATTAAGACCCATGAAGCAATCAAACCACTTAAATGCTAAACATGTCGTAAGCAGTTAATAAATAGTGTGATTCAGTTGCCCAGTGTGATAGGAATTCCATGTAAGCTAGAGACATTCTAAACTTCATGGAAGAGGTGGGGCCTTAGGCTTGGTAGGGGGAAAAGGGTTTAGACACAGGCCAGGAAGAGCAGGGGAAGGCATTTATTCACTGAAGTGTGGGAAGAGCAGAGGCTGGGCGGATGTGCAAAGGCGCACACGGGCTGGGTGGAGGTGGAACTGAGAGATGAGCATGACTGTACAGAACACACAGATTTGTGGTGTTTGTTCTTACCCTGTGTTGTTCAGACGGGAGCTGGAGTGCTGTGTGATCTATGGCACATATCGGATGTGTGGGCTCTTCTGAGCCATCCCTTCATTCCTGATCAGTAACCGTGAGTGGCTGATAGAATTGACTTGAAGGGTGCCTCCATTCCTTCTTTTGGTTCTATTTGGGTTCCTCCTTAGGGTAGAACTTGGTTGAGAAAGATCGTCTCTGATAGGAGGGATTGAACTCCAAACATACTCCTAACTCGTTTTTTGATTTTTAACAAATGTCAGTGTCAGAGGGAACCAAAATTAGTAATGTATTAAGTGTTTTATTCATTCAGATCATTGTGCTGGGCTCTGAGTCCACCCTTTTGCCTTAGAGGAGCCCCATCTTCTACCTGGAGAAACAGAGTAATTACAGTTGCAGTGATGAATTCTTACCCAGAAAGCCAGGCCAAGTATAAAGGATGATAAGCTGATCCAGCTCAGAGGCATCAGGGTCTGGAAAAGCTTTATACAGGAAGGACATCTGAGCAGAATCTTGAAGATTGAGTAGGACTTGACCAAGTGAGGAGAGGGGGTGCTCCAGGAAACGGGAACAAAGAGGCAAAATCACATTTGCGGAAAAGAGCATGGCATGATTGGAGTTGCAAGGAGTTTGGTCAGCAGGAGCTCAGGGTGCTTAAAAGAAGCTGAGGCCAGAGAGGTACACGGGGGCCAGATCTTGCAGTGTCTCGTAGACCATGCTAAAGGGTTGGATTTTTCATGAAGGCAATAGGAAAACTGTCAGAGTTTTAAGCAGTATTACTTTGTGTTCACTGTGGCTGCAGTATGAATGATGGAGTAAAGAAGGCGAAGCCAGTGTCAGAGAGGCAAGAGATGAGAGCCTGATCTTGAGCTTGGAGGTGGGAATGGAGAGAAAAGGACAGATGGGGCAAGTTTAGAAGGCAGGTGCAAAAGGACTTGGTGGTTACTTGAGGTTTGGCAGAGGAGGGAGAAATTCTGGCAGTGAGCGATGCTGCTGCCATCCCCTGAGGTCTGGGATATGGGAGGCCATTCAGTTTGCTGGGGACGAGGATGACTTCATTCATGTAGGGAGCAGAGTGACTGAGGTGTTTGTGGGACATCCAAGTGGAGATGTCTGGAGAACCCTTGGAGTGAGTCTGGAGCTCAGGAAGGTGACGGGCCGGACACTGGCACAAATGGGAAGAGATGATTTGTTATACTAGGTTGGTTTCACCTCCAGAATATTTCTCAGAGCAGCCACTACTTTCCGCCTCCTCTGCCATCCCTTGGGTCAGGCTGCTGTCATCTGCTGATTGGTTTGCTTGCCTCTGTGTCAGTCCATTCTTACACAGATGGCAGAGTGATCTTTTAAAAATGAGGCGGAATCTTATCATTTCCCTGCTTAAAATCCATTGCCACTGACTTCCCATTGCCCTTCAAATAGACTCAAACTTCTTACCGTGCTGGGAGGTCGGGCCTGATGTGGCCTGACCTGCGTACCTGCCTCTCTTCACGTCTCGAGCCACTCTTCTCCCTCACTTGTTCGTCTTCTACGCCCAGGCTTCTCTTCTGGCCTGTCCTACCCCAGGTTCTTTCTCTTTTCCCTGCCTTTGTTTCTGCGGCTCCCTCTGCCTGGTTCACCCTTCCCCCACACCTGGCCTGGCTAACTCCTCACCTTTCAGATCTTACCTCAGATCTTTTCCTTCAGAGGAACCTTCCCGGTCTCCTGAGCTGGATTAGAGCCATCCTGCATTTTTCTGTGCTAGCACTTAACAATTTGTTATTAGTTATTCCGTGTTTGTTCAGTGTCTCCCATACAAGCTCCGTGAGGGCAGAATCCATCCTGTGTTTTGTTTACCATTGTACCCCCAGTGCCGGACAGTCCTGAGCCCACAGTAAGCACTCCAGTAAGTATTAGTTGGGTTTGTTGAATGAATGAGGGTCATAATCTCAGTTTTTCTTTCCTGAAAAACTTGCAGTTTTTACACTGTCACAGAATAAATATAATTCAAGCCTTACAACTTAAGTAGATGATCTCCTCTTCCTTTGGTAGTCCTGTTACATTCTCACCTGTTACGAAAAACTTTGCCTCTGAGAGGTTAGGGCATTAACATTGCAATCAGATCTTAAGGGTATTTTCCCTCCCAGTTGCCTGTATTAATTACGGTGAATACAGGTTAGCATGGCCTGATCCATCATCGGTCGGACGCCGGTATGGTGCTGAGTTTTGAAATTGGGAAAACTGGGACTTGTTGCCTTCTGTTGGGCCTCTGTGCCAGCGTGGAGTAGCAGCCTTCTACGGCCGATGTGGGAAGTGTCCCAATACGTGCTGTTTGCATTGCAGCTGTGGGAAAGTCCACCTTTGTGAAGTTACTCACGAAAACTTACCCAGAATGGCACATGGCTACAGAACCTGTAGCAACATGGCAGAATGTCCAGGCTGCTGGCACCCAAAAAGTAAGTCTTCAGTTGTGGTGGGTAGTTGGCAGGCATGGGTGAATAAACTAATTGTAATAATCTAATTTGCTCTGAGTAGGTCAAACAGCCCAGTTTGAGTCTCTTTTTTAAAATCCTTTCATTCCAGAAAGCAGACCACATATGCCAGAGAGGATATGACTTGTTTGAATATGTTGAGTTTTGATTTTTGTGGTTTGCACATGTCTACATAAGTGGCTGCCTCTGTTCTTCGTGGTTTCCCAAAGTATGTCCAGCCGTCCTGGCTTTGTCATTCCTGCCCTTGAGTATATTACTGAAGCTGACCTTCAGCATTAAGAGCTAATTGTAGTGATTTTAACTTATTTATGAAGTGTTAGAAATTGGAAGGGACTTCACGAACATCTTGTCACACTCTGAGACAATGCGGAAATAATAGCTAGCATTTATAAAGCACGCACTTCGCCACATACTGTGCCAAGCAGTGTACATTTCACTTCTGCCTCACGGCATAGGACCTAGTGTCAGGTCTCCCGCTTTGGGAAGGGCGGTAGGGTTGGTTTCAACCCCAGCCGGATCCATGTGAGTAGGGAAGGACCAGTTTGGATGTGAACCCTAGGGGTAGCTGAGGGAATGGCACTACGTTGCCTCAGTCTCCACACATTCCTCCCGTGACCACCAAGAATATTTCACTGAGTGGCTCGTTCTGGTTTTTAACAAAACTCTAATTGTTAGAAAGTACTTGTGTGAGCCACTTTGCATCCCTGTGACTCTGAGTCACTGGTTCAAATTCTGCCTCTTAAGTTTTTAATTTCTCTACATGATAGCCCTTTGTATAATTGAAGGTAATTCGTGATTTGTTTGCTCTTTCTCTTCCTTTTTTCAAGCCAAACACCCATTTTCTTCCAGACTGTTCTCATTCTGAAGTAACTTTGTCTAGGTGATAAGCTCCAGTTTGTTAGTTTCCCACTTAGAATTTACTAAGAGTGGTACTCTAAATGGTAAAGAATATCATAGAACTTGTTCTAGGTGGCATTTTTCTGTTATTCCAACTCAAAATTGTGTTACCTCTTTTGGCAGGCACATCATGCTTATTGTGGATATATGTTTTTTTAAATTGTCTCTGTGTATATGTATATGTTAGTGAAGTTAATTTTCCATTTAGAAAATAAATTACATATCTTTCTCTGAGTATGCCACAGGTCATGTGTTGTGGGAATTTAAAAATATGTCCACAAAGTATTTGTTGAGCTTTCCTTTAAGAGGTAGACCCTAATTCTCTCCTTGAGTGAGTAGCGACTTGCTTCTGATGAATAGAATGTAGCAGGAATAACAGTGGGACTTGCTAGGGTAGCCAGAAAAGGCATTGTATCCTCTACCTTGTTCTGTCTTGATCACTTCGGCTCTGGGGATGCCAGCTGCCATGTCATGAAGCGTCCTTGTCTGTGAAGAGGCCCATGAAGCAAGAGATCGAGTCCTCCTGCCTGCAGCAGTGTGAGTGAGTCTTCTTGGAAGTGGATCGTTTGGCCCCGGTCTTCAGATGACCGGCCTCAGCCAACATCCCCACTGAAACTTCATGAGAAATCCTGAGGCAGAGCCGCCGCTAGGCTGTGTCCGTATCCGCGCCAATAGAAGCTGAGATAATGAACATTTTTTGTTTAAGCCACCAAACTTTGGCACAATTTGTTTTGCAGCAGTAGATACCTAATACTCATGTAGTCCTGTTATCCAGAGGTAAATAGGTAACGTTTTTGTTCTTTTAAATTTCTTTCTCCTTAGGAGAAAATGTATATGTTTACATACACCTATATGAATGTATAAAACATACATACATTTACTTTTTTTAAGCAAAAATTGTAATTGTTACCTGCATGTCCTTTGATATACAAGGTCTTCCTTTCATAGTAATTTTAATGATTGCACTATACTGTATAATATGATCCTTTAATTTAATGTAATTGATATATTTAATTTAATTAATATATAATGTTATGTGTACTATATGAATTTCTTCCTGTTATAAAAAATGTTACAGGGATGAATATCCTTGTAGCTACATCTTTTTTCTTGTTAACAGCTACATTTTGTATACTTCTGTATTTTCTTAGGGTAATCTACAGTCGGAATTTTAATGTCCAAAAATTGCACATCTTGTTGATTATTGACACCTGTTATGGTTTACAAAATTTTCCTTCAAAAAGTTGTACCACTTTCCCCATACTTTTAGCAGCACTGGGTATTACTTTTTTTTCATTTTTGCTAATATGAGGGGCAAGAAAACAGTGTTATTTTGTTTTACATTTCTTTGATTACCAATGAATTCAACATCTTTTTTATATTTATCAGCCATTTATTAGTATTCTTTAGTGAATTGCCTATTCAGACCTCTTGCTCCCCCCCCCCAATTGAGATCTTCAAATTTTTGTAATGGCTTTATAAGAACTCATTGTATGTTAAGTATCTTAATTCTTTGTCACATACGCCTGGCCCTTTCCCCAGTTTGTCATTTTTCTTTTATCTCTATATATGATGTATTTTGCAATGTAATACATTTAAGTTTTTATGTAGTCAAATCTGTCCTTTTTTTCATAATTACTGCCTTTGATGTTAAAGTTTTAAAAAGACTCTCACAATCCAAAATTATAAAAACATGTACCTACATTTCTTTCTCTTGCTTTTATGGTTTTACTTTGTTCTTTATGTGACTTTAAAAGTTATAGGAGGCTAATTTTTCCCAAGTCATTATTTACATTTCGTAGTAGTATTCTTGTTTAGCTTAGTCCTGAGTGGTTATTTAATTCTTATTATTGTGACTGGGACCTGTTTTCCCATCATCTTTTTCAAACTGGTTATTATTGTTTTAAAGGAAAGCAGTTAATTATTTAGGAAAGCAGTTAATTGTTGTGTTCGTCTTGTAATATTGTTTTGGTTTTTTTTGCTTTATTTGCCTGAGGTTTCAGAAAATAATAGTTTTCCCTAAATACTTATCATTTGTAAGCGTTCTCCAACATCCATACTTCACTTCTATTTTCTCGTTTAACTTTATTGGGTAGAAGTTCCAGAGCGTACTAACTAACAGCACTGGTGGTAGTCAGCGTTATCTTGTTCTGTCTTTAATGAAACTACCTCTACTGTGTCAGTGTTAAGTTTCGTGATTGTTAATCGTTTCACAAATCATGTGGAGGAAGTACCCTTCTAATTACTAGGATAGGAACTGTTTTCCTCAGGATCAGATGTTGACTTTTCATCAAAAGCCTTTTTTAGTATCTAGTGAGATAACCATAGGGTTTTTCTTTTTTTAATCTCTTAGTATTAGTCAGTAGATTTGAAAATGGTACCATCTGTACATTCTAGAAGAACCCTCTTGATTGTGGTATACTATTCAGTCAATTTGCTAATAGGTTGTTTGAAATTTTGCATGTATATTTATATATTTAATTGGTATTACTATTTTTTGACAGGTTTTACCATCAGGGTTATAAAAGGAATTGAGAAGTTTTACACTGTTTTAGTGTAGGAATTATCTGTTCTTTGAAGGTAGGATAGAAATCATTTTTTAAATAATATGGATCAGTGCTGTTTGAGTGGAATAGTTACTGGACGACTATGTCTTCCTCAGCTGTTATTCAGGGTTTGTGGGGTTTTTTTGTTTTTGTTTTTTACCTTCTTGAATCAATTTTGATAACCTTGTTTTCTTCGAAAATTGCCCTTTTATTGAGATTTTCAATTTTAATAGTATAAAAATAGTACCTGGGGTTTTTTTATGCTTTAATCCAGAATTACTGTGTTTTCTGTGTGATGTTGCTTGCTTGTTTGTGTTAATATTTGGGGAGGGATAGATTTGCTAGGTGATTGTCTCTGTTCTTTCTTTAAAGACCCAGTTAATGGATTTTATTAATTCTGTGGGGACTTGCGTTCTAATTCATTAATTGTGGCCTTTAAATTTACTAATTTCTTTCTAAGAACCTCTTTATATTTTTAAAGCTCTTTTAGGTTGAATGATTAGTTTGCGTATTTTTCTTTTTTTCTTTCCTTAATAATAAAGCATTTGCAACTGAAAATTTTCTTCATGTGATAAGCTTTGGACTTGTCTTTTAGAGTTTGACATACAAGATTTTAACTGAAATATCTAAAGGATTTGTAATTGTAGTTTTTGATTTATTCTTTGCCCTAGAATTATTTTTAAGGTATTTTACATTTTCTGAGTAGATTTTGTGTGTGCATTTTTTTTTTTTTTGTTTACTCTAATTTTATTTTGTTATGGTCAGACAACATGGCTTATACAGTTTCTAATTGGGGGAACTTACTGAGGTCTTGTTCATGGCTTATGTATGATCGATTTTTATGTATGATCAATTTTGGTAAGTGTGCCATGGACTTTTAAGAAAAATATATATTGGGGCTCATGGGTGGCTCAGCCGTTAAGTGTCTGCCTTCAGCTCAGGTCATGATCCCAGGGTTCTGGGATGAAGCCCCGCACTGGGCTCCCTGCTCGGCGGGAAGCCTGCTTCTCCCTCTCACACTCCCCCTGCTTGTGTTCCCTCTCTCCCTGTCTCTCTCTGTCAAATAAATAAATAAAAATCTTAAAAAAAAAAAAAAGAAAAAATATATTATCTCTCAAGTATGGAGTTTGATGTGACATATAAGTTCTAAGATGCCATTGATTCTAAGACACATAATCACTTTAATAATACTTCTAAGGAATAATTAAAATGTCTTTTAAAGTTTAACTTAAACATTGTAAGATATACCTCAATTTCAGATATGTGAAAAATAATAATGACTTAATAACAATTTAAAATAAGCGCTCATTTTTGGGGTGTACTTTTTATATTAAATTCTGAGAAAAGTGTTTTAAAGTTTGTGCTTTTATTTTGTCTATTTCCTTGTATTTTTAATCGACTCTGCTCTTATGTTTCTATATTTCAGGGCTTTATTATTGCACGTAAAAAGCTTCACAACTCCTTTGTATAGTCTTTATTGGTTTATTAGTAAAAAAGAACAAAACCCCTCTTGTATCATTTAATACTTTTTTTAAAATACAATTTTGCCACATCTACTTTCTTTTTATTTGCATCTATTTGGTGGATTTTGCTGTCCCTTTGTCCTTAACCAATATACATCATGTTGTCTTAGGTATTTTTCTTGCAGGATTTTTAGTTTTTACTCAATGTTAGGGTTTGCCTTTCCTGGGAATTTTTCTCTTTATTATAATTACGTTTAACTTATTTCTATCACCTTATTTTGTGCTTTCATCTCCTTTTTCTTCCTTTTTTCTATATTTAATATTTTCTTTCATTTTTTTCCCCTTTATTCATATGGGAAACTTCACTATTTTTATCCTAACAGGGGAAACATGTACATGTTTAAACCTATCTTTCAATGTTAATGGAGTCTCTGTGAAAGAGAAAAAGAAGCCAAAACAGAACTCTTCTACTTTTTTATTACCTTCTTTGCCAGGTATATTGAAATAATCTAAAATTTTGTAGATCCAGAATGTTTTTACATTGTGAAATTTCCTTTTTAACAATAGAAATGTGGCACTGAGTTTCGCAGCCACATAAATAGTAGTTCCTTAGTTACCCCTTTAGTTATACTTAAACTCTGTTCAACTGGTTGATCACTGACCACTGTTTTCTCATTACCACATCTTCCCATTTCTTAATTTTTCAGTTGGTTGAAATATATTTTAGAGAATTTTTTCAGAAAGGGCACGTGGGTGGTATAATTTGAGTGATTGCTTGTCTAAAAATGTCCTCCTTTTGCTCTGGAGTATAAAAGGTAGTTTCTGTTGTAGAGAAGTATTATATGGTTCTGATCTTTTTTTTTCTTTTTAATAAGTAATTCATGTGATTTCCCCACCATTAGGTTTTTGTTTTGTTTTTATGAATTGCCAGTATTTTGGCAGGATAGGTCCAGTTTTGGGTTCTTGTACGTGTGTGTGTGTGTGTGTGTGTGTGTGTGTGTGTGTGTGTGTTTATAAAGCTGTGTATGTAAATACATATGAAATCTTTTCTGGTACTCTGTGAATTTTTTTGGTGGAAAGTCTCACGTCTCAGAAATTTTCTTTAATTTTTTTCTTTTAGCTTTTCTATCAGATCAGTTCCTTCTTACTAGAACTTCTAGTTTTAAACTTTGTTCTTAAATACCTAGAGATACTACATGGTTCTATTAGTGATTCTCAGTGATGAGGAGATTGGATGAGAAGGAGACACACACCTTATGAGTAACGGTCTTCCTCTGCTCGTGTCTTTGTCGGGGGTGGCATTTCCCCTCTCTGTATTGGACTCTTGTCTCAGAAGGAAAATCGCTTCCTTAGGTAGCTTTGTCTCAGCTACAGGTACTGTGGAGTTGTGGATCATTTTAGCTCTTGTTTGGAAAGTTGTTTGATACAGAATTATATTAATTACTGTGAGGTGGAGCACAAGTGACATTACATCTTGATACATCTTTCCAGAGGAAAAAAAGGAAAGGCAAAAACACCTTCGCACGGTACTACAGTGTACATTGGATCTCCTCCTCCTAACCTATATGTCTCCATTTCTGTCACAATTTTTTTTTCTCTTAGTTTAAGGAAAATTTCTTGAGCTGATGTTATGTATGACATTCACTAATGAGGTTTACTGCCGTATACAGTCTGCTGGTGACTGTCTTCATAAGGTGCTTTGTTTTGGCAATTGCGTTTTTCTCCTCTAAGAATGTTCTTTCATATTATTCCTGTTTTTATGACAGCACGTTCTTATCGATGTGGCAAAATCTTGTATCTCATTGAGATTTTTCTGTTTTCTTTTGTTTCTGGCAACAGCTCTGTCTCCTAAGGGGCTGCTTGTCCTGAGCAGACACACTGGTTTTCTCCCTTTGAATTGCTGCATATTACTATAGCCAGTCATTGTCCCTCTCTTTGCTTATATGTTTGAAGGGATGTTTGTATTTGTTCTGTAGCTGAGATAGGTTCTTTCAGAAATTGTGTAGGCCCTGTACAGTATTTTGTTTCAGAACATTCTCCCTTCGGTAGCCCAAAGGCTGCTGATAGAGTAGCTCCCCCCTAGTCAAGCTAGTACACCTGTACCCATAGCACCTCACTCCGTCCAGTGGGCTTCCATGCAGTCTCCTAACTGTGCTACACCCCAAGGGCTCTCTGCTGTCTCTGGTGACCCCATTGGAGACTCAAGTGGATTCAGATGTGTCCCCCTGCCTCTACTTCCAACTCTTAACCGGGGGGTCATTTGTGAGACTGCTATGTGTTTGTGAGTTGGAGGATTGGAAGGAGGGAAAACATGTGATCCATTCTGCTCTACCTGCATTGCTCCCAGTGAAGCCTTTCAGAGGGCTGGGATCCTTCTTTGGAATCTGTGGTTGATACTTAGCCAAACTGGACCACTTGTGTTTATCTAACCTGTTCCCCCTCCTCTATCTTTTTCTTCACCCAAATGTGCTCTTAGTCCCCATTTCTATCTGTGGAAATTCCATGTATCTTTTACTTCCCAGCTTGTGTTTACATGGAGAAGCATTAGATTGACGTTAGAGGAAGCCAGGTTTGAGTCCCTGTTCTGCACTTACTCACCTTGAAACCTTGGCCAAGTAAGTTGGTTAACCTTTCTGAGTGTATTTGTCCCTCAGGAAAATGAGCATAACAATAGTGCCCTCTTCATAAAGCTGTTTTTGAAGATTAAATGACATAACAGCGCAGTGAACACTGAAAATAAATCTTAGTTTTGTTTCCTGTACCCCTTACAGCATCGAGCTATGTAGCGCCTCATCCATGTAGGCCTTTAGTTAATGGAGATTGAATGAATTTACTTTTGTGCTGAGTCAGTGGCAGAGCCCAGGAAAGAGTCCAGGGCTCCCGAGTATCCCTCATGTGTTCCCACCTGCACATGCTGAGTAAGTGGGTCTTCAGATGCATTTCAGAAAGTCTCCAGAATGGAGGAGGAAGGTTTTGTTTGTTTGTTTTAATCCCTTCGGTGAGACAGAGAGAATTCTGGTTGGTTGTTTAGTTGGATTTTCAAATAACCCGTTGCTTTCTTGTCTGGGTTGAAGTTTTGTAAAGAAATAGCCACGGATGGAAGCTCAGAAGAGAGGCGGTGGCGTGTGAACATGGGAGGTTTGATTGCAGGGAGTCTTAGATGGCTGTTGGGTAGCTCCTGGTCACACGGACTCCGCAGACCAGTCAGTGAGTGTCTTGAGTGTATGCACGGTTCTTCCTCTGCTCTTTGCTGCCGTGTTCAAGGGGCCATGTCCTCTCCCTCTCAGATTCTCATGTTATCGGTAGGAAGAGCTCTTCCTTGATCATATAGCTTTGACTAAACTGGGGGATATGATTATATCTTTTTAGTAGAAGGAAACTTTTGTAATTGCTTCCCTCATTGATTATTAAACCATGGTGGTGGGTAGTAAACACCGTGAGGTAAATATACCTTCTAGGAATTCCCCTCTTTTGTAATTTTCCTCTAGGCCTTCACTGCCCAAAGTCTTGGAAACTTGCTGGATATGATGTACCAGGAACCAGCACGATGGTCCTACACATTCCAGACATTTTCTTTTATGAGCCGCCTGAAAGTACAGCTGGAGCCCTTCCCCGAGAAACTATTACATGCTGAGAAGGCGGTACAGATCTTCGAGAGGTCCGTGTACAGTGACAGGTAAGACCCTGAGCCCTTCGCTGGCACTGCATGTTTTCCCTTTTTGCTCTGCTGTGGTTATTGATAATTGTACTTTTTCATCATCCATTTACTTCTGAAGATGCTAAGTTGGTTACCCACTTACTTCCAAATGAGACAAACTAATTCTTAGTGTTTCCATAAAACCTCCTAGAGGGAAAAAAGAAGGGTACACTTGTAAGTGTCATATAAGTTTTTTAAACATTATCTCAAAACCATGTAAGATATGTAGAACAAATCCTATGGGCTACATAATCCTTCTCTGCCCCAAGAGAGAGTTTAGTTTACTCTTTATAAAAGCTGAATATGTGAATTACAAGTGGTTGAGCTGTAGATTTTGGTTCTTTTACAGTTGTTGGGTATACTCCTGCATATGTTTCCCTCCCCTTTCCCAGGCCATGCCTCCTGGACTAGGAAGGTGAATTACATATAACCGTCCTCGTTGCTTGGAAACATATTCACCATGGCTTTTTGATTTCCAGCCCTTTAGTGAAGTAGTCATGTGAGAGACCCTTCAGAAAAAGAACTACTTTGTTTAGAAGTTACAAGATCTTAACATTTTCTCGTAAAGGAAGAGATGAGAATTGATTTTGCTATAGGAAGCTACACATTCTAGGTGTTTTCTTCAGAGGTGGCATTTTTGAGATAGAAAGGATAATTCATTATACATTCTAAACGCGATGGTTATTTAGACCCTTTCCCGTCTTTAAAAAATTCATTCATTCATTCCTTTGCTCAGTGCAGATTATTAAATCCCCATATGTTCAGGCACCAGGCTAGACCCTGGGGCTGCAGCAGTGAGCAAGGCAGACCCAGTTCCTGCCTTCAGGGGAACCCTAGTGCAACGGGGACTCTGAGATCGCACACGTGCTCGTGTGTGTGATGTGTGTCCCAGAGGAGGAACACAAGTTGTTTGGGAGAGTGGATGACTGGGCGGAAGAAATCCAGATCGTTTCTGTTTGAGTTAAAAGAATAGTATGTGGTTTTAGAACAGGGACCCTGGTGCCGGGGTGCTTAGGCTCATTCTCTGTGGCATCTGCACGCGGACTGCAGTAGTTCCCTCCCCTTAGTCCTCTGCACCCCAACTTTCTCCCTCCCCATTACCACTGGCTGCGGAGAAATAAGAAAGGTGCTCATTCTCAAGAAAGGGGAGGGCCCCTGTTAAAGGGCTTATTAACAGATACGTCCTTTCTAAGATTTTAATTTCTAAGTTGCCTGTGAAGAAGCTGAAAATATTTTTCAGAAATTGATTTACAAAAGTCATCTTTCTATGTTGCCTTCAGCTAGACTATTATAGCTAAACCATTCCAGACCGAGAAAGTTGACTTTGGGAGCTCCTAGATTGATTTCCTCACAGCCTAGCAAAGAAGTAGGTATAGTAACAAAGATGTCTTGAATGCTTTGCACCAGTCACTCTTCCAAGCACCTTGTGAGTACTACATACAGTCATCTCAACAGCGCCACGAGTTAGGCTCTACCGTTATCTCTTTGCGCAGAGGAAAAAATGGGCTGAGGGAGTTTGATGACTTGCCCATGGCAACACAGCTTGTGAATTTGGGGGCCAGGCTCACACTCAGGAGTGTGACGCTGCCACCCATTCTCTTAATCGCAACTCTTGCAGCCTTGTGGTGTATACTTCCCTGGGCCATTCGTATACAAGGATTCTGAATTTCATTTTCCCAGAAGTGGCCAGTTGCTAAGCGTTGCCTTAGAAACTGGAGTTCATTGTTTAGGATGTAAATTGTGTTTTGTATCAAGATGCCTGAGGTTTGAAAGCAGAATTGACCCTTCTGAGGCAGTGGTTTCTTGTTAGCTCTGATTTCCTATTTACCAGATGCTCCTTTAGTAGTGGAAGTAAGCAAGGGGCAAGCCAGTTTGATTTTTAGATTGAGCTTTCTTGTACCTGGATTAGAAGCTCAGCAGCAGAGGAAGCAAGTGAGTAAGGGCTCCTGTGTGCTTTGGGGGAGGGTCTGCTTTCTTGTTAACACTGCAGTGAATAAGAAATGCATCTCCCGCTCTATAGGTGACACCACTTCAGTACATTTCCTTCTCCACTTACTAACCACACGAGAGGATGGCTCAGCAGCCTGGAGACCCGGAAGCCCTCATGAGCCCTAGATTGTTTTTTGGTCTGGGGGCTGGCTGCGGTAGTAAAGAAATCTCAGAAGTGTGAGTTTTCATGCACCGTATGCTGTGTGTTCCGACTGGCCTCCAGCAGGGAGAATCACTGGCGACCGATGATAGTCTTTTCCACTGCCCTTGTTCTTCCAGTGGATTAATCCAGTTGGAGAGCTGTGATTTTGGCTTCTAAAGTCGACATGCTATTTCCCATCTTACTGTTGAACAAGGAAGGAGACATAGGTTAAGAATTCAGATTTCTTAAAGATTGATGAGGAGCTGGAAAGGTTAAGTGGCTTGAACAGACATGGAACAAGTTGGTTATTGATTTTTTTGCTTCTCTCCCTTTTGCCTTTCATTCCATTTCCCATTCTGATCCCCTCCCCCAATCCCACCTATATTTCCAACCAGGTATATCTTTGCGAAGAATCTTTTTGAAAATGGTTCCCTCAGTGACATCGAATGGCATATCTATCAAGACTGGCATTCTTTTCTCCTGCAGAAGTTTGCCAGCCAGCTCAGATTACATGGCTTCATCTACCTGCAGGCTACCCCCCAGGTAATGCGGAATGTCAAGCCTTAATCTTCAGGGCTGTCTGAAACCTAAGAGGTGATGTTCTCCAGCACCCGATTTTCTGGTTGGAGAAGTAGATTACGGGTATTATGTGGAGCATGGAGAGCAGTGTGGGTCACACCCTCCCCTTCTGGTATCAAGCACCCTGTTTCCCACAGGCTTTCTGTGGCAGAGGGCTAAAGCAGATGACCGATAAAAGGGGTCCCTCTCCGTGTAACAACAACACAGAGAAAATCAGACATTGTCGTTTTCAGCCAGGGCTTGCAGATTGCTCCTCTGGCCAGGTCACCTGTAGCCAACTGCCTTGGCTTTCCCTTTCTTCCAGCTGGCCCTCGGAGTCTGATGGTCTTGATGGTTTCCTGAATAGGGTGCTGGGAGGAAGTGGAGAGTTTCCTGACCTCACCCTGATACTAGCATAATTAATAGCTGCCTTTTGAATCTTGAGGGTGCCACTGGTAAGTCAGGCTGGACCACAGAAGTTACATTCCCTGACTCTCTGACTTGGACCCTGGAGCCAGCCTGTTTTGGAGCCCCCACAACAGGGGGATGTCACGGAAGGAGCACCAAAATCTCTGACTGGCAGCGATCGTGGACAGCCCCTAGAAACCTTTCCCCTGGAAGGGTCCTTGTTGTCAAATCCGGTGGCTCAGACTAGTGGTCTCTAAGGGCTCTTCTGGAGTGGGATTCTGAGTCAAGGCTGGAGGTATTTTTTGAGAGGTGTGTTGCTCTCAGCTTTTGAGACCCATGTGATGGGTGGTCAGATGTCAGGTATCCTGCATAATCTTAGGAGGAGAGCTCCCTTCTGACGAGAGGCCACACTTTTTAGAGACAGGACTGAACCTTGTGGACAGAGCAGGCCTGAGAGCAGATTGAGCAGGGTCAGCAGATAGTGGGAAGCCCATCACACGGGCTTGCAGGAGCTGGAGAGGAGAAGGCCAGCAAGAAAGTCTTCCTCACTTCTTTGTGCATTTGCAATGACTGAGAAGGGTACGGTGATGATGACAAGGGTGGTGGCGATTTTGATGATGATGAGAGTGTGACTGATAGATATTTATGGAGAGACTAACCGAGGTCTTTCAGCTGGGGCAGAATGACAGGGTTTGAAGGGCTCTTGCAACTTAATGGTAGAAAAAGCAAAAAAAAGCTTTAAGATTGAATGGGGATTTTGGTGCTCTTTTGATGGTTTTAGAAACAGAGACCCAGGAATGCTGATACCTTCCCCAGAGTCACCCCTGACCTCTTCTGTGAGATTCAGACGTGACTATATCCAAGGGAAGAGCAGAATGGAAGCAAACCACATCTGTGTGAAAAGCCGTGCAGGTGCCCCATACTCTAGTACAGAGCCCTGGGAAATACTGAGTTTAGAGATTGTGAGATGGACCTACGGAGCACATTTTGCTCCTTTCTACCTGCTCTTCCCTAAGTTCTAAAAAGCAAACAAACCAACATAAAAAAAATCAGTCAAAAGAGAAATGTCTGGGCCTCAGTGTCACCACCCAGCCCCGTGGAATCAGGAAGAGGGCGCAGCCAGCCAGGCCTTGCTGGCACTGTTGGCAGCATGGAAACGGTGTGCTGGGAACGCCTGGCACAAATGGCACCTGGGTTTGGGCTTGGGAAGCACGGTGGCCAGATCCACCAGCAGTGTCACAGTCCAGTTGCCATCCCAGCAGCCACTCTTCCTGGGGTGGTTGGTGAAGGGGGCAGGTCAGCAGGAGGGTCCCCCCTTGCTGTTCTTAGCCCCACTCTTTCTTAGTCATATTCAGGTGTGTCCTCCCCATGACGACTGAAAGCAGGAGACACAGGACTAGAGCACTGCTTGCGCAGGACTTGTTAAAAAAGAATTTGTTGTGACCATACCAGTAAAACAAGAGTTTTGCCAAATGCTTAAAATAGGAGCTTACCTATTAATCATGCTCCTTGGAATTTACTCCATAAATGTGCTCCCACACAGGCAAAGTGGCTCCTGTGCAAGCCAGCACTGTTTGTAATAGCAGCTCGTTGAAAACAACGCAGGTGGTCATCCGTAGGGACCAGTTGATTGCATTCTGCTCTGTCCGTACACTGGAAAACTCTGAAGCCCTAAAAATGGGAAAACACTATACTAACATAACAGTCTCTAAGACATTAAGTGAAAAAAACTGGCACAGAGTGTGTGGTGGGACATCTTTTACAAGTATGGTGTTTTTTTAAAAGGTGGGGTGTAAGGTGTATATGCATGAAATATTTCCGAAGGCATACAAAAAGTTACCATCGGTTGCGGGTGGGATGGAAAACTGGACCACTAGAAGTCGGGGCTGTAGGGCTGTGTGATGGGAAAGGGAGGCAAACAATGGGAAATGTTTTGAAGCCATCAGCAGTAAGGGTGGGGTGTGGAGGCAGAAAGAGAGGGAAGAAAAAGCAGGTTCATGGTGAAGGAAAGTAGAAAAGGAAGAGATGAAAGCAGGAGACAAAGGTAAATGGAGCTGGAGGATGAGATCAGCACTGCCAACCACGAATGAAGGCAGGCGACGGATGCGTACTGACCACCGGTCTGCCAGCCTAGCACTCAGCCCTAAACAAGACAGACTGTGGCTCCCGGCCACTGTGCTCCCTGTGCATGCCTCCCTCTGTCTCCTGCTACAGTGGAAATGCCTCCGGTGGCCTGGGTTTCCCCAGGGCCTACCAAGGTGCTCGGGAGCTGGTAGCAGAGATAAAGGGGGAGCTCCTGCCCCCTCTGGGGAATGTCCTTCTGACTGCTGGGGCCCAGTGGCTCCCTCCTTTACCTGCACTGCTGCCCTGAAGGTCCAGACCTCACAGTTTAGCACTTGATTCACTGTTTTCCATATTGTTATATTTATTATCATCTAAATTATAAAATCCCAAGGACAAGGACTTCATCTAAGTTTGGGATGATAATTGATTAGGGGAAGAGATCGATGAGAAGGAGTAAGTGCTAAAAGTATTAACCTGTTAAATCTGTCTCCATTAATCAATCTGAAAAGTTGGACATAAGCTAATAAATGAAATTTATTTACATGATTTTGTCTCCTTAGAGGAAAGGTGTGGTGCACAGCAAGGATTCTGCATCTTCGGGAATATTGTGCACTTCATTTGGGGCTAAAGTTTACATTGGGAATAAAGTTTTTTAAGTGTTTGAAAGAGGGACTACCCTCTTTCAGTGGGTTAATCCACCTGTTCTTCCCAGGACATATGACATTGAATGATGAAATGTTTGCCAGGTGGCGAGAGGAAGGGAAGCGATCAGGCAAAACAAACTTGTGGAGCAGAAGTCTCAAGGTGGGAAAGAGCTTGGCCTGTCCCGTGGGTCCGATCTGGCTACTGCCCTGAGCCCAGGGAGGAGCTGAGAAGTTGAGGGAGGGGTAGGAGGGGTGGCCAGAATCCGGGATGGCCTTGTGTGGCAGGTAAAGGAGAAGACGTGACATTCTCTGAGCCATTGTGCTTCCAACTTTTCTACCAGGTGAAGGCAGAGTGGAATGATGCACTCTCTGGAAAGGGGGAGGAAAGGAGAGTTAGTCTTAAGCCTCACTTTTTTTTACTTCTTTTTTGACCTATGCAGAGTTTGCCTTCTGCTCCAGAGTCAGTGACAGGATATGAAAGACATTTTCCGATCACTTACCATTTTGTAAATGTGATGCTCCTCCTACTTCCTTGAACCTGGGGCTTTACGGCTACAGGCAGTAGGGAGCCTGGGAGGTGTTCGCAGTAACGAGGGTGCTGCCCTTCTCTTGCATCACTCTGGAAGTGTGGGTGGAGGCAGCTCACTGGGGGGGGAGAGCGGCTGTGGCCAGGAACTTGACACACCTTAACCTTGGTGAATCCTCACAGCTTCCCATGGGGTGAGTGGAAGGGAGGAGAGGAAAGCCCGTAAAGATTTCACCATTCGTACATGGGAAGACAGGAAGTGAATGGTGGATTTTCTGACCTTAAGGCCTGTGCTAATCCCATGCACTTCACCGCCTCCAGAAAGCAGAGAGCCAGAGGACTCTTGCCCTGGTCCAGGTGAGAGGTGATAAGGACCTGACAAAGGCAGAGGTGAGAGAGATTAAAGGGGATTTAGTGACTTCCTGGGTGGGACTGGGAGGAGGAAAAAGCAGGGTAATTACAGCTTCGCAAGGTGGATGAAGTTTGCCATTAACCTGTGATTGAATAAGGAAACAAGAAGTAGAAGCAAGGTCATGGCTTATCGTACCAGGTTGGATGTCATGAGTGGGTCCAGGAGCCCCTGACGACTGCACCGTCACAGCCAGGATAACACATGAGCTCAGCATGGCCTGGGGATTGTCTTTTAGGTTTGTTTGAAGAGACTCCACCAGAGGGCCAGGGAAGAGGAGAAGGGTGTTGAGCTGGCGTATCTCGAGCAGCTTCACGGTCAGCACGAAGCCTGGCTTGTTCACAAGACAACAGAGTAAGTGGAGAAGAGGACAGCACCGCACAGACACCTGCCTCCCTACGGCAAGGTGCTCAAACTCGAGCTCCACAGGCAGCCCCTTAAGAAGGTTCAGAACGTATCAAGTGGTTAGAAACCCAACTGAGAGGGCACCTGGGTGGCTCAGTTAGTTAAGCGACTGCCTTCGGCTCAGGTCATGATCCTCGAATCCCAGGATCAAGCCCCACATCGGGCTCCTTGCTCGGTAGGGAGTCTGCTTCTCCCTCTGACCCCCCCCCCCCCGTGTGTTCTCTCTCTCCTTCTCAAATAAATAAAGTCTTTTAAAAAAAAAAATCAAAACAACTGAGAAACTCAATATTAGGTATAATCTGTATATTCTAAGAGGCGTTTTATTAGATTCTGTTTCTCCAGCTTTTTTGTTTTTTAACATTTCCCTAGATTGAACATTGTGATTGATGATGGTGATAGAGTTGACTCAGGGTGAAGGGCTGAAAAATGTTAGAGAAATTGTCCATTTTACTAAGTTGACAGTCCTAGTTTTGGCATTTCCTCCCTTCAGGCTTGGTATGCAGTCCACTTAAAATGTTTGGGGTTCTGACTTTCAGTATCCATCTCAAGACTGAGGAGGAAATTTAGCTTTCCTCTTTGCAGCCAACTTTATTAAGTTCTTTAACTGTTATTTACATGCAATTTCATTGAGAAGCCATGTGACTTTAGAACTGTTCTATAGATTATTAAGACGTAGTGAGTATGTGAAGGTTGTTTCAGCTTTCTTTTTTCTCTCCCCTAAACATTCATGCTTCTTACAGGCTCCACTTTGAGGCTCTGCTGAACATTCCAGTGCTGGTATTGGATGTCAATGATGATTTTTCTGAAGAAGTAACCAAACAAGAAGAACTCATAAAAAAGGTGGAGGAGGACCTTAACTCCTGCTTCTAGTGATTTCCCTTTATTGCATTTTTATCTTTGTTTCAGACTTCAGTGTAATGGGTCTTGTGCTTTGTGTTTCAAATTGCATTTCACAGTCCAAAGCCTACGGGACCTTGTACAAGTTACGAATATAATCCCTATTCTCTAAAGCATTTTGGGCTAATAATTGTTAAATAATTGACTTCCCAGCTAACTTCCTCAAAGGTATTTTTGAACTGGGGAAATGCAATTTTTGGATTCTCTTCCCAGCGCAGCCACTTCCACTGTATGACCCTGCACAGGTCCCATTTCCTCCCCTTGCCAATTTTTCCTGACTCTCAACACCCCGTGAGCATGGTTGTGTACCAGTGTGGGTGGACTGTTGTAGAGTCTGCTGAAAATATGAAATTTAACTTCTGTTTTTTCTCTTTCCCACAGGTAAACACCTTTGTAAAGAATCTATAACCAGTATTGGGATGTTCTGGCCGTGATCTGGGCTGAGTTTCTAAAACTGGAAAAATCCTGAGTCGTGCACCTGCCATGTCTTTCTACCCCCAGAGTCCTCTGACACTCAGGTCCATGATTTGTGTTAGCCTTCGACTTTGTAGTTACCGTCTTTTCTATCTCAAGGTCTTCTAAAATAAAATGGAAGTTTTGCTTCTTTTGCTAATCCAGTTGTTGGTTTATCTCTTGGTCCCTGCTCTGAATTGCCCTCTAGACGAGCCATTTTCAACTTGAACCCTTCCCTGCCCAGACTTCCTGTGTGCTCACGTGTTCCCTCTGATGTGCCGGGGCAGGGATTGGTCCCAGGATTCCCAGCCAAGCCCTGCCCTGGGCATGAAAGGGAAGTACAGTGGCTCAGGAGAGGGTGGACACTCGGTGTGAGCCCCCAGAGCTAGGGAATGGAACCCAAACTCTAGGATGTTCCTTTCTCTCTTCCCATCCAGCACTCTTGCTAGGGGGCATGGGGCGCTCAGACCTTTGTGCTAGAGCTGAAGAACCGGGACCAAAGGTAGAAAGAAAGGGAGAAAACAAATCAGGAGCTCCGTAGTCCAGCATCTCGCATTGAGGGTTCGGTCATCCTGGCACTCTGGCCTGCCCTAAATACCGTACCCAGTGAGTGTCAGGTGATCTCAATGGAGTGATGTGCTGGAAAGAGAATTTTTCGTGCTGCACTTCAAGCTCCAAGGGCAATTCATTGTTAAGAGAGAAAAATGCATGGCTCTATAGTATTGAAGTGCTCCATTGCAGGAAGCCTGCAGATCCATGATGCCCCGGGAGTGGAATTCCTGCACTGGGCCCTTGACAGTTGTGGAAGCACACAGGGAAAGGATTACGCTCGGGCATCAGTGTCCTGGAAGACAAAACCCTGTGGATTTCTTTATGCTTGGGAAAACGAGTGTGAGATTGGCTTCTGACAAATGCTGCTGTTGTGAAACAGAAGCACAACATTTCTTAAATTTTTAACAGCTTTATTGAGATATAATTCACATACCATGCAAGTCACCTAATTAAAGTATACAGGTCAGTGGTTTTTAGTATGGTCCGTAGGGTTGTGCAACCATGACCACAATTAATTCCACAGTGTCTTTAGCACCCCAAGAAAAACTGCCAACGAGCGGTCACTCCCTATTCCCTGTCACCTCAACTTCTCCCACCCCAGTCCAGCTCTAGGCAGCCACCAATCTACTTTCTGGTCTCTAGATTAGCCTCTTCTGGATATTATAATGGAGTCATGTAAGATATGGCCTCTTGTGAATGGTTTCTTTCACTTTCAGAGGTTTCAAGATTCAGCCGTGTTGTACCATGCGTCAGTACATCATTCTTTTTTATGACTTTCATTGTATGGAGACACCACACTTTGTTCGGCCATTCATCTACTGATAGACATGTAGATTCTACTTTTTGGCTATAATGAATAATGCTATGAAAATTCATATACAGGTTTTTAGATTTTAATTTTTCTTGGGCATATACCAAGGAATGAAATTACTGGGTTGAATGGTAACTCTATGTTTAACTTTTGGAGGAACTGCTAAACTTTTCCAAAGTGGCTGCACCATTTTACATTCTCTGGAGCAGTATATGAGGGCTCCGTTCTCCCCAGGTCCTTGCCAGTACTTGCTGTCGTTCTGATTATAGCCATCCTAGTATCCTGTCATGGTTTTGATGTACATTCCCTGAGGGCTAATGATGTTGAGCATCTTTTCATGTTCTTACTGGTCATTTGTATTCCTCCTTTGGAAAAATACCTCTTTAAATCCTTTGTCCTTTTTTCAGGTTCTTTGGCTTTTTACTGTTGAGTTATAAGAGACTTCAGGTATTCCAGATACAAGTTTTTATCAGAGACATGATTTATAAAAATATCCTCCCATTCTGTAGGGTGTATTTTGATGGTGTGCTTTGAAGCACAAAAGTTTGTAATTTGACAAGGTCTAGTTTAGTCACTTGTGCTTTCAGTATCGTGTCTTAGAAAGTTTTGAACAACCCAAGGTGACAAACATTTGCTCCTGTGTTTTCTTCTAAGAGTTACATAGTTTTGGCTCTTATAGTAGGTCTGTGATTGATACTGAGTTAATTTTGGTGTGTGGTGTAAGGAAGGGTTCAGTTTCATTCTTTTGCATGTGCATATCCAGTTGTCCCACCATTACTTGGAAAAGATTATTCTCTTCTCCCACTGAATTGCCTTGTTACTCTTGTTGAAAATCTGACCCACTTGTTCTTGGGTCTGTTGGCTGCTTCAGACTTTGGACAAGACCACGGATGAACATAGGGTATTTCGTATGTTTTAGAAACTCAGTGATTTTGGTTCTTTAGCTTTGAGGGGCCCAAATGTTTAATTTCCATTTGCATTTCCAGGAATCACTAATGTAGAAATCACCTGTAGACCCAGAATAAGAGCACTAGGCCCCCATGCTTCACTCCGTTACTCAGTCATCAAACACTTGTATCTGCTCTCTGCTAGAGACGGAGGAGGTAACAGCACAACAGAAGGCAGACCTTGTCCTTACCCTGCAGAATTCCTCATCTAACGGTGAAGGTGAAAGACACGGAACAAGTAATTGCAGGCATGGTGGGTGGTCCAAAAGGACAAGTACAGGTGTTGTGGAGGGCCCAGGACAGAAGGAGCCAACATCACCTGGGACAGCCCCCTAAGAAAGTGACAGCTGTTCTGAGGAATGAATGGGGCAGGGTATTCAGGCAGAGAAGAAAGTGCTGTGCCAAGGCCTTCGTGTGAGAATGAGGCTTTAGGCCCAAGTTGTTAGAACCAGATGAGGCTAGGGGGGTTATAATTTAGGAGTACACTCCTGTCCTTCACACTCTCCACTTAGCCTGAAAACCTGGAAATCCAGCATTTCTTTCCCAGCACTTAGCCTTTTAGAAAGTGAATGTTCTATAAGATAGTGCCACCAACAGTCTCACCTGGGTGAAATATTTTTTTTTTAATGATTTTTTATTATGTTAGTCACCATACAGTACATCCCCGGTTTCCGATGTAAGGCTCGATGATTCATTAGTTACGTATAACACCCAGTGCACCATGCAATATGTGCCCTCCTTACTACCCATCACCGGCCTATCCCATTCCCCCACCCCCTCCCCTCTGAGGCCCTCAGTTCTGCGTGAAATATTTTGCCATTTTCCAGGTTGGTAGCTGAGATGGTCTAGAGAGAAAGTGGTTTAGAGGAGCAGTTCTGGACCTTAAGCACCCGAGGAAGGGTAGGTCTGGGAGGGGTGTTTAAACGTGGAGACCAGCTCTGCATGGTCAGGCCGGTCTGGTGGCCTCCCACTCCTCGTTTAGGCTGTCCTCCAATGTCACAGAACTTGGATTAACTCATAAAGATAACTAGATTTCATTCTCGTTTATGATGTGGTAAAACCTGCTCTCTGGAACCAGAATATTACCTTGATGGATTTATAATGTGAATCGAGATTGCGAAAGTTCTCAAACTCTCAGGGTTTGAGCATGAAGGGAGAAGGTGATAGTTTCAGGTGAAAAAGGCTGTTAAATGCAAACACTAGAATCACAGGGACACCGAAGCAAGGGAAGAACAGGCACTTTAAACTGAAAGATGGCTCAGCCTTCACCCTTCACTTTGAGGAGTGGGCAGCTGACATCTGGACCACTTTCTCCTTTGTGGGTCTCTCTGGCTCTTCCATTATTGGTGTCTCCCTTGTTTCATTTCTGTCTTTACCCCTGTTCTGAGTGATCTGTTCGTTTTTTGTTTGTTTGTTGTTTTTGGGGGGGGTTGTGGTTTTTTGGTTTTGGTTTTGGTTTTTGCTGCCATATCAAGTTGATACAATGTAGCTTAAAGTAGCACGAATTTAACTTCTAGTTCTATAGGTCAGAACTCTGGGGTGAGCCTTGCTGAGCTAGAATCAGATTATCAGCAGGGCTGCGTTCCTTCCTGAAGGTTCTGGAGGAGAATCGGTTTCCTTGCCTTTTCTGTCTTCTCGAGGCTGCCCACATTCCCTGGCTTGTGGCCCCTTCTTCCGTCTTCAAGACCAGCAAAGTCTCTGACCCTTCTTCTGTGGTCACCTTTCTCTCTGACCACAGCCAGGAAAGGTTCTCTGCTTTTAAGGACCCACGTGATTATACTGGGGCAGAATATTCTCCCCATCTCAAGATCTTTAGCCTTAATTACATCTGCAAAGTCCCTTTTGCTATTAAGATAACATAATTACAAGTGCCGGGGATCAGGATGTGGATGTCTTTGGAGGGCTGGTATTCACCCTTGCAGAGATCTCAAACAACGTCATGGCCCCTACTATTATGGGGTGAAGACCTCTCAAGAACTTGCAAACATGGGAAATATGAGTCACCTGTAATAGCGGAGGGACTTGTACAAAGAACCCCTATATCCCCATTACCTGTACCCTGGCCCCATCGGCCTAAGATCACCAGAAACAAAGCTGCAGTTTGACAATATTCAATTTACTAATTCATTGCAATGAAGGAGACCACACCAGAGAAACTAGGGGTGTCTGACCAAACAGGAAAAGAGAGAACTCTAGGATTTGGGGAAAGGACAGAGTTCAGGTCAAAATGTAACTGAAGCAGTGCTTTGATAGGTTCAAAGCAAAGCAGGTCTCTGTATACAGGAGTCAACACCTGGTCTGAACTGCACAGTACACCCTGGTTCACTTCCTGCAAAAACACAAAGTTAAGGTAAATGTGGACTGTTGTGTTCAGAAGCCCCTTATCTGAAGCTCTGAACCCGAATTGCAAATCAAGACTGCCTCTCTGTGTCAAAGTCACTTCAGATCCTCCTGGCGACAGAAGGGGGTTTCATTTTTACTGATAAAATTTCAAACAGTGAAGTTTCTGATGGTCCATCATTTTAGAGCACAAGGTTTCTCAGTGAGTCAGAAAGCAGTCACGCAAAGAAGGGGGTGGTTGGTTATGACGCTTTAGCTGCCCTTGGGAGGAATATTGTTCCACAGTACCTTTGCAGCTGGCCTTACCTACGGTCTGCCCTCCCAGCTTTGGTTTTCTTAGTCTGAGCTAATTTTTACTCCCCTCCCCACTTCGGTTATCTGTTCAGAGCTAATTTTGTGTCCGACAAAATTGAGGGCCAACTCACCACTCTCAGATTATTTTGAAGCAAATCCCAGACAGGAGGATGACTTTGAAAGCTAGCTCTGTCTGGACCTCTGGGCATCATTACCTGGCTAGCCCTTCTGCTCAGCTGTGCAAAACAGTCCTCGCCCCCACCCACCCCCGGGGCAACAAAGGGGCAACAAAGCCTGTTTCTCCGGCTTCTCCGTTCACGCAGGTGACCACAGGAGGAGCCATCCTCGCCCTCCAGCTCTCTTCCTACGCCCTTTCTCGCCAAATTCTGCTTGTTCCTCTCTGAAAGCCCTCAAATCTTCCCCACACCTCAATGTCCGCTTCTCTAGCTGCAGGTGTGTAGTGGACATTGCAGTCCAGTCCCCCAAATTCCCCGGCTCCACCTCTTTCCCAGCTCTCACACGGCTCCCTTCCTAGCATGGCCGTGCCGGGAGTGGCTACGACGCCCACTGCCTGCCTTGCCCGCGACCTACTACTACCAGCAAGCCACCTCAACACAACCATGTGCAGTCGTCCCCCCTTAGCCGCGGTTTCACTTCCCCGCAGTCTCAGTTACCAGCGGTCGGCCATGTTCCGGAAGCAGATGATCCTCCTAGCGAGTCGTGGGAAAGTCCGTAGTAGCCCGACGCCACGTCACAGCGCCTGCGTCATTCCCCCTCAGCTCCTCTCATCACGTGGGCATTTTCTCGTCTCACAGCATCACCAGGAGAAGGGTGAGCACAGCACAATAAGGTATTTTGAGAGAGAGCGCATATTGTTATCATTGCTCTATTTTGTTATTAATGATTAATTTGTTGTTAATCTCTTACTGTGCCTAATTTATAAACTGAACTTTATTGTAGGTATGTACCTGTGGGAGTAAAAATAGTATACTTAGGGTTTGGTACCACCTGTGGTTTCAGGTTTCCACTGGGGGTCTTGGAACATCTCCCCCTCAGATAAGGGGGAGACGACAGTACAAAGAAAACTGCGGTTACTACATAAAAGCACAGCTTCCAGTCAGGTTTTCGGTCAGCCACCGCCGTCTGATGACTGACCCTCAGTCCTTTCTGTGTAGAATATTAGAGCTGCCATGTTTATAGAACCTCACCTGCCACCACTCCTACCATAAACCCCACAAGACTACCTATGCTTCCAGAAGACATCTTGTCTTTCCCACATAATGAAATGCTTCTCTCTCATCTTCTCCCACTCTTTTTTACTGAAAGAACTACTGATTCTGCCAGTCCCCAGTCTACTCCTCGCTCTGTGAGGCTCTACCCTTCCCCACACAGAGGGAGCCAGTGTTTGTGCTTTGGACACACTGCTTATTAAACTGTGTCTGACTCTGTATCAGACCTGAATGAAAGTTGTATGGGACCTCTTTCCCCTCTTGGGCTTTGCCATTTTTGACACAGACCATACCTTGGTGGCTTAGCACAGTGCCTGGCATTTATCTATTTACTGCTATTTGGTGAGTGCCTAATATAGACTTGCTAAATAAATGAATGAGGTAACTGGAGACATGATCTGCCCTTTCTGGGGTCATTGGGTTTGTGAGCTCCATGTTATAACCACCAGATTATGAAGTGCCTTCTGTGTGCTAAGCACTACAAGGATATGCAAAAAAATTATGAGGCCAGACCCCACCCTCAAGCTGTCAAGGGAGCCGATGATTATTGACTGCCTAATGTATGCCAGATACCCTGCTGAACACTTTTTAAATGTTATTTCATCCTCTCAGTAATCTTACGAAGGAGGTTTAAGATCCCAGTTTTTACCAGTGAGAAAATAGAAGCTCAGGGTAGGTCAGGAACTCACCCCGGGCTCCTGCACTAAGTGGTGGAGCTGGGGCTCAAACCCAGGTCCACTCTGACTCCAGAGTCTGTTCTCTTCCCAAAACAAACTGTTTGTCAAGAGAGACAAGACTAGACTTTCAGAAAAGAAGGCCAGCATGCATTTCTTTGGCTCCCTATTAGACTTATCAGTCCACTTGGGTTGCCCAGGCAGGAAGAACTTCGAGCTTGCTAGCACTGCCAGATGGAGGCCCCCAGGGGCATCCTAAATATGCCTTTGGCCCCGTGGGCCCTGAGCAGGCACACATGCTTCCAGTGGCCCAGATCTCCTCTTCCTGGCAACCGCACCCTCAAGGTGCTGAGTCCCTTCAGGCACCAGGCATTGAGGTGCATTTGGAAATTTGGTGCAGATTCTGAATGCCTTTACAAATGCCTTTCTACCCAACTTCCTGGTCCAACCTGGATGTTGCTATCAGACAATTCTCCTAAAACAGCTTTAATCGTATTCAATATTCTCCTTTAAAAAGATTGGCATCTAAATGGAAAGTGGTATCCTGGACTGGAGCTGGAATAGAAAAAGGACATTAGTGGAAAAACTAGCGGAATCCAAATCAAGCCTGGAGTTTAGTAAATAGTAATATCCCAGCGTTGGCGTCTTAGTTTTGACAAATGTAGCATACAATGCAAGATGTTAGCATCAGGGGAAACTGGGTGAGCGGTGTACAGAAACTCTCTGTACTATCTTTGCAACTTTTCTGTCAATCTAAAATTATTCTAAAACTGGGGCGCCTGACTGGCTCAGTCAGTAGAACATGTGACTCTTGATCTCGGGGCTGTGGGGTCAAGCCCCACATTGGGCATAGAGCTTACTTAAAAAAAATCATTCCAAAATAAAAGTTTATTTAAAAAATGTTGGTGCCTCTTACAAGGTGATGACCAGGCTCCTGAATTGGGCTTTCAGGACCCTCCAACCTTAATCTTCCCCTACTTTGTGAAAGAATCTTCTGTTCCAGCTAAGTGGTTTTACTCACTGTCCTCAGAACAAAGTTTGTGCTCCCCTCACCCCTGCGTTGACCCTAGCCATGCACCCTGCCGGACTGATAAACTGCCAAGGAGTCGTCACGGTCCTTACCTGCAAACAGAAGCCAGTTACAATGGACCTAATGAAGCTCAAGCTTCAAGACTGTCACTTGCAAGGTCCCAGAGTGTCCAGCGTGGCTGTTATGAGAATGTGATCCCCCGTAACTGCTTCTGCCACACAAAGTTCCTCACGGATATGAGGCTCTGGTAGGTATATCCTAGCTGCAGTCTTGGCCACATGCCCTTGACACACCAGGTAGCTGCAAGGGGATCGGAGAAAGGCAGTATCTGACTTTCCACCTTCACCGTGTGAGGCCGCCTCTACCTCCAGCCACAGTGGGGAAGTCCCACTGTGGCTGGAGGTAGAGCGCAGGAAGGGGATTCATTCACTGGTTCTCCACCAAGTGGCAGATGTTCACTACAGGTGGGTTTTCTAGAGCCAAAGCTCACACTAGGGACAGCGGGCCCAGGTGACACCTGTAAAACCAGCTTAGTTGGGCCCAAAGGCTGCATGGTCCACACTACACTCCTGCATTTGATTCACTAGGTCAGGCTCAAGGGGACGTCATCTCCCGAGAGCACTTGAATTACAAGCCTTACGGTGGAAAGGGCCCATGTGCACATCTCTGGGAGCGGCAGTGCAAAAGAGTAGTCCTGGAGAGATGCAGCCTCCTCTGAAGCTGGGGGCACCCCCAAGGCAAGGGAACCCTGTGCTCTCTGTAGCTGTGATGGCCCCGTCTCCCCACCGGGCTCCACAGCTAGAAAACTGGGGCTGTCTGACTCCTCCCTCTCACTCATGCCCAACAGCTGGCCCATCACCTGGGGCTAGCAATTGCCCCCTACTATTTCTCAGCTCTGTGTCACCAGCAAGCACCGTCTTCAGTGGCTGACCTCCTCCCCAGCTGGGCCAGGCACCTTTTGCTCCTGCCGAGTGCCCTTTGTGTGTGTCTTATGGTTGCCCTAACACCGTAGCATCGAAATGGTTTATTCCTCTTCTCTTACGTAGATGAATCTGTCTTATGCGTCTTTGTATCTCCAGTGCCTGGCACATAGGAATGCGCAGTTCAAGACTTCTTCTAGCAAGAAAGATATAAACCGAAGTCACTGTGGTTTGGGGTTTTATCACTGTATACAGTTCAACTAATAATCCGGTGGCTCTAAGCTTGCTGTGACATTCTCTCTTGCCTCCTCTGGGGCCCTGCTTGCAGGACCGGTGTGTGTCAGAAGCCTTGCAACTAGAAACCCCAGAGAATGTCACCTGGCACTGGAGACCCCCTGCAGTGGACAGATGGTTCCTGGGTCTCCCATGCCAGCACATGGGAACAACAAGGAAAGGGGGGTGGAGAGAGGCTGTATCGCCCTGGGCAAGTCATCAGGCCTAGCTACTCCTTAGGTTCCTTGCTTTGAAAACAAGAAAGATGATGTCAAAGTTCTTATAGCCTCAAGTTCAAAATATTTACCTTACGAATGAAAAAGTAGTACAGAAGAGATGGAGGGCTTGGTTTAGGCGTCACACCTGGGCTCCAATCCTGGCGGGGCCGCTAACTGGCTGTGCAACTTCAACCAGTTTCAGAACCTCTCTGAGCCTCTGTTTTCCTCAAGTCTGAAAGTGAAACTATCTTTGCTCTTACTGCGCAGGGCCGTTCCAGGATTAGAAATACTGTAGACAAACTTCTGGGCACAGAGCAGCCACTCAGTAAGTGGAGCTGGGAGGTCTGCGAGGGTGGAAAGTCTTTCAGAGAGTCTAGCTGAGCTGAGCCCCCGGCGGTGAGGCGAGGAACGTGATGGAAGGCAGAATGGTAAGGACAGACCAGGCAGGTAAGCAGTGTGGGCAAAGGAAGAAATACGCATGATGTGATGGTAAAGAGGGGGTGTAGTGTGGTCCCAAATGGGGAGAGACGACGTGTGCCTAAGTGTGATGTAAGACAGACCGTAACCGGTGCCGCTTCCAGCGAGGGGAGCCTTGCGGGTCCCCTGGCACGCGAGCTGGGCACCACATGGGCGGAGGATCTGGAGAGCAGAGCTGGGATGACAGCGGCTGTGGAGTTAACGCCATGGACAAAGGCAGGGAGCTAGGAACATGTCCTGTGCATTGTGGCGGCGGGGAGGGCAACAGTGGATGATGAATGCTCAAAGGCTTTACATGGAGCACTCGGGCCCCTCTTCTCTGCAAGGCAACGACAGGACAGGCCGGCGAGCCCCCGGTGCTCACACTGTTCCCTACCTGCTTCCCTTCAGCACCTCTGCGTGGGCTGTGTCTGTGAGGCCAGAGCCAGAATGCCTAGGTCTGGAAAGAGCCTCTGAGGTCCCCCAGGGAGACCTGGCAAAGGGGCTGATACAGGACTTGTGTTCAGAAGGTGAACGGCTTGGAGAGCAAGCAAGCAGGCATTCACTGCAGCTTCCTTCCCGCCTGGCGGCTGGCTCTGCGCCTTGAACTTGACCTCAGATGACCTGTGTGTTCCCTTCCTGGAAACAGTTCCACGGCCAGAAGCCGTTGAGCTTCGGCTTTGGCTTTCTGTCTCCTTCGGAGCTGAGACTTTGCCTCAGCTGAGACCGACTCTGCTGTGAAAGTCTCCCCATTACCTGAGCAGGACCTTGCTTTCCTCTCCGTCACCTGCCCGCGGGTGTCTGCTGTTCCCAACCTGCCCCGCCTGTCAGCCTGCATGGTTCTCAGTTTTGCATCCCTGACTTGAAGAGTGTGAGATCACTGCATAGATCAGGACATAAAGACCAAGGGGGAAGTGTGCAGTGTTTTCCCCAGGCTGCACAGCGAGTTACTACAGTTACTACGGGCGGAGCCGGGACAGCCCAGGAGTTCTGACTCAGGCCAGTGCTCTCTGTCCCGGCTGGGAGCTGCGTTACTCCATATGCCTCAAATTCATTGAGGCAGGAGGTGTGGACCTCAGCTAACGCGCAAATCTAGGTTAATGTCAGTGTCTCGAAATCCTTGTGTGAAAAAGTGAGTTTTGTTTCAGGCATTGTTCTTGTTAACGACACTTGATTGGTGGTTTTGTGTATTGGGTTGTGATAAAAAATCATTCCAAAAATGCTTGGATTTGTCCAGTGTCGCTGATTAGTGTTGCCTTAGGAAACTAAATCCAGTATTGGCCCCAGTAAGAGGAGGGAACTGCATCATTTTCTCTTTAGTTAAATGCATACGGTACATATAAGAGAGAGCATACTTACCAAAGAAAGGGACTAATTTCTAATCAGCATACAAACTAGAATTTATTAATCCCAAATAGGCTGCCTTGGTCCAAAACCTTTTCAGACTTACCTCTGGAGCCAGTTTATGGGTCCCAGTAGAGAGCCAGGCTGTGGCTCTCCATTCAGCAAGAATATGGTGAACATCTGGGTCCCAGGCACTGAGCAGGGTGCTGGGAATACACTGGGTAGGAAGACAGACACACACATGTACTTCACGAGTGACCTCTTCACTTAAAAAAAAAGTCTTATCTAGGCTTGAATACCATCCTAATCATCAGGTTTGGTTCTGAAAGATATTTTTGACTGTTTTCTAAAATTAAGCTCCTCTTTAAAGGATAGAGAATGAATTCACTGATTGAAACTACTCAGGGAAAAAAAAAAATGTAGCTTAGACAAAGGCAATCTCAAAAGAGGAATTCCCAAGACATTTTAAGCAGTGGCCACACAACCTCCCAAGGAGACAGTTAAATAAGAACACGTACTTGGAAGCAGTATGTATTTAAAATGCAAAGGCACATTTTCATGAGAACAAGGTTTGGGCTTCTGGAAGCCAGCCACCTCTCAAAGCAAGATGACCAAATGGTCTGAACCAACCCAGATCTATTGGCTGCTGGCCACTGGCCATGAGCCCTTAGGCTAGGACTGTCCTGGGCGTCCACATCTGACAGCACCTGCCTACAGAATCTTCAAATCAAGTCAAATTACAAGACTGACAGAGCTTAGAAACAAACCTGCTTATTTGCATGGGTTCCCGTGTTGCCAAGGATATTTCATTGATCAAAGATAATTGTTATCATCTGAGTTTCCAGGTTCTAACAAACAGCTCATTCTATACGCTTTCTATTTCATACAGACCTTTCTCATTTACCCTCTCCTGGAAGCCATGCCCCAACTCTTGTGGTAGGCACCTAATATCCCCATTTTACAGAGAGACAAACTAAGGTTCGGTTATACAGCTTGCCTAAAGCACACAGCCACCGAGGGCCACTGATGGGGCTTGAAATCAGGTCTTGCAGTTCCTCCACCACCAGACAGCGCCTAAGTTTCTGCCAAAACGTGAGATGGCTTGAGCAAGTGGCGGTTCTCAGCCCGGCTGCACGTTAGACCACACCCAAGTGTGGTTAGATGTTGCCAAGCACATGAGGCTTGGGGCCCCCACCCACATCTGAACAACCAGAATCTCTCAGTGTGGGGCCTGGGCACCAGGATTCCTGGAGTTCTCCAGGTGGCGGCAATGTGCAAAGCTGCAATCATTCTGTTAGTAATCAGGATGGGCTTCCTTCTTTCTCAAGGAACTTCTTTCCATTTGTCTTTTTTCAAAAATAATTTTTTATTTCTCAATTATAGGAATAATACTGATTTGCAGAAATTTTGGAAGAAAGGTATGAAGAGGAAAACAAAAACCATCAAGAGATCCATTGTTAATATTGCGATGTATTCTCTTCCAATCTTTGTGCGTATCTACTTAAAAATGTATATGGTTTCATATGATTTCATATATTTCATAACTGTTTTCCGATGTTGCCAAGTATTTTTCAAAAACACTATTTTAACATTAAAACATAAAAGATATTTTTAAGATTTATTTATTTATTTTAGGGGGCAGGGACAGAGGGGGAGAGAATCTTTTTTTTTTTTAAATATTTATTTATTTGACATAGAGTGCGCGCGAGAGAGCACAAACACGGGGAGTAGCAGACTCCCGGCTGAGCAGGGAACCCCATATGGGACTCAATCCCAGGACCCTGGGATCATGACCTGAGCCAAAGGCAGGCGCTAAACCCACTGAGCCACCCAGGCGCCCCAGGGAGAGAGAGTCTTAAGCAGACTCTGCACTGAGCTCAGAGCCCGATGCCCGATTGATCTCGTGACTCTGAGATCAGGACCTGAGCCGGAACCAAGAGTAGGTCACTTAACCGACGGCACCACCCGGGCGCCCTAAAACATAGAAGACTTTTAAAGATATGGTCCACGACATTAATAATGATTAACATTGGACTGCAGGTTCTTTTTAGATTTTTCTTTTTGCTCAGTTGTGTATTCCTATTTTTCCATAATTAACCTATATTTAACTCTTAAATTAATAAAATCATTATAATGGCTGCATCATGATTTAATGTGCTCACATCCTATTCCTTAATCATTCTTTAAGGTTGGGCATTTAGGTTGTTTCTAATTTTTTGTTGTTACAACTAAGTCTTCCATGATGATCCTCGTACCTAGACTTTTGTGCACTACATTCTTAAAAGTGAAATTATTGAGTCAAAGGGTATAAATAGTTTGAAGGTTATTGATAAACATTGCTAAATTCCTTCCCAGAAGGGTACCAAGGTGATGGTCCCCTCGGTGGCATATGTTGGGAAAGAGAATTGTTATAGTCTTTGCAAAATTCAGTATTTTCATTTTGCGATTTACCAGTTTGCTATGATTATTAATGAGGTTGGGCTTTTAATATCTTTATTGGTCATTTGTATTTCTTCTTTTGTGAATGTTCACATCCTTTGCCTCCCCCCTTTTGGGTATTCATCTTTTTTCTTACACATTAAGAATACTAAGTATGGGGGGCGCCTGGGTGGCTCAGTCAAGTGTCTGCCTTTGGCTCAGGGCGTGATCCTGGTATTCCGGGATCGAGCCCCACATCAGGCTCCTCTGCTGGGAGCCTGCTTCTTCCTCTCCCACTCCCCCTGCTTGTGTTCCCTCTCTCACTGGCTGTCTCTCTCTCTGTCAAATAAATAAAATAAAATCTTAAAAAAAAAAAAAAAAGAGCCTGTTTAAAAAAAAAAAAGAATACTAAGTATGGGGTGCCTGGGTGACTCAGTTGGTTAAGCATCTGCCTTTGACTCAGGTCATGATCCCAGAGTCCTGGGATCGAGTTCCACATCTGGCTCCTTGCTCAGCGGGGGGCCTGCTTCTCCCTCTCCCTCTGGCTGCTGCTCTCCCTGCTTGTGCTCTCTCTCTGTCCAGTAAATAAATAAAATCTTAAAAAAAAAAAAGAGAATACTAAGTATATAACTCTTCCTGTTCATTTGTTTTGTAAATATTTTCCCTAAATTTATCATTTAATTTGCATTGTTGACGTACAGAAGAGTCTATTGATTTTATGTTCAGAAATACCTTTAGACTCCTCGATCAGGTAAACAGTTACCAACAGTTTCTTCTACAGCTTTCAGTGAATAAATGCCTGCTTACATAGGAGCAATTTTTCTGGTTAAGCAGGATTTTATTGGTCTGGACTAAGAAACAGTTCTTCCCCTACAGGAACCTGAACTGAAATGATCAAAACTACAGCACTTTTTAGCACACATTCCTTGAAGTGCCCTACCCGATACATGATGATGTGGAAAACACGTTGGTAGGCCCCACCTTCGTAGGACAAAACATTTAAAAGCAAACAATAGGGCATGGCCTCTCATTAAAGACTGCCCCACCCCAAAATTAACAAAGCCCATTTTCTCTCCGATTTCAGAAATAGGGTAGGTTTTAGGAAGGTACCACCGGCCTTAGGTGGAGCCTTTCTTCAGCCCCAAACTCCTCTGGTCACAGGCCTTGGGGACAGACTCTAATCCTGAGCAGGGTTGCTCTGGAATGTAGTATTTGGTATATACATGTGCTAAAACATGACATGTTGTTTCTCTGACAGTCAAATTTAACTGAATGTCCTGTACACAGACCCTGCATCTCCGGTACATCACGTAAGGAATTTACCTGCCTGCCTCCAATGAGGCTGTCACGGGCAAGGGGCAGCCTCCTCCCTGGGCCCCAGGGATGTTTTCCAAAAAACCCAGGGCAATGACTTTTCCACACCCATCACAAGCGCTTATAAACCAGCCCTTCCCCCACGCCCTGCAGGTTGCTTCCAGCTTCCTGTGCATTGCTCTTCTCCCTCCTTTTTCTAGCAGCTGTGAGGTTCTTCTGGGGCTGGTGGAGGGGGGGTGCCGGGGTGGGGCGACGGGGGTTCTGAGTACCCATCATCACCTCACTCAGGTGCCCTTTGCCTGCTGCGCCTTCCTGTTTGAGGGGCCGATCTCTTTGTTCCCTGTGGCCTCTTTCTGCCTTCACACGCTTTTTCTGTCTGAAAGGCTTTGATTCACTATCAATAATTAGGTTGTTTTCCAAAAGCTGGATGTTCAAATTCATGTTTTATTGTGTTTTGAAATGGCCACATGACCGGTGGATGTGGGTCATGGCCTAGTCCTGTCTCCATTAGGACAACCCTAAAGAATGGCAAGAAGAGGGAGGCATCAGCTCATACCCACCCCAGCTTAGCAGATAAGAAGTGCGATGTTGGCAATACAGACTACCTCCCCAGGAACGATGCCAGAGTGACCTCGGATGACTCAAGCCATTAGTGCAGGTGTTCCCAAGAATGCCTCTCCTGCTCCATGGGGAACCACTGTAGCCTTTTTATCTCTAGCCCATTTATCCCTGAAGACTTCTAAAACAGAGCTTCTCAATTTTTAGGCTGCCTAGGAATCACCTGGAAGTCTTGTTGGAACGCAGAGACTGATTCAGCAGCCCTCGGGCCTCCCGAGATTCTGCTTTCCTACACACCTCAGTGCCGTGGCTGCTGCAGGCCCACAGATCACACTTTGAACAGCAAGAGGTTGAAACTTCTTCTCCTGATTGGCTGCAGGATGGCCCAGGAGCCCGGTGTTTCCAAATCCAGGGCTCTGGTGAAACTGCCAGGCCCAGGAGGTCTGAATCCAAAGCGATGGGATCCATGTCTGTGAGAAAGGAGACCGCGGGGTGAGGGCAAGGAGGGGAGCAGGAGTGAGAGCCAGGTAGCCACCTGAAGGCGGAGAGGGGGCACAAGTTCAGGACAGCTTAGAGCGGAGGTGGCAGGCGCTCGGGCTGCTTGGCTATGTAGGGAAGGACGTGTTTGGAGGACTGCCGTCTCCAGCTAGGGAGGCAGCAAAGGGCTCCTACTCGGAGCCAAGTCTCATCCTGGGCACCTGCACATCATTACCTCAGTTCTCTTAGGTAATGCATAATATCTTCACTGATTATTGTATAAATTTTAACTCTGGTTGTCATGGCTACATGTGGTTAAAATATTGTAAGACCCTTTCTCTGTGAAGTGGGAAGAGGAAGCAGGGGATGGGATGGAAGAAGGGGACCATCTGAGTGCCTAGTACACTCCAAGGTCTGAGACAGGACATTGCCATAGCGTGGCTCATTTGATCCTCTGCAAAGGACTGTGCAAAGGAGGTAGTATAAGTAGCATTTTGACAGATGGGAAGGAGGCTGATAGAGGGGAATTACCTCGCCCACAGTCACAAACCAGTACACAGAGGAGCTGGAAATGGAGCCCAGGCACCCAGAGGGAGCATCTCGGTGTTTGGGGAAAGGGAAGGTGTGCAGGTGGGGCGCACCATGGCCAAGTGGAATGATGGGGTCTGGCAGGGGCTCTGAGTATGGGTTTGCCTGCTCTGCACAGTGTCTGCAAATGGGGCTTGACCCTCACCCATAAAGGATATGGGGAACGGGAGCCTCAAGAATGAAAGGGGTTGATACCAAGTTCAGGTTTCAGATGGGACAGGCTCCCGCTCAGCAGAGATGGGACGGGAGCAGCGTATGGAAACAAGGCAATGAGAAGTTGAAGTTGAAGCCGTCTTGTAAGGATGCTCAACTCTTCCTAGGAAGCCTGGGCACCGCTCCGGCTGGATTCTTGATTTGTAGCTCAGGAATTTCATGATTTTTTTTAAAGATTTTATTTATTTATATGACAGAGAGAGATAGCCCGCGAGAGAGGGAACACAAGCAGAGGGAGTGGGAGAGGAAGAAGCAGGCTCCCAGCAGAGGAGCCTGATGCAGGGCTCGATCCCAGGACTCCGGGATCATGCCCTGAGCCGAAGGCAGACGCTTAACGACTGAGCCACCCAGGCGCCCCGTGGGATTTCATGATTTTTATACTACACATATATTCTGTGCTTTCCTCACCCCAACTCTCCACTTTTTTTTTTTTACAAGTTCCTTTTAGAAAGGCTGACCTTGCTCTTCTGAAAACTTCCTCCATATGCCCTCCTGTCATCGATCCCTACCCTGCTGACATGACTCCCTAAATCTCTCTCCAGTACTCCTCTCCACCCCCACCTCACAACCCTCATGGAGACCACCATCATTTTTTTTCTCACCTGGGTTCCTGCAACAGCCTTCCCGCCAGGTTCTCTGCCTCCTTGCTGAGACTCTAATACACCCGCCGTACCACAGCCAGCACTGGGCCAGATGTGCTCTCTCTCCGCGGCACAATACATGGGACAGACCCAGATACTCTAACAACGTGATGGGCAGGCTCAGTCTCGAGAGACCATCAAAGGCTTCCTGGAGTGTCACTCGAGTTTAGCCAGGAAGGATGAGTGGGAGTGAATGGCGAGAAGACAGGAAATGGTTCTGCCATCACTCTGCTGTTTTAGAACTTTCCTTTAGCAGGCAGGCCCCTGGTGACACATATACACTGAGTCCTTTCCTCTGCTGGATTCTTTCTCAATTTACACATTAATTTCTACTGAGTATGCCCTATTACCACTCCTCTCTTCCACCATGCTTCCCTCTGATCAGATTTCTTTGTCCCTGGTCTAAGTCTCTAAGTCTTCTCTAGCAGGAGAAATGACAACCCAATAGAATGGGAATCTCACATACACGTCCCCAGGAGCGAGAAGCACTCATGAAATGGGCGGAACTGATTGCATTTACACACCCCTCAAATATCCACACCCACCTCCCTTGCATGCACTACTCCCTGTCTGTTATTAGTGCTGTTAACCAAATGGTGCTTCTCCCTCCAGGCACATGGGAGCATTGCACCTGCTGAGCTTCCTCTCCACCTTGTGACTTGCTTTGGCCAGTGAAATGAGAGCAGAAATGATGTGAATTGCTTCCAGGTAAACACTTTGGAAATTAGTGCTTGATTTGCCCCATCCTCATTTCCTGCCTTCAGGGTTGAGGGGGCAACATGTCCAGTTGCAGCTGTCCACGTCCCCGAGTGGCTATGGGAAACAGCTCCTATTGACCCCCAGTGGACATATTTCATGATTGAGAAATACACTTTTATGTCAAACCAGTGAGACCTGGGATTGTTTGTTATTATAGTGAAATCTAACGGATCTTGACTATTACATCTGGTCAAATCAAGGTTTTGTTGTGGGGCACCAAGGCTTTTATCCCTGTTGGGTATTCAGCAACCTGAGTCTTGGAGTCCATCAGAGTTCCCGCCCTCCTGCCCAGCCCCTTTAGACTGGACGATTTCCAGGTTATTTCATCTCTTTCCTATTATGGTGGGGACCTCGCATTCTCCTTGCAAGTTATAGCGTCTCTCTGATTCAGCCTAAATTCAAAAGGAAGTCACAGAAATAAAACATGAAAGCATTTGCTGAGCTACTCAAAAACATAGTCTAGATACCCTACACATGTCACACTAACCAATCCATGTCCAAAAGGAACCCACTGATGAATCTCCCTTTTCCCAGGAGCAAAGTGCCAGCTGCTGCCCCAATTCCGGCCCTGATAGGGGAATTACAGGGGTCCTGGGTTGTAGGCCCAATTGTGCCACCTGGTAGTGAATGACCGTGGACAAATTACCTGAGTCCCAGTTCCTTTATCTGTAAAATGGTGATAATAAGAATAAAAACCATGTCACAGAAAGAAAAGGAAAGTAACGCTTGCACTCGGCGTATTAGCCACTCTGCAGACAGAACGATAATGTATGTGAAAGTGCTTTGAAAAGGGAAAGCTCTATGCAAACACCAGCTGATGATATTTTTAACCAATACATGACCAAAGAAGAACTACGTCCCCAATCAAATAAACCTCCTGATGCCTTCAATCTTTAAAACCAAGCCCAGGAGTGGACCCGGCTGTATATTTACATTTCTGCAAAAGGTTCCATACTACAGATCTCCTTCTTCAAACAGGACAAATTGTTTATTAGCTAAAGAGAAGGAGCAGGGTCAAGCATCTCAGAGGTTAGTCACACGCGATCATTGGCAGGTTCCACAAACAAGCGGCGGGGCTGATTCCACGAAGTGACTTCCAGAAGAACCACGCGGGCACATCCAACTCAACTTCCGGTGCTCATCGGCAGGCGCTGAATCCACCGTAGATCCTCAGTGGAGCTGGAAGTCCTCGTTATTTCCCAGCCCCACCTCCATCCCCAAGCAGGGAAACGCCCCCTGCCAACCCTGCACAGCCTGCAGTCCACTGGGCTTGTTTCCTTCGCGACGGGATTTCCCTTTCTAACCCTTGGGGCAGCTGCGGCAGCCAGGTCCTGACCTCACCGGAGCCCTGGCCTAAAAAGGCTCAGTCTTGGGTCGCTGGGGGTGGGGCCCGCCATGCTGCTTAATAAAAGGAGCCTCTCTGGGTCTACCTCCTCTAAGCGCCTCGGGCCTGATCCTGGCTGCCACCTGGGTGCTGAACTGGCTTCTCAACCGCTGGCCTCCGAGAGGCCAGTGCTTCTTCAACTTCAGCGTGCATCAGCCCAAGGGCTTGTTAAAACACAGCGCTGGGCCCCACCTCCAGTTTCTGCTTGAGTAGGTTTAGGGAGGGGCCCGAGAGCTTGCATTTCTAACAAGTTCCCAGGTGCTGGTGATGCTGCATCTGGGGACCACAGTTAGCGAACCACTGCCTCTAGCTTAATACCGCAGCCAGACAGCAAGTCTCGCGGGCCACCTCGACCGTCCTCCCCGCTGCTCTGCCGCCCGGAGTGTGGGGAAGGAGTAACCCGGCAGCACAGGAGGCTGCAGACCGAGAAGGCCCGCTGGAAAAAACCCTCAGAAGCCCGTGGGTCTTCCGTGTCCCTGGGATATGTCATTGATCAGGTTCTACTGACCTCGTTTCTTCATTCAACACATATTGATCCAGTGCTAGGTCTAGGGTTGCAAAGGTGAAAAGGCAAGGTCCCAGCCCTCCAGGAGCTCATAGTAACTGGGAGGGAAATGTGCAAACAATTACAATGCTGATAAGATAACTGTTGCAAAGGGAGGGAGCATCAAACTTCTGAAGGGGGGGGGGTAGGTGGGGCTCTGGAATCCGAGGAGCTGGAAAAAGTTTCATGGAAGAACTGGCATTTATGCTGAGGCTTGCAGGGTGGGTGGGAATTTGGCAGGTAGAAGGAGTAGCTGGATGGGTGGGGGGTGAAGCGGGAAGGGGTTTCCCTAGGCACAGGGAGTGAGCAAATGACTGTCGAAGTGCAGGGTTCCAGAGGGAGACGCAGTTGGGAAAACACAGGCAGGTGCCGGGCTGGGCCTTGTTCCCCCCCCCACCTCTCTGGCTGCTCCTTCTCAGTCTCTGGCTGGCCCCTTGTCAGCTGCTGTTGACAGAGCCCCTGGGGCTCTGTCCTGGCTGCCTCTGCCTCTCACTCTCCGTGTCCACTCCCTGTGAGTTCCTCCACACCTGAGGCCTCACTTATACCACGCTCAGTAATGAGGCCCACGTGTGTGTCTCCAGCCCAGGCCCCATCCCTCAGCTCCACACGGATGGCTCCTGGTATCTCTCCTCCCTCAGTCTGTCTTGGTGAATGGCACCAGCATTCACCTAGCTAGCCAGCATTCACCTGTGAAACAGCCACCTCATAGATAGCTGGTGGAGAGTACTTTGGCTCAATAAATTGCTCAGTACGGGAGGAAAGATGCCGGGCTCAAACGCTGAACCTACCATTTACTAGCTGAGTGACCTTGGGCAAGTTACTTAATCTCTGTTTCTTTATCTATAAAATGAGTTTCATAATAGTACCTAGTTCACAAGGTTGTTCTGAGGATGTGACAATAACTGTTCTCATTTATTATGCCCTATGAAGAAAAAAAGAAGTAACTGATCTCAAGTAGCGCTGTCCAGAAAGCCCTAGGCCAAGTACTTGGATTCTCTGGGAGGTGGTGAGTACCTTGTCCAAGGTCACTCTGCTAGCAAATGACACAGCTGGTTCTGGAACCCAGAATTCGCTGTCCCTAATCCACCTGCTTCCCCCCATTGTCACGCTATCTGGAGATTGTGTAACAAATAGGGAAATGCTTATGGTATAATGTTAAGTGAAACGAAGGCAGCAAATTGCGTAATCAGAGTGTGGACAACCATGTTATTAAAAAAAGGAACTAATCTACAAATAGAAAAGGCTAGAAGGAAATACAGCACACGGTTGAATGTGGTTGTATTTGGATGATGTTTGTCTTTGAATTCTCTGTAAATTCTACATTTTCTTTTATACAATTTTTATTAACATGAAATTATTTAAAACATTAAACATTTATTACATTGTGGACAATTTCAAGTCCTCATGTTTGATCGAAAATCACACTCTCTAAGTATCTCTTCTCAGTTCTAGACTGACTTCCCCGAACAGAAACTCTTTGATCCTCTCAAACACCCGGGTAGGAAGTAAGTATTGCACCCATGTTCCCCACCCACCCACCCACAGCTGACAACCTGGCCACTGGAGCGGGCTGTCAAAAAAAGGCCTGCGAGGAGGGAAGTTCCAGGCAGAACCCCGGCTTCTCCTACCGCCTAGGGCTTTCTGGACAGCGCTACTTGAGATCAGTTACTTTTTTTGTTTCTTCTAAATAGCCGGCCGAATGCTCTTTTTCCAGTTCTGGCTGAGTTGTTAGCTTCAGCCGGGCGGGGATGCCTGCCAGGTACCTGGCTCCCAGAGCACCGCCCAAACTGGTCAGGCCAGTCCGCCCCATGGTTGTTTCTGCCAGGACTTGCCCGCGCGCGAGCGTGTGTGTGTGTGTGTGTGTGTGTGTGTGTGTGTGTGTGTGTGTTAGAGACCCACCCTTCTCCCCAGCAACCCAGGTAGGTGGAAGGCAGCTGCGGGCACCAGCCTGGCAGTCAGGCCAGATGGGTGGAGCTGAATTAATCTAACCTGGAATTTCAACTTGGCCTGCACAACAGGTGAGAGGAAAAAAAGCAGCAGAGAGAACCGGCAGTTTGGCAACTTGGAAATATTCTTGTGCCTTGCTCCCTGTCCTCTGTCTGGAAAATAGCCCAGGGTGACTTTTCAAAGTGTGTGCACCGGCTAATGGGGCTTGGTTGCGCCACGGCCCCCTCGGAGGCTCTCCGAGCCCCTCCTGAACGCTGTCCTCCTCCGTTACCCTCCGCGACGCGCCCGTTCCCCCTCCTCTGGGAGGCAGGGCGGGGGTATCGGATTAGTCTTTGTTTTCGACGCGAAAGAGCCGAGCGCGGCGCGGGGGAGGCTCGCGATGGCAGGGCCCTGGGGTGCGCCTGAGTACGGCGCTCGGCCGTGACCCCTGCGAGGGTGCCCCGCAGCCGGTCCGCAGCCTCTGCCCCCGGGTACCCCCCTCCTTGCCGGCCAGGCTGACTCGGTACGCAAACGCGCGATGTCCCCCATTGTCCTGCCTCGGAATGAACGAGCGGCAGCCGGGAGAGGGGGGTCAGTCAGGCCCGGAGCTCAGGGCTCCCGGGGTCTCCGGGGCCGTCCCAGACCGATCCGGCCCGCAGCGAGCGGCAGGAAGTGGGGACACCGGGGCCCGCTCGGCCGAGGGCCTAGGCTGGGAGGTCCGCGTGCCCCACCCCGCGCGGCCCGCCTCGCCCGCCCCGGCTGCAGAAGCGCCGGAGGGCGGGGGCCGCTAGCCCTAAGGGGGCAGCCGGGTCCTGGGAGGGCCGACGGGGGGGTGGGGAGGTACTGCAGGTGCAAAGGCGCGGCGGCCGAGCCGGGCCCTGCCGCCACCCGCTCGCGGGCTGCCCGCTCCGTCCCCTCCCCCTCCGCGGGAACTCCCCCCCTCGCGCAGCCCCGGGCCCGGCGGAGGGGGCGGCTGGGCCGGCGGGGCTCGGCGGGGCCGCACGTGCGCGCCCTCCCGGGCGGGGGAGTCCCCGGGCGAGCACGTGCCGCGGCGCGCGGGGGGCGGGGAGTCCCGCGGACGCCTTCATTGCTGCTGCTGCTGCCGCCGCGGCCGCCGCTGCCTCTTCCTTCCTCCTGCGCCGTCCCCTCCTCGGCCCGGGCGGGGGGCTCCGCGCGCCTAGCTCGGCCCGGCCAGGCGCTCCGTGAGGCGGGCGCCCCAGGCGGCGGCGGCGGCCGCGACGGTGGTGGCGGCGGCAGCGCGGGCCGGGAAACTTTGCCCCTTTGTGCGCTCCGCCCCGGAGGCGGCGGGCAGGTCGGTGCAGTCGGTGCCTTTCCGGCTCCGGGGTGGGGGAGGGGCGGCGGGGAGGCGTGGGGGGCCCTGCCCGAGGGGGGGAGGGGACGGCCCGGGGGCCAGCCGGGGGGGCCGCTACTTTGTTGCCGGGGACGGGGCGGGGGTGCTACGGGTCACAGTGTAGCGGAGCCGGGCGGGGGCGGCGGGGCGGGGCGGGGGCTGCGGAGCAGCCGGAGCCGAGCGGCCGAGGCCCCAGAACAAAGGAGCCCGAGCGGCGGCGCGCGCGCGGCCCGGCCCGAGCTGGAGCGCGCCCCCCTCCCCGCGCCCCCTCGGCGAAGCGGGCCGCCCTCCCCCGTCTGGCCGGCGGGCGGGGGGGCGCGGCGGGGCGGCCGGCGCGGGCTACCCCGGGCGCGCCCCCGTCCAGGCCGCTTCCGTGCCGGGGGCGCTCGGGCAGCCCCGCCGAGTGAAGCTCTCAGCAAACTTTATTTTAAAAGCTCTGCTCCCTCGGGGAGGGCCCAGCAACCTCCAGTGAGGGGTGTGTGTGGGAATTTTGGTGAAACTGTCCCAAGCCCGGGGGGGTGGGGCAGAGGACAACTTTCTTAGAAATCTCACCTTGATCACCCCTTTAAATTCGTCGGGCAGGTTCCCTCAGCACCCCCATCGGGCGCTAGGCCTCCTCCGGCAGGCGGGGAGCGGGTGCTGGTGCGCCCTGCCAGAGGTTCTGGGCAGGACTTCATTTGAGCAAGCCCTTTCTCTTCCCCCATTTTCTCTTTTTCCAGAAGCAGGAAGAGGTAACATGTGAAAGTTGTCCCTGAGCCTCGAGTGATGCGCTTCCCCTTTCTGTCTCTTTTTTAGGCAGCGCTGCCTTCTCCATCATCCTGCCCCCGGAGGACAAGTACCAGGAGAAACTACTCGCCCGGCCCAGACCCCACCACACACCCACCTGCTCACCTCATGCCTGGGTCCAGGGTGGGTGAGGGTGAAGAACCCACCCAGCCAAGATGATCCCTTCTCTGGGGACCGCTGCTGGTGTCCTGCCCCAGATCCTGGGCCCCAGCAGATGGGAGAGTGGCCCCCAACTGAGCCCTACCAGACTGCTGCAGAGGAGGTGAAGAGGGGCCCATCCTGGAGCCTGGAGCTGCTTGCCTTCACCCTTGTGCACTCTTGACTGTTTTAGGAAAGAAGGAGCTGGTGGGGGCCTTGGCAGGCAGGAAGCGGGACAGTGGCTCTCCTCCGGCACCTATGCCCCTACCTCTGGCAGCATCATGAGCCAGTTTCAGGTGCCCCTGGCAGTCCAGCCGGACCTGCCAGGCCTTTATGACTTCCCTCAGGGCCAGGTGATGGTAGGGGGTTTCCAGGGGCCTGGGCTCCCCATGGCTGGGAGCGAACCCCAACTCCGAGGGGGTGGAGATGGGCGAAAGAAACGAAAACGGTGTGGTACTTGTGAGCCCTGCCGGCGGCTGGAAAACTGCGGGGCCTGCACCAGCTGCACCAATCGCCGCACGCACCAGATCTGCAAGCTGCGCAAGTGTGAGGTGCTGAAGAAGAAAGCGGGGCTTCTCAAGGAGGTAAGCTGGCCCTTGCTTGGCCGTCCTGCCCTTTCCACGATGCTGCTGTCCTCACCGGGTCTCGTCAGACTCTGTTCGGCCATTCTCATCCTTTCAGTCTAACGCCGAGTGGGGCCCTGGGCAGGAGCTGGCTCGCACTCCCCGGCCGGGCTGACAGTTTGTAAGGAGGAACCAGGTGGCAGGAGGCTCTGGTTAGCACTCGCACCTCCGATGTTTGCGTTTGACGCAAGATGCATCCAGCCTTATTTCTAGAAGTTTTTTGTCCTGCTTGAAGCCTCGGATGTACTTCAGGGTCACACCAATGCTTGGGTGACGTGGGGAGTGATGGTGTCGGGTAAGGGGTGGAGACTGAGGGCTATGGAAAGAAAGACTTGGGGTGACAGGGTGGTTTTATGCTGCCCTGATGGAATGGGATGGTTCTTTTTCTAAGCCTTTTTTTGGGCACCATCGTTCTTCTCAGAAAGACAGCAGGAGAGCCAGTTGGAACTGGAAATTTAATGACAACCCATGATTTGGGTTCCCCTCCTGGACTGAGGTACTTCTGGAGGTCAGAGATTTTTCTATATCTCTTGTGTTCTCATGACCTGGCTCAGTTAGTTCCTTGACGTGTAGTCGGCACTCAGAGACTAATTGAATGAATGAATGAATGAATGAATGAATGAATGATGTGCTTTGGAGACACTGTCAAGCCCAGGGAAGAGTACTCCCTTTATTTGGAATAGGGGGATGGAGGGAGGAAAGGAGGAGCGGGGATGAGATGAAAGGGGGAAGTGGAGAGGTGGTGACCCTGCACTGGCCATCTTTTCCTTCTATTCTGGTGGCAGGCTGCCAGCACGAGGTTGGTGGCAGCCTCGATAGCGGAGAGTTGGCAGAAGTAGGGCCGAGTGAAGTGGAGCGGCTTGGGAGGAGCGGTGGAGCAGCTGAGGTCGCTCCAGGCAGCGGAACTGGCGCTGGACAGAGCCGGAGGCCTGCGCTGTCTACGGGGCTCCTCCGCTTGGCCACTGATTTGTCCAAGGGCTCAGACGTCTCAGGCCCCCTCTCTGGGCCTGTCTTCTCCCTGGGGAAATGGATGGGTTGTGCTTGATGGCCTTTGAAGCCCTTTCCGGCTGGGCTGGGAGCCGCCGCGCTTCTGAAGGCTAGGGCACCTGTGGCTTCCATGGGCTGGCGGCTGGCGCTTGGGATTTCCCTGACCGCCGGGCGCCCAGCTGTGCCGTGAGCTTGGTGGGGCTGTGGTCCTGTGGCTGGGAAGAAAGCTCCAAGTGCTGGGGGCAGGGAAGAGGGTGTTGCTGGGATGTTTTTTGCCCTTTTTCACCTTCTCTTGTCCACTCTCTGGGGGAGCTGCGTGTCATGGCCCAGGACCACAGACTCTGTGCTCTATTTCCCAGGTCTGTGGGTCACGTGCGCAGCTCCCCACCCCAGCCTGGGAGACAGTGTCCAGCCCCTGTTCGTTGCTGGTGTTGTGGGGAGTTGGCATCCTGCTGACCCAGGGCCCTGTGGGTCATTTCTGAAAGTGGGGAGAAGAGCAGGGGTAGGCTTCAGTCCTGGGTATGAGATCTGGTGTTTTGGTGTAAGGAAGACCTGCTCAGTCTACTTTTAAAGCTTGGTTCCATTGCTTGCTTCCTTTAGGCGTTTGCCCTCCTTCCCACCCCCTGTGTTTCACTCCACTTCTCCCGTGATCAAACCCGAGGAGTCGGGGGCTAAGATTTTTAAGCCGGATGTTCCTGGAACCAGCGGCCCTGGTGAACCGTGTCTGAGCTTTCCTTAGAGCGACACTGATGCGGCATACCTGAGTGAAAGGGGCAGGGAGAGAGGCCAGGGTACCGTCATCCTTGTGCATAAGCTGTTGGCCTGGGCTGCCGGGTGATCATGCTTCAGATACAGGGACTGGGCTTGGCTGAGGTTTAGAGACAGCCCTGCTGAGAGATTTGCATCCCTGGGGACCTCGCCGTAGCCCGCTGTCCCTCTAGGCCCTCAGGGTCTGTGGCTGGTGGTCCGAGGTATCCCAGAACAGAAGGTCCACATACTGGGGTGTAGACCAGTGCTGGCCCACAACAAAGTCCTCCTAGTTCCTAGAGAAGCAATGGAAAGGAGACAATGGACTGAGCTAACTTTTTTGGACCTATTTGAAGGATAAATCCTTTCTATTTGATGTTCAAAATGTGCTTTTTTTTTTTTTAATGAAAGGAAGGTGCCGATAAAAAGTAGATCTACTTTTAAAAAAAGTCTTTACTTGGTAAAATACAAGGTGGTAACTAGTAGCTCTAGGTCTGTGACTTTTTTATTGGTCCGTGAAAGCGGAAAGCATGGGAACCACTGTCCAGGCCACGCTGCATTTAATGAACGTATCTCTGCTGAGAAACGCCCCGAGAGGCTTCGCTTGAGTGATTGAGCCCGAGAGCCAGCTCAGCATTTACCAGCCCCAGGGGGACTGCCGGGACCTTAAGCATTAGATCTGAACAGCCTTGTAGCAGAGGGAATGCGTCCTGGGATTGCGGAGGCTGGGAAAGGGGGAGACATGTTACTGGCATCTGAGGGTGGTTTTTGGTTTGGGCTCAAGAATAGAACTTCAGAGTTTGGCCCTGATTCTTCAGGTGGGGCAAGACACAGCATCCAGGAGTCTCTTGAGAACCAGTCCATCTCCTTGCATCCCTGCTCCCTGGCATTTCTTCTTCGAGACACCTTTTTCTTCCATCCTGTCTCCACCTCCCTGCCTCCTTTGAGCTGTCTGCTAACAGCGGCCTTGTATCATTCTGTAAGGGGGGAGCATTATGTTGGGTTTCCCATCTTTCTTCCCCGCTCCTCACTCTTTTTCGCAGTGTGTGTGTGGAGGGGGAGGTGCCATGGAGCTCCTTCACTCAGAAAAGAAGTTCAGCATTTTAAGACTCCAGGTAGCTCCCAGGACGGGCCCTCCCACCAGAGCCAGGTGACTGCTTCTCTGGGACTGAAAGTGAGGTAATCCGCCTTGACGTGGTTCATTCCTGTGCCTTGGTCTTCCCTCCTAATGGCAGGAAGGATTTAGATCCTAGGCTGATGGCTGAGGCTGTTAGTCTTCACATTCTTTTTACCTGGGCGGTGACTCGTAGCACAACGAAGATGCCTAATTAGAAAAGTACGGTTTGGTGGACGTGGAGACAAAGTAGGCCTCAGACCCCAAAGTAAGCACTGTACTGCTTACTCTCTTGAGCATTGGTTTCTCCCTCTCTCTCTCTCTCTCTTTTTTTTTAAGTAGGCTCCACGCCCATCATGGAGCCCAACGCAGGGCTTGAACTCACGACTCTGAGATCAAGACCTGAGTTGAAATCAAGAGTCGACACTTAACTGACTGAGCCACCCAGGCGCCCCTTGAGCATCGGTTTCTCACTTGTCAGCTGGAGTAACCCTTCTCTGCGGGGTTGTTGGGAGGATTAATGGAGATTAAAATATGCATAATGTCTGGCACATAGTAGGTAATCAATAGACGACGGCAAAACACTCCTAGAACGTCTAGAGAAGATGGCTGGGAGTGAACCCCAACTCTGAGGGGTGGCGATGGATGAAAGAAACGGAGACAGTGTGGTATCTTCATGCATAAACAATTGTGTATTAGTTAGTCTCTGAGTCGTAATTGTAGAGCTATAATACAAATTAAATGTTTATCTCAAGACATCTTCTAGCTTGCTCACAGAAGAGCCATGGAGCCAGGCAGAAGGAGGGAGGAGTTTGCCAGCCTCTCTGCTGGGGGAGGAGGCTAGACACCCAGGGGCCGTGAGCTGCTGTGGTCTTGGGCCTGACTGAGAAGTTGCTCATGGGTGAAGGAAGTAAACACCTGATAGGAAGGGTAGGAGAATAACTCTTAATGGAAAAAAAAACAAACCCTGCTTAGAAAAACATGTGTAAGGTGGGAAGCTTGACTGGGAACATTGTGGGTGAAAAATGAAGAGAAACGGGAATATATATATAGTGTGAAAACACTGTCTAGCCCTCAGCCAAGTGGATTCAGTGGCTGGAACAGCTCTCTATGCCAGTTTTGAGACAAGATACCTCAGAATTGGGGATCCCTCCACAGTATCAGAATACCTATGAATTCTTGCCTCGCCTGTTGGTAGTTCTGTGTTTCTGAAGACAGAGGCTGTGAGGAGGGATGCTTTCAGCCTGGCATCAGTTCCCACCAGCAAAGGGAGAATTGATTGGTAAACTAGAGGCGATCAGATCCTTCCCAGAGAAAGGAACCCCATCCTAGCGTTTGTGAAGCCAGAGTGAAGGCTGGGCAAGGACAGGCATTTGCCACAGACTTTAGAAATTGTTTTTCAAAGGCAAAGAGTTTTTAAGCCCATGGCCACAGACTCTAAAAGGGAAGTTAGCAGGAGGGATAGGATTGCTCTCTAACAAGGAACTGCTGACAGTACAGCCCTGAATGGTGCCCCAAGGAGGAAGGTGGTGGGACTCGGAGCGCTGAGCCATCTGTGCGGCTGCATGGGTTGCTGTTCAGGGAGTGCAGATGGTGGGAGGCCACGCTCCGTCTGCGGAAAGGGGGTGCGTGTCGCCAGAGGCACATTCAGGAGTGGCCTGACCCCTTAAGAGGAGTGTCAGGAAGTCCAGTGGCCAGAATGTGCTGAGGCTGGTGGAAAATACTCAAGACAATAAAGGTCTTTTATATATTCCCCGGGCAAGAATGGGAAGGAAGAGTAGGCTTACAACTTGGGGCGCATAGCTGGGGACAGGGAGCAGCCACTGGGGCCCTGTTCCATTGGGAGGAGTGAGCTCGGGGAGCACTGCCGCGCGAGCTCGGGGAGGTGCGCCCGTCAGCCGCCTCAGCCTGAGCCGTCCGCTCCGTCCGCCCGGAGCAGCAGCACCTGGGCTCGCAGAGCCGCAGTCTTCATGCGGTTACGGTGGGTGAGCGGGGCTAGAAGACCCGAGACAGGCCAGAAGCCCCCATTTTGCACAGGGATTTTGGAAATTATAAACACATAAGCTCGCCGTCAGTTTTCGACTGTTCTAGAGCAGATTGTTAAAAGGTGGTTTGTGAGAAAGGCAGTGGTGAGCTCCGGTGAGGGGCTGGTCCCTGGGGCTCTTCATGAAGCCGCCCAGCCAAAGGAATAGGTCTGGATTTCTGCAAATAAATGATGGCGTCTCCTGCAGCTTCGTGGACAGATCAGAGGGCCAGCTTTTTATTTAAAGTCATCCTGAAGAGAGGCCAGGGGCGTAACTGCCTTGTTCAGTCTTTCTTACGACGCTGTGGATCCGGGATTCCACGTTGCGATCCCCTGGGTTCCGCTCTCAGGGATTCTGATTTAATTGGTCTGTGGTGAACCCAGTTGGGCTGGGGCTCCCCAGGTGTATCTAATGGGTAGTTAGGCTGGAAATTCTCGGATGCGGATGAGACACCGAGGTGCTGGGCGCCGACCGGGGCTCTTCTGGTGCAGGGTGTGCGCTTGCCCGGAGTCTCAGAGTGTCTGAGTGGTTCATGACCATATGTCCTCCTTGCCCATCAGTGGGCCGGCAGCATCGGCACACCTGGGAGCTTGTTAGAGATGCAGAATCATGGGCCCTACCTCGGACGTACCGAGGTACTTTAGCCAGATTCGCAGGTGATTTTATGTCCGTGAGAGTCTGAGGAGCTGATCTACGGCCCTTGTGTGACTGGGAAAAGGGGGTGGAGCTTGGAGAAGGGGACAGAGGTAAGTCCGGATCAACAGGTAGAGAACTCCATTTGCCAACAAGAGTAAGGAAGATGACCCAACCCATTTCTTTTCTTTTTAAGATTTGTTTGAGAGAGCGCACATGTGCGTGCACATACACAGGTTGTGGGGAGGGGCAGAGGGAGGAGGAGACAGAAACTTAAGCAGACCCCGAGCTGAGCGTGGAGCCCCACAGACACGGGGCTCGATCTCAGGACCCTGAGATCACCACCTGAGTGGAAACCAAGAGTCAGACGCTTAACCCACTGAGCCACCCAGGCTGCCCCATCCCAACCCATTTCTTTACCCTGCAGGTCAGGGAGACAAGAACTTCTTGAGATTTACTTCGGGTTTATTCTTGTTTTTCTGGAACCCATTACCTCCCAGTCTAGTGAGTTATCAATAAAACCCCTTAAGAACTGGTGGAACTTGTGTGTGTGTGTTTCCAGAATAGTCAGGAAAGGGCTCTCAGAAGATGTCTGCTGGGAAGCATCCTGACTGAGGATCTTGGAGCCCATGAGAGTAGTAGTTGGTGGTGGTTGTGAAGAGGAGGGGTGTGTTTATAGAACCTTGGGTCTTATGGGAGGGTTTGGAGACGTATGGAGGAGAAGGCCTGTGCACCGTCTTCCTAAGATGTAGGTAGGGAGTATGTGGGTCAGATCTGTGGGTGGGGTGGGGTGGTGATGGTGGTGGTGCAGGTATCAAGTTGAATGATAGAACAAGGGGTTAAGGAGGTTGGGGCAGTCTGGAGCAATGGGCCCCAGCTAAACTTGATGGAATTTAATCAGTAAATCCAGAATCTTGTAAAAATCTTGGTTACAAAAAAGAAAAACTAATGCACGAGTAAGGAACCCTGGTTTCCTAGCAAGTAGGAAAAGCTGAAACTCTTAAAGGGTTGATGACAGCCTATCTTGAGATCTGTCAGAATGGTCACATGCAGGATAATTGAAGGAAATAGGGCCGTTCAGCTTAGAAGTGAAGAATGCTAAAGTGAGTCTTATGTGGAAGAGGGAGTCAATTTCTATGTGTAGAGGAGTGTGCAGAACTTTAGTAGTGGGTGGAAGTTATAAGAAGGGAGATTGAACCTGTGTTAGAAAAAAGAATTGTCTAGGGGTGCCTGGCTGGCTCAGTCGGTGAGCGTGTGACTCTTGATCTCAGAGTCGTGAGTTCAAGCCCCACTTTGGCTGTAAAGCTTACTTTAAAAAAAGAAAAGAAAAAATAATTATCTAACACTTACAGCTGTTCTAAAAATGAAGACTCAGCCCTGAGAGGGGGTGTGTCTCCTGTGCCTGCACATGCCTGGGGAGAGGCTGGGTGTTGACTGGTAAGGATGTTATGAGGACATCCTCCATCAGGTGGGGGCTTCCATGCTTGGTCTCCTGTTGAGACTGTAAAGTATAACATCAGGTCTGTTTTCATATTACTTAGACAATTACATTGCAGAAGAAATCTCTCTCTCAGCCTTAAAAGTTTTTGGTCAAGTTCTAGACAATCTTAGACCTAGACCTAATCTCAGACCTACGTTGGCATAGTCTGTGGACTTTCTGAAAATTTCTGCCGAACCATCTGTGAAGGTGTAGGGGTGTGTTTTCTCAGGGGAGAGGGCCCATGGTTTTCAGCAGATTCTCAATAGTATTCATGGCCTCCCCAAATTTAAGAAATGTGCTCTGAGCTGTCCAGTATGGTAGCCGTTAGCACTGTGTGGCTACTTAAATGTAATTAAAATGAAATAAACCAAACTCAGTAACTCAGGTGCACTAGCTAGCTACCTTTCAGTTGCTCAGTATCCTCATGCGGCCAGTGCCTTGTGTATGCGACAGTGCAGGTACAGATGTTTCCGTTACTACGAAAAGTTCTGTTGAGTATGGAGTTTCCCTGTGTGATCTCTGAACCCTCACTGAAGCCAGTAGCAGGGTTGGGGAAATAGTTGCTTCTGCTGGCTGCTCTCAGAAGAATATTCTGGATTGGGATCCCTGTCCCCACCCCACCCCCAAGGTAAGGGCTGTGGAAGGGGCTGGTGCTTTCCTAGGCTCTAACACACCCTGAAGCTCATTGTCTCTCCTTGAAGACATGGGCTGTGTTTTAATTACCTGCTCTGGGGAAAGAAGAATAGGAATGAGGTGTGGCTCCCCACCCAAAGGCTGTCTCTGAATCTCCCCAGGGGGAAGCGGCCTCTCCCACCCGCAGTCTTGACCAGCGGCCTTGGCGAACCTTGCCTGTGTTTACATCTAGCCCTGTTGTCTCCTCTTTGCCTTGGGCCTCTCATTCTGGAGAAGGCAATGTGGGGACCCAGCCTGTTAAAAGACCACATCAGGGGGCTCAGGAGTTGTCACTAACTCCCCATGCCCGTCCCCATCACTTCTTCACAGCTCCCTTGTGGACTGAAGGCAGGACGCTCAGGAAGAGAGGTGTTAGAAAGGAAAGGTACCCCTTCCTCTCCCTTGAGCCCTACTTCAGCCCGGCCAGCTGTTCCGGGGGGCGTCATTGAGGGCTGCCACGGCCCCTACCTGAGTGTGGCCATGCAGGGTGGGGGCTGCTGCCGCACCTGCAGTGGACACACCCTCTGGGGCCTGGTCTCCTGTCATTTGCATAAGAAATCCGATCGCCTACATTTTTATTAGTCTTTGAGGGAGAAGAGAAAGCTGGCAGCTCAATTGTGGGGACTGGCTGGCCTGCAGGTGACCGAAGGTCTGGGGATTGCTGGCTTGCGCCAGGCTGCACAAGCTCTTCCTGCACTGCTGGCTCTGAGCCGTGTCAGTTCCAAGTCCAGTGTGCCCCACCTGCCCACACCCAGCCGGGGCGTCTGCGGACGCAGGAGTGTGCCTGCCGCTGCTGGGAGAGCAGCAGTCGGGGTCCTACAAACGGAAGGGGAATTGCACTGGGTAAAGTCATTTGGGGGCATTTACCAGACTGCCCCCTCGGCCCCCACCCCTCCTCATTACTGCCAGAGGAAGCCTCAGGAAGGGGTGTGGAGATGCTGGGTCAAAAACAAATACCAAGGTGCTGGGCTAGAGAGTCTGTTCCACTTCTGAGCCGTTCATGTGGGAAGAACACGGAGTGGCTCGCCCTTGTCTCACTTTTTTCTCTCTCTATGGATTGCTCTGCTCTTTAAGGGTATGCATTCATGCCCCAGCAAGGTGTGGGGCGTTGGGAAGCCCCGGTGCTAGGACGAGGAGGAGAGGCACCCCCCGGAATGTTTCTTTGGGACCGGGACCGTGCCCTGTGCTGGGGGAGGCAGTAACCTCCTCTGGCTTTGGCTTCAGTTTCCCCAAGCAGGACGTCATCTGCTTTGACTCGTGGACCCGCGAGTTGCCTTCCCACCTCATTCAGCGCATCTCGCCTGGGACCGGCTGTGCGCAAGGCGCGCTCCGAGCCTCAGCTGCGGGGAAAGAGGAGGCAGTGCTTACTCCGTCCTTAATGAGCTCACAGTCTGGGGAGGGAGACAAGCGTGGAAACAAATAATTACAGTACAGTCTGTCAGGGCTGTTAAGGGAGGGACGCCTTGAGGGCAGAGAAGAGACCTGCCTTACTCACCTTTGGGCCCAGTGGGGAAGGGAGGGGGCGTGTTCTGAGAGTTTCAGTGTAGCCGTAGGTGAAGGATGAGGGGGCTTCCAGGAGGAAGGGGGCATCTCCCCTGAGCCTGAGGTGTGTAGAGATGCTTGAATGCTCATGGCTGGTGGCAGGGTGTGGAAGGGCGCAGCCAGACCGCAGGGGCCACCTGAGGGTATTCCCAGATCCTCCAGGTGGTAGGTAAGACGCTTCGTGTGAATTCCTCTTGGAAGTCTTCCACGGGCGCTGTCCCCAGGTTTCTAAACCACTCAGCATTCCTGTCACACCTCTCAACGATCTCTTAAGGTCCTGTGTTGTTTGCTTGGATCTGGGAACATTTGGTGGCTCGAGGCTGTTGAATTTGGGGTGGGGAAGTAGACTCTCTAAGACTTTCTCACAAGCTTCTAGGACGCCTTGCGGGGTACGGGCAGAGCCACAGCCCTGCCTGTTAGCCTGGGGGCCCAGGTGCATTCTGTTTAGTAGTCTGGAAGCACGCGGGCAGACGGGCGGGCGGAGTTGCTGGCTGGCTCTGACTATATTCCCTCGGACACTGCTGGGTGCAGGGCTTCCGTCTGTCTCTGCTGCGTCTCCAGGAGAAGCACCTTTTTTCCTCCTCCTCCTTCTCCTCCTCCTCTTCCTCCTCCTCCTTGTGATTGCTGTTGACACAGACTTCCGCTGCCAAAGCTAATTGTGAGGCCTGATCAGTGAATGAAGGCAAAGGCAGTTCCCATGACAACCGCAAAGAGTTTCAAATATAGGGGATGATGTGTGTGATGGGCTGCAATTACTTGGGTGGAAATTGATGCGTGGACACCGGGGACTTCAAACATAGGCTCTGAAGGTGGAGGGGGTATTGGGTTTCTTTGGCAGGATCCTTTGTGTGATGGAAGGGAAGGAACGAAGAGTACGACTTCCCCCACACTTGATTTCAGGTGCCTTCCGTGTGTGGTATGTTGGGTAAAACCCCTCAGGGGCTTTGGGAAGGCACGCCTCTGGCCGTTCTGGTGGGGGAGGCAGGACACCCAGACAGACAAATAGCAGTGTCAAGCTGGCAGAGGACTGGGGTAACCCTAGAAGGCTTCCTGGAGGAAATGGGTCTTGAACTGAGCTTTAAAGTAAAGCTTTGTGGGGAGTGACCTCATTCAGGACACAGCTGTGCCAGAGAAGAGAAGTTTGTCTGTCCTCTGCCAACTCTGGAAGAGGTAGGTTGATAGGAAAATCCTGGAACTCCACAGAGCAGCCCCGACTGCATCACTGAAAGTGAGGGGATGGCAAGAGCCCTGCTCAGTCATTTTCTAGTTGTGTGACCTTAGGCAAGGTGCTTAGTTTCCCTGTAAAGAGATTTCCTGATCTGTGGGATGGGTGTGAATAATTCCTATTTCACTGGTTCGTTTGAGGATTAGATAAGATGTGCTTCATCATGCTGCAAGTATGGGCCCTACATGGGCTTGAGTGCGGTTGATGTTCCTGCACATGCCCCTGAATCTGTGTCTGGATGTGTCCCCATCCCCTAGTCTCTGTGTACCTGTGTGGTGTCTGGCCTGTGGCTGCCCGTGTTACTGAGGTTCTCGGTGTTAGAGTGATTCGTGTGTTCTGAGAGTGAGTGAATCCACTTGCCTCTCCTCAGTGGGGATGGCTGTGGCCCTATTCCTCTTGTTGGGAGTACCGTGGGACCGGAGTCATGACAGAAAGTGAGGAGGGGGCCCCTCAGCCCCCAGGGGTCCCAAGTCCCTCTGGGTCAGTCGCTGAGAAGTCCAGAATGTAGAAAGGCCAGTAGAGATGGGAGAGGGTCGGTTGTGGGGTGTGGAGAGTGTCTGCTAGGAGCGGGCGCCTCTGCGGCTCCTTGGAGCCCTGGCATTCCAGGTGCGTAAGGAAAGGGCAGGAGGCCCATGTGGGACAGAGATGGGGTCAGGTGGGTACTGCCTTGGGGACCATAGGCTCTTCTGGGGTATCCGCAGGCTGCTGGGGGGGAGTGAGCCAGGACCCGTGGGTGGGGTAGGACTGAGTTAGCACTGGAGTTGGGGGGTGGTGGGTCAGACAGGGTGGCTCCTGCAGGCTGGGGAGGAAGACATGTGCTGGCTGAACGAGGCAGAGGCTCAGCTGCAGTTCAGTTCGAACAGGTCCTGCCCTCCCCCGAGAGCAGGTGTCCCTCTGCTCCTTGGGACCTCAAAGAGAAGGTCAACCAGGAGAGTGGCCTCCACATTTCAGTGCCCAACCCCCTGCCTCTCCACCGTCCTTGCCTAGAAACTTAGCACATTCCAGCTCTATGCAGAGCCTAGTGAAGTGGGGAAGACAGGGCCCCCGCCCACGTGGGGAAGACCGCGTGGAAATAACTAGCTGCACTTGGTTGTGACTGGTGCTCTCGAGAGGCTGCGAGCTGCGCTGTGAGGCCCCAGAGGAGTAGGGGATGCTCGTGGGGGCCAGAGGAGCTGGGAAAGCGGCAGAGGGAGGGAGCAGCCAGAGGAAGCCTAGTACCAGGCGGGGGGGGGGGGGCGGCAGGGGGGGGAGAACCGAGTCAAGGAGCAGCTTCGTGAAGTCTCTGAGGCATGAAAAACGTTACTATTCTCAGACCCATAGCTTGAAGGGAAGTGGTTAGGTTCAAATGACCCTATCCCTTTTTGCATTTCCCTGGGGTTGGCAGAGAGAGGGGTGAGAGAACTGGGATGAGAAAGGCCTAGATTGGAATTCTAGCTCACTGCTCACCAGCTGTGTGTTGCTGGGCAAGTGACTTAACATCTCCAAGTCCGCTTGCCCCTTAGAGGCAAGGTTGTGTGTGGACTAAGTCAAACGCTCAGTCAGACGCTCCTACAGCGTAGTTGGCTCGGGGCCTGGGACGTAGCAGGGGCTTGATAAACTGTGGCAGCCGCAGCGGCAACAGTGTTAATTGTTACTGTCCAAGCCGTGTTAGTCACTCCTATCCAGCAGCGGACTGTGTGTGGGGTGGGTGGGTGGGCCGGGGGGGCTGGGGTCCAGAATAAAGAGGAGACGTCTCTTGGCCTGGCCAAGGTAAGAACTATGGGGTGCAGAAGCTGTTTCCCATCTTGAGCCATGGTTCAGGACACTGCTCCTTGCCTCGCCCCGTTACCTACCCTGGGGAGGAGCCAGCAGGGCTGCCCTTTGTCCCCAGGGGTGAGGCAGGTGTGGGCCCTAGTGCTTCTTGGAGTCTCCTCACCAGAAGCCAAGACAGCTCGTCCCGTTCTGACTACCGGCTCGGGACCCCACGAGGAGCAGCGGCTGGGCAGGCGGCAGAGCACATCGCTGAAACAGGCTCCCACACATCCTAACCAGTCCTACCAGTTGCGTCGTCGTCTGTGAGATGAGAAGTAGCACACGGTGAGCTCCCCCAGAAATTCAGTGATGGTAGCTCGCTCTGCCGGGTCACGTGGCGGGAGCCGTGCTGCCTTTCTTTGTAGAATCCTTCTGACTGCAGGGCTTAGCTGGGATTTGTAGGTCCATTCTACAGAAGAGCCAAGTGAGGCTAAGAGAGGTAAAGTAACATGACTGTGGTGCTGGGGCTAGCTAGTGACGGAGCCAGGAACTGAACCTGACGTGTGAGCCCCAGAGTCTGTGGCTGCCCCTTCCCAGGACGTGCAAGCTTTGGGGGTGTTCAGCTACAGTGAGGGGATGGGGTGCAGCAGGGTGTGCCCGGAAATGCCCAGGAAATTAAATCGAGGAGTGGTTTGTAGGACCTGTCTCTCCCCATTTTATTCTTTCTCCTCCTGCTGCTCTTTAAGTCTCCTGGGTGTTGTAGGGTTCAAAGGCTCAGAGTCTGGGAAGTGGAGGCCAGACCTCTTGGGGTCTGGGTCACCTTCCCTCCTCAGCCTTTCCCAGGGATGGGAAGCCCTGAGGTCTGGGGGGGGGGGTAGGGGTGTGCCTAGGACCTGGAGGGCCACCTTCTGTGGCCTTCCTGAGAGAGGAGGCAACATCCTAGTGGTGGCGGCTGGCTGGGTGGGGTGGGGTATGTTCAGGCATGACGGATGAGTGATCTCGGGTGAGGTGTGGGTGTTCGTGTGTATGGGGAGCGCAAGGCTGACTTGGTGAGGCTTTGAGCCACAGGCAGTGTGGGCTTCAAGCAGTCTGTGTTCTGAGGTGGGCGCTAGAGGGAGGGAGGAGCAGGACTGTGTAATGGTTAAGAGTCTGGTCTTCAGAGCCAGATGGATCTGGCTTGGAGTCCCAGCCCTGCTGTGTTCTAGCTGTTGTCACCTTGGGTAAGTTCCTTCGCTTGTCTTGCCTTGTTTCCTCATCTGCAAAAATGGGGTAAAGGTTCATACTGCCAAGACTTTTTTCTGTTTCTTCTTGGAAGATGACGGGGGCTGTCACTCCTCCTGCTCTTATCCTAGTACCTGGCACCGTCCTCGCTGCCGCTAGGATGAGGCTGTGCGCTGGTGTCCTGGGGTCAGAGAGTGGCTGGAGGGGGAATCCCACCAGTCCACCCCAGCTCGACCCCGGGCGCGGTCTGTCGTCTTTGACCCTGGAGATGCAGAGGACGCCCTGGTATCACCTTCAGGGTCTCCCACTCGGGAGGAAGCGGGGTGCCCCGGGATCCCCGGCCTGCCAGGGAGCGGCGGCAGACCTGGGCAGCGGCCAGCGCAGCTCCGCGGCACCCTCGGCGGCGCCCCCGCCTCCCGGCTGGGCAGGTCCAGCCCCCGGCGGCCCTGCCCCCGCCCGGCGGGCCACGGGGATTGGCTGGCGAGCGCGCCGCCCCCTCCACACCAGCCTCGCCGGCGGCGGGGAGGGGAGCCCAGCCGGCAGCTGGCCGCCGCCTCCTCTGCAGTGCCTCCCTCCGTGCGCTCCGGCGGGGATAATGGGAGGCCCGCCGGCCGATGCACCAGAGGAGGCCGGCCGAGGTAGAGCGGGCAGGGCGGGGAGAGACGAGGCCAGACAGGACGCAGGAGGAGGGGCAGTGCCCTCCTGGATCTCGGGAGGGTGGAAAAAGGAGAAATGAAAACAAAAACACAGGAAGGCGAATGAGCCCATCCAAGAGTCTGGGCGGCAGCTGGAGCAGGAAGATGGTCCCTGTTATCCTTTCTTTCCGAGGCCCCCTCCTTCCCGTTCTCCTCCTGCCCCTGCAGTGGTGCTGGGGGTGTGCAGCAGCAGGACTTTGCTTCTTTCCTGGCGTCTGCCTGGCTCATCAGTCTCTCTGGCTTCTTTTGCAGGTGGAAATAAAGGCTGGTGAAGGAGCCGGGCCGTGGGGACAAGGGGCTGCTGTCAAGGTACCTTGTGTGTGTGCGCGCGTGTGCGCGCGCGCATGTGTGTGTGTGCGCGCGTGTGTGGTGGGGGGGAAGTGTTTGACTGGATTGGATAAAAATAAAGGGTCTCCTCTGGTGATCCCTTAATCTCCCACTGTGTGTGTAGCAGCAGCTGAGGGGGAGGGGTGGCGGGGGTGTGGGCGACCAATGAATTCTCAGGCCTGTGTGGGTTTTGTTTGGATTCTTTTTGCTTTCTCAGCTGGATGGTTTGGGTGCAGTTGGGATTGGGTCTGTTGAACTGTTTTTTGTTTTTTTTTTTAAGACATGTAACCCACTCCCCACCCTTGCCTCTGGAAATCTCTAGAGAATGTCCCTGGTGCTGTTGGTTTGCATCCAACCTGCAGAAATCCCGGGGCACGCGGGGGGGGGGGGGGGTGGCCAAAGGGGGAGGGGGATTGTGCTCCTGAGTCTGAAGCTGATAGGGTGTCATTAGTCATGCTGCTGTCACCATGGAGATGGCTGGAGAGGAGAGGAGGTGGTGGGGGTGAGGATATTTTGGGTAGGGTGGGGGCTGATGCAACATCATGACTGGGAATCCGGCGGGCGGCTGTTGTTACTCTGTGCAGCTTGGTGTCTGGGGGACTGGGAAGGGAATGTTACCAGGTGCGTGGGAAGCAGAGAAGGGGGCACTGTGATCGTCTGAGGCCGGGACTGGGGTATTTGGGGCAGGGCAGCGCAGAACCTGGTGGGGTATCTGCCATTACTAGGGAATGCAGATGTTCTTCTCGCGTTGGCAAGGACGAGGATCGGTACGTTTCCTTGGGCTTTGCCCCTCTTTTCGGGGCTGGGGACCCGCTGAGTGTTTGGGATTACTCAGCAGTATCCTCTGCTGGCCCAGGGTGGAGAAAACAGAGTGGGGAGGCAGCTTCATGTGGCTGCCTCTCAAGTCAAGAGCAGAGAGGCTGGGGAAGGAGTGTGGGGACTACAGGGCAGGGGCAGGTTGGGGGAGGGAGCCTGTCCCTGCCTCAGCCCTACTTTCCCCTTTGGCCCTTGGAGCCTTTGGGGAGCTGGGGGAATCAGGTTGCTTGGGTAGCAGGTGGGCAAGCTGCTCAAGTCCCCAGATGCTCTTAGACTTTGGTCCCTGGAAATCCTCCTCCCGCGTCCTGGGAAAGCTGTGGGAAGCTCTGTGGAGGTGCTGGTGGTGGCACCCTGCCGCCTCACTGCCTGGGTGGGGACGCCGCTAGGGAGGGGCTCTGCTTCCCCACGTGGGATGGGGGCTCCTGGGTGAGGCGGCTGCCGGGTGGATCAGGAGCCAGGGTGGTTCCCTGGCCTCCTCCCAAGGAACTTGAGGCAAGGAAGTGCTTGGGGGAGGACATGAATTTTGCTTCTGAAGCCCTGTTCTGGGGGAAGAAGGAGAGTCAGGTGGCATTAGCTCCCCTGGGGAGCTGGGCATGCCCTGGTGAGGCTGGGAGTAGTGGGCGGCCCCTGAGGCAAGCAGAGGGTGGTTGATACTGGCGGTGCTGTGGGTGGGGAGGGGAGAGAGCTGTGAGCTCACTCGTTCACTTCTCCAGAGCAGAACCCCCGGTTCCACCTCCACTTCCTTTCCTGGCCTCCCACTGCTGACTGGGGGAGCTGTAATCACTGTGTGTGCTATTGAGGGCTGTGGGCACGGAGATCATGCAGTGCACCTGTTCTGCCCCCCACCCTGGGGAGAACAGGACAAGGGGATGAGGACAGATGGGCTCAGGGAGGAGGCAGCGCCCTCCCCCTCTGTGTCTCCGGCCTTGTCAGCCAGAGCTTCCCTCTCTGCTGGAGGAAGGACTGCTGGCAGGTTTGTTTACTCCCCAGAGCACCCCCCTCCTGCCTAGCGATGGCTGCTCTTCAGCTCTTTCCGAGTGTGTTCTCCTTTTCTCCCTGCCTGCGTTCTGCTGGCCCTGCAGTGCTGCTGGAAGCTCTCAGCCTAATACCTCAACCTTTGGTGCTGTGGGCATGCGGCAGAGGCTCCTTGAAAAAGCAGAGGAAACCTTCCAAACACGCCTTCCTCCTTCCCCCTTCTCAGAGCAGGGCCTGAGCTGGCTGCGTTTTTGAAGTTCTTAGATTGTGTCTGTGCTTGTTTTTATTGTTGAGTTGTCTGTCTGAGAATCATAGCCTCCTCTTGGCCCGGCTTGGGCATTGCCAACAAGCCTGCAGATCTGAGCCTCCAACCCCCCCTCCCCCGCTTGCGCCCCATTCCCGGTGCCACCTTTCCCTCACATGGAGTTTTCTTACGTGGCCAGTTGAGTGCCGTGTCCCACATCCCCGATGAGGCAGTGTTACCAGATCCTTTTCCCTCAGCAGGTCGTGGTGTAGGAAGATGTGTCTGGTGCATGAGCTCATTCTGAGATCAGGCCAAGACTCTGGGACACGGGACAAGGGGGCGTCACTCGTCACAGTCTGTGTTCCCACAGGATGGGTGCAAGATGGGTAAACCTCATGGGGGAGTGGCGCGCAGCAGGCGGGGGGAATGTGCTCGTCTGCCCTGTGCGGAGTCCGGCCGGAGTTTCAGGCGCGGTGTGGGGTTTGCGTAATGCCTAGCCCAGGCACAGAGCTGAGCTCGATAAACGCGATTTGTCATGTTACTGGCTAGTGTGTTGTGTGTCTACCCATGATATCCCAAGGAACATGCCATAGCACACACTGTTGCCACCGCCTCCTTCTTGGCAGCCTGGACGGGAGTGAGTGCCCAGTGCCGAGAGCTCCAGGCCACCCCTGCTTTCGGGCTCCCACGCTGCTCCCACGCTCTGCCCCATGGGAATCCTTGACTGGCTGAGGATGTCTGGAAACTATTTTGGGACTGTGCCCGGGATCTCTGCCTCCTGTCTCTCCTTTGGACCGCTGCAGAAATGCCCCTTTGTCGAGGGTCTGTGATCCCCACACCGTGGCTGACTCCTCCTAGTCCTTGCCTGCCTGCTCTTCCTGCTCTCCAGCCCTCTGTGAGGGTCTAGCAGAAACTCTTTTTCTCTGAGGTAAGTTTTCAAGCACCGGTAAACTTGGGGAGATAAGGACGCAGGTGAGTGTGTCAGGCTGGAGCAGAAGGGGGCCACACAGAGTTGCGTTTGGAAACGGAGAGGGCTTCCCCGCCGCCGTTGTGGTAAGGACTGCAGTTAGAGTCCCGGAGCTCAGCCCCACCTCCTTAGTGACCCCAACCACTTTGGAACCATTGAGAGGACAGTGCAGGATAATGTGTGAGCCGGAGGGAGAGACTTCCTGCCTGCCACAGTGCAGGGGCCTGGGAGCTGCCCGCAGGGATCGCAGTGAGGGCTCCAGTGGCCCGCTTGCTGGGTTTGCTGAGGAGGGGCCTGGGCTCCGGGCTCCTTCCAGCTGCTAGAAATGGCCTTTGTGGTCCTGCCAAGTCCCCTCCCACACCCCTGAGGCTGTAGCTAGGGGTTTGGCTCGCTGGGGGTGGGGGCAGGGAGCGTGGGGAGGGGCTCTGGTTTGGCTCGGCTTCCGGGTCTCCCGGCTCTCTTTCCCACCCTGACCTCTTGGGCTTTTGGCCTCATTTCCTCTCACACTCGTGCATCTGGCAGTCAGCTGAGGACTCCCCCTTGTCCCCAGCATGTGTGCAGCTTCTGAGAAGGAGGTGGCTTCCTTGGGGGTGAGTTTAGGAAGCCCTGGGACAAATAGGGGACCGGGATGGCTCAGACAGTGAAAATCTATTGATTATCACGCTCCCCGGGACTGTGACCCTCCCTTTCTTCCCCCATCCCTTTGTCTTTCTACGTTTATGAGCATTTACCATGTTCCAGGTGCAGTCCTAGACCCTGAAAAACAAGTCCTTATTTGCTCTTCACAGTACCCCTGGAAGCAAGAGACACTGACTAAATTACCAAAAATCCTAACTGGGAGTGGGGGAACCAGCACTGGCAAGTTTTGGGTTTTATGCGTGGAAGGCTTTTGATGTCTGCTTGGGGCTGTGAACTTGCACGTGGCAGACCAAACCCTTCCCCCCCAGCTGTGCCTAGCTCCTAGCTCTTTATGTTTGCTTTCATCACTGGCTCAGTGGACCTCAAGGTACTTTGCAGGAAGAATCCACGTGGCAGCCTTGTTTTGGGCAAGTCAGTGTTTCGGGAGTCTGGTGCTTATAGATTAGGGTGGTGGGGTCAGGAATGAAATAGTTGGGAAGAAAGCTTCGTTTTGAAAGGAAAGTGTTGGTTATAGACGTGTTGTGTTTGAGATTCAGGTTAAGTGGGACGGATATACTGTGCCTGGGTGTTCCACCTTGAATCCTGAATTGCCTTCTACTCGTTGGGAATGTGTGGGTCCTGCAGCCCTTCCTGCCTCGGGGTTCCCATGGAGAACACCGCTGAAAGGAGGAAGCTGGGAAGTGCAATTGTCTGGTTTCTTCTCCCCTCTGTTCCCCACTCTACTCCCGTGCGTTGGGCGTGGGGACGCTTAATGTTCCTGGACTTAGTTTTCTTTGTGAAATGAACGGGTTACCCAAAGTTAGTTTTTATGTGGTAAAGTGCCAGTTTTCTTTTTTTCTTCATTCCCAAAATGTTGCAGATGGAAACATAGTCCTACTTTGTTTGCACAGGGAGTTTGCAGCTTGTGCCAGGCATGGCTCACCTTGGGAGCTCAGCACCATCCAGACCGGTCTGAGCCGCGGGATGAGGCGTGTCCGGCGGACAAGCTCTGGCTTGTCGTGGCAGGTGCAAATAGCTGTGGCGGCTTCAGAAGTTGTAGTGGACTGGTGATCAACAGTTCACGGGCCGTATCTTGAACTGCATTCCTCCTGAACTTTGCTTCTGGGAGAGCAGAGGGTCTCTGTTTTGACATCCCCTCCCTTCTATACTGTCCATCTGGAGGACACTTCAAGAGTAGAGATCTTACTGTCCCAGAGATTCTTTCCAAGTACCTCGGAAGATTTACCTGCCTCTCAGCTGCTGTAGATAAGGATTCCTCCTATTTGCCCTTTCTTCTCTGAGAGTCTCAGATTCTGATGGAGAGGTGTCAGAACCTGTGGCACCCCCTGAAGGGGCAGGAGTGTGCGTGTGTATACCGCGTGCTTTAGAGGAAGAGAACAGTTAAGGAGAGGCGAGGTCTCCTGCAGATACCAGAGCAGACTTGGACCTTGCAAGACACTAGAGCCCCATTGCCTCAGGCAGGGCACCTTAACTTTTGAGTTTTTTCCATTTGGCGGCTCTCAGTCACCCAGAGGTCTAGCTCTTTTTGTCTAGGGGCTGATCACAAACTGTGCCGGGTTTTCTAAGGACAGGCATCCCGGTACTTTTGATTGCTGAAGTTTGGACATATCCTTCCTACTTTTTTCCGCTTTCCCCCCTGCACACTCTGCAAAGCTTGTAGTTCTTTTCTGCTGAGGATCTTTGGTCTTTTCATTTAGGATGCTAAGGACTAGACAAAAAAATAAAAATGCCGATTTCCTACTACCCCAGCTGCCTCATCCTAGAGGGGAGTGGGGCAGGGGCTAAGTTACAGGTAACACTGTCCTGCCGCAGAAATATTCCTTAAGAGACCAACATCCCAAGGACAGTAAGATTAGGGTCTGAGCAAATCCTGGTTACCTTTGTGGCCTGGAACTTTTGTGCCCTTGGTGCTTAAGTAATTGGATTTCTCAACCCCGCCTCCAAGCATTTTTCACATGTAATCCTAACCTCTTGGGCTTTGCCAGGGAAACAAAGACATTGAAAGGGTTTGCAACTTGTCCCTGACAGTGAGCTCCTAAACTCCCTGCCCTGTTGACTGAGCTTTCCCGCTTTGCCTCTTCTGCAGCAGGCACCCACGTCCCCTCCCCCTCAGTGTTCTCCTCCCCCTGAGTCTGCTCTTTTAGCCTGTGGGCCTTGGTTCCCAGCCCCGCTACACTGATGGAGGTTACCGAAGGAGTGGTTTCTGCCCATCCACCATCCTATACCTTAGGAAGTTTCCATCCCTGATTCCTGCTGGCTACTCTGCATAAGGTGGAGGAACTAGGGAAACCAGTAACTATGGCAGGGGCAGAGACCCTGGGAGGGTTCTGGAATGAGAGTCCCGTCTGCATCTCCAGACAGATTCTCTCTGCACCACCTTCTCCCTTGAGTGTGGGCCAAGGCTCATGTCCCCTGGGCCAAATCATTTCTCTACTGGCTTGAACAAGTTCAAGCTGGGTACAGGGAGCACCCTCTGACCCCCAGGCTCTGCTGGACCCAGAGAGGGGAGGCTGCCTTCCCCAGTGGGATCATTGTTGCCCTACACCCGGAGCTGTGTGTGTGTGGGGGGAGCACACAGATGGATTTTCAGTGGGGTGGGGGAGGCTGTACCCCAGAGATGCCCATTCTGGTTTTCCTGGTGCAATACATCCCTTTCTTCTCTCCTGCTGTGTCCTCCATCCTAGAACACTGTTCGTGGCCTCAGCCCATCGCCACTGTCACTCCTTGTGCTTTGAGCTCAGCCCTAAGTTGTAGACTGAACAGAGGGGGCCTTTGAGGGTACTGCTTTGTGGGGTATAGACCAAGGACTGCTTATGTCAGTTATCTAGGAGCTTATAAGTTGCTGTGGGGCTGCTGGGCCACGATAGCCATCTGCTTGCGTCAGACCTGTGGGTTCCTCTCACCCATTAAGGTAGAGTGGATGCAAGATGAGTATGGTATAGGGGTCCCAGAGATGAGTGTTGGAAACTCTGGGCAGGTGGTCCGTGTGGCAGCCCTTCCTCACTGGCCCTGCCACTTGTCCTTGAGCCAGGTCCTATGTGATGGTTGAGCTATATGCTGACCTCTGCCCTGTGGCCTTTTTTCTCACTATTATTTTTCCTCGGTTTCCTGTTTTCCAGCTGTGGGTTCCCAGTGGTGTCATTTGGACCCTGGGTAGTAGTTAGGGCTTAGCTCTGGGGTTGTGTGGTCGCAGTGGTACATGTCTTGGGGCTGTACTGGCAAGTGGTCCAGAGCACTCTAAACACTTGGCTGGGAGCCAGAACCCAGGGCTCTCTATCCAACTCTTGGGAAACTCCTCTCCCACCCTTCCGGAGGCTGCCTCCTTCATGTGGGGGCATGGGTCCCCCCGGGTCTCTTCCTGAGGTCTGGGGGTCGTGGGACGTGGAGGAGGACCTGGGAGGGGGCCCTAAGCGCTTGCTCCCACCCGCACAGCCTCCACCAGGACAAGCAGGACCATGCTTAAGCTTGCTTGAGAGAGGGCCCGGGGCCCAGTCCCTCCGGTTCAGCTAGTTCAGTGGGTCTCTGTGCCACCGCATACTAGAATCATCTGGGGAGCTTTTAAAAACGAAAATATCAGTGCCTGGGCCCCAGCCCCTGAGAGGCTGTTGTAACGAGTCTGGAGTAGAGCCTGGGTGCCAGCATTTTTCAGGACTCCTCAGGTGGCTCAGATGCGTGCTCGGGGCTGGACGCCACTGCCCTTCTTCCAGTTGGGCTTTCCTGCGTCCCCCTGAGTGCCCCAGAATTGTTTTCTTGTCCATTGATAATTTTACTAGTAATCAATAAAGAGTCTGGAAAAATGAAGACAGCGAGACCTGTCAGGCAAAATACCGGATTGAATGTTCTGTTCCATGAAACTGGTCCATGAGTTCATATTTATCAAAACCAGCCTTTAAGAGGGAAGCTCGGTGGCCAAGGACAGAAACTGAGTGTTCTCCTGTGAGTTTTTAATTACTAAAAAAAATTTTTTATTGACACACAGCATACACACGAAAGGGTACATACTGTGTGCAGCTGGGTGAGTTTCCGCAGAGTCCACACACCTGCATAACGAGCCCCTGGCTCAGGGAATGAGCACTCTCACCCCATCCCCATCCTCCAGGATTTCTGTGTCGTTTGCCCAAAGTCAGGTCAGGATATGCAGTAGTACAGCACTGTGTGCTGGCTTCGGGCCCGGCCGGCTTCAGCTCGTCCTCCGCCAGGAGCTTGGCTGCGCGCTGGCGTGGGTGTGCCTGAAACCGAGTGGGTGCCACCGCGAGAGGACACGGGGCCCGGGAGGCCCTCAGGCCCCTCCCCTCGGTAACCAGCGCCCCTCACCTGTGGTTCCTCCGCCGCCTCCGCCTGGAGCCTTGCCAGCCCTCAATCTTGGCTAAATCCAGAACTCTGTTACCATTTTTTGGCTTTTTAGTCTTTTTTTGTATTTTGCAGATAATACATGTTCTTTGGTAAAATTAGAAAATAGAAATAGAAGGGGAGGAATTTGCTCATAATTTCACAACCCAGTTAACCACTGTTCGCTAGTGTTCTCCAGACTGGACTCTCTGCACACAGCTGACCCTTGAGCAACATGGGTTTGAACTGTGTGGGTCCACTTATACGTAGATTTTTTTCCCCCGGTAAATACAGTATGGTACCGTCAATGTGTTTTCCTTATGATTTTCTTAATGTAAATTAAGAGATCATACATATAACATATCAAAGATGGGGTCATCAGCTATATATGTTATCGGCAAGGCTTCCTATCAACAGGAGGCTGTTAGTAGTTCACTTTTTGGGGAGTCAGCAGCCATAGGCAGATTTTCAACTGCATGGGGGTCAGTGCCCCTAACCTCAGGTTGCTCCAGCGTGAACTACTAATTTTCTGTTGTTGGTAAAAACGGAGTCCTGCTGCTGCGTCCCAGCCGCTTTACCCTACGTGTTACTGGTTACAGTGTTGATTGGGCACTTACCATGTGTGTGATGCGTGGGGCCAAGTTTTCGCGGTTCTGGACAACTTTGAGGCCGGGAGTAGTAGCCCCACCTTTCAGATAAGAAAACTGAGATTTGGGCCTGTAGGGTGCCTGAGGACTGATGTTTCTCCAGGAGGTGGAGCTGACTTCGAGCCGATCCCCTTTGTCAGTAGACCACCGCCTCTCTCCTAGGACTGTCCTTCCATGTTAAATTCATTTGGCAAATATTTAGTGAGCACAGGCCATTGTTCTCCTTCGTGATTTTCCCCCCTTTTCACTCTGAATGAATGTCTCTAGTGTTTTACCCATAAGCATGATATTGCTGATTGTTTGAGGTCTTTATGTCATGTTAGGGAATTTGCCTCTTGCTCTATTTTATTAAGTTTTTCCCTATTAGTAGTGGATGCTTCATTTTTCACATCTATTTAACGTGGTCTGAAGGTGAACTATTTCTCCTTTGCCTGTTGGTAGGATGGATTATGTTAATGCATTTCTTAATATTGCACTATCTTTAATTCCTTGAGTATCCCACTTGGTAATTGGGTTGTTTTTTTTTTTTTAGCATGCTGTTTGATTTATCAGCGTGGGAGTTTTGCATTTATTTTTGTGAAGGAGATTGACCTATAATTTCCGTGGCTATTGTTACGAAACATTTACTTTGTGTTTTCTATGAAAGTGATCTCTTCAAATTTAATAGCATCATGGGTATATAGTTCTTGCCCTTCAGTTCCCTCAGTAGCTGTGATTTCTTTTCACTTTCTTAATTTCTAACATCGTACATTAATTTCTTTTTTTATATACTTAAAAGCACATAGATTTGTCAGTTGTGCTTTGTTTTCTTTTCTCTCTCTTTCTCTTTTTTTTTTTTTTTTTCAACTAGGCTCCATTCCCACCGTGGGGCTTGAACCCACGACCCTGAGATCAAGAGTCACATGCTCTACTGACTGAGCCAGCCAGGCACCCCAGCTTTCTGTTTTCTAAAGCATGAATTTCTGCTTTAGTCTTTATTGTCTTCTTTTCCTTAGGTTTATTTGGCATGTGCTTTTTCTAGATTCTGCATTGGATCTGTAAGACATTCTATTTTTTCTTTTTCTACTTTTTTTTTTTTTAATCACAGACACATTTAAAAATATGACTTTTTCTCTAAGTTCTGCTATGGCCTCTTTTGCGGGTTTTGCTATTTCATGTCTGCTAGTGCTCTTGGGGAAATGCTGATGGTACACCCAATGTGAGAATACTAAGTCCTGATGCAGCCTGGCTCCCTTTCCTCCCAGCAAGGGAGAATCACTGGCTGTGGAACAACGTCAGGGCCAGAGACTGTGCTGGATTACTTTTAGGGGCTTTGTCTCCAAGCTGCGGGGTAGGGACCTAGTAATAGCTTATCAGCTTAGCAGCCAGACCTGTGGGGGAAAATTTTTTTTTAACCTAAACAAAATCAGTTTGGAATTTATTGCCTAGGACCAGAGCATATCCTAGGTCCATATAGATGTTTTAGTAGCATTGAGAAAAGCCTCATGCATTAGCAGCAGAGAAAATGAAGCTAGAAGCTAAGGACAGTGAAGGGGTGGGGGGTCCGGGGAGGAAAATAAAATTTTGACCCAGAGCTCATGGCCTAGCTGAGCTGGTCAAGGCCGCAGGTTCAAGTCTTGCTCTGTGTTTCTTTGGTGCACTTCTGGAAGATAAGGCCCAGTTGGATCCCTGAGGCTATGAAGAGTGTGCTAGGATGGACAGACAGTAGGGTAAGGGGGGAGATTCATAGCATCAGGAAGAACGGTGTGAGCATTTCTGGGGGACCGTCTCCAGTGCTCCACTGAAAATCCATTTTTTTATTCCCCCAGAGCTCAGGGTATAGGGCAACAGTAATCCCAACGAGGAAGGCACAGTCTCCCCTCTCCAGGTCCGGCAGAGTCTGGCGTGGTGGAGAGCGCTCTGTACCCCAGCCTGAACTTGTTGAAGTCAGCAGAGAGATGATTTGGCCCAGGGGTCACACTGGCGGGAGAGGGTGAAGCACATTGGGGGATAGATTTTCTTACCCTTTACCTTAACTCCATGGAGAGCAGTAGAGGCCAGGGACAGAGAGAGGGTGAATTATGAGTTCAACCTAGAAATCACTAGCAATATTCTTCTTTCTTTCTTTCTTTTTTTTTTTTCCCCCCAAATGGGAAATACATTTTTGGACTTACATAAAAATTTAAATTTAAATAAAAATAAAAATAATACATAGCCACTTCACAAACTCAAAAAAATATAAAAGTATATAAATTAGAAAAATTAGAAACTGAAAATTGCTATTTCTTCCCCATCCTGGTGTAATCTCTATCACCAATTTATACGTATCTTTGCAGACTTTAAAATGAGTATATGAACTTACTGCTTATCCTGCGGTCGTGTGTTTGAACCATCCTTTATGTTTGGTATTCTTTTATTTGCTCACTAGTATGTGGAGGGTATCTTTCCATGTCAGCACATCTATCTTAGGCTTTTAAAGGCTATAGAGTCTGGCATGTTATAGGTTTATTGTAATTAAACTGATTCCCATTGATGGACATGTCTGGTTCCAATTTTCTGTAATTATAAATGATGTGGTAATTGACATATTTGTACATATACTTTTTGGCAATTTGTTCAGGATTTATTTTTGTATATGATTTGATAGGGATTGAATTTTTCCCAGATAGAAAGCCTATTATTTCCAGTCTGTTTTTTGACTATTTATAGTTAACCAAATGGTTTATAATTCTACCTTAAGCATTTTAGGAATACACATTCATGGGCATTCTAGAGCCTCCAGTTCCATTGAATTATTTGTCTGATTCTGTCAGTATTTTATTGTTTGTGGTTTTTTTAAAGATTTTATTTATTAGAGAGAGAGAGAGAGAGAGAGAGCATGAGCTGGGGGGAGGGGCAGAGGGAGAAGCAGACTGCAGGGAGCCTTACACGGGGCTCAGTCCCAGGACCCTGGGATCATGACCTGAGCTGAAGGCAGCCACTTAACTGACTGAGCCACCCAGGCACCCCAGTATTTTATTGTTTTAAGTACAGCAGTTTTTATATAACAGTTGGGTTAAAACCCAAAACTCATTTTTTCCACTTTTTTTTTTTTTTTTGGCTTTTCTTTTATATTTCCTTTTCCAAATAAGCTTATAAACAACTTGTCAAATTCTGTGAAAAATGTTGTGATTTTTCAATTGGAATCACATGGAATTTATAGATTATTTGGGGGAGAATGGAGAGCTTTACAATGAGTCTTCCTATCCAGGGAATGGGAAGTATATCTGTCCATCTATTCTAGTCTTCTTTGTGTGTCCACCAGAGTTTTAAAGTTTTGGCTCGCTCTTCTCATTAGGTTCATTTCTAAGATGTTGTAGGTCTTGTTATTACTGCAGTGAAGGGGATCTTTTTCTGTTACACTTTTTAAAAAGTTTTATTTACTTAAGTAATCTTGACACCCAGCATGGGGCTCGAACTCACAACCCCCAAGATCGGGAGTCATGTGCTCCTCTGCGCCAGCCGGGGGCCCGTGTTACACTTTGTAACCTGTTCCTGCAGGTGTGTTGGAAACGCTCTGGGTCTTGTCCGTGCGCTGTGCTGCGGTCGCTACCACTCCGGCTGCGTGGGCCCCAGCTCCCCTCCTTCCCTCAGCCCGTGCATGAAGTCTGCGCTTCCGCGGCAGTACTTAGGGCCTGGTATGAGGTCCTCTGGTCAGGTGCTTGCTCCACTTACTCCACGCCGTTTCCCAGTAGCTGGCACAAGGCCTGGCATGCAGTAAATCCTTTTAATAAATGCTGTAGAATCAAATTGATGAGAGAGACAATGAGCTTCACCTCCTCAAAGTGTGACAGCCTAGGCCAGTCTGGGGAGCAGAATCTAAAGCAGGCCTGGCTGCGAGCCTGGAGGCTGTGAGCTGGATAACAGACGTGGGGCACCTGCCTCATCCCCACCGTAGAAAGAAGGTCCTGGGCTGTTTTCCCACAGGCAGACATCAGGGAGGAGCCCTGTGAGCCCACACCTTGTAATTACCTGGGGACTAACAGCCCACTTGTCATTAATTCTCATTAGTACTAACTAGTAGGGAGAGTTGCCTTCTCAGTTCCCAGACGCCTGAAGGAAGCCTAAAACACAAGCTTCCCTGCAGCTGCTCTTTGGGGACGAGGGTTCATGGAGGCTGGAAGTAGAGCTTACAGAGGCCACTGGTGAAACTGGCTTCCCCTTCTGTGTGCCCGGTCTCCTTTCTTGAGGTAGCATCTTTGTTCGTTGCCCTGCTCTTCTCCAGAGTCTAAGACTCCCGCAAGCGTCTTCTACGAAGAGCCTATCAATGTGCTAATTCTCCCCGCTGTGTTTGCATTTTATTTTTATTTATTTATTTTCTAAGTAGGCTCCATGCCCAGCGTGGAGCCCAACTCGTGGCTTGAACTCATGACCCTGAGATCAAGACCTGAGCTGAGATCAAGGATTTGTTGCTTAATTGCCAGGCGCCCTGCATTTTAAACTTGTAATTGGGGAATGGGAGGCACTAGTTCTCAATGGAGCTGTCCAGTGCAAGCCCCTCTGTCCTCCCCCTGCCCCTCACCCCGTAACTGCAGGCTCCCGGTCTCTGCTGCCCCAAGAGCTAGATGGAGATGGAGATGGAGCTGTCAGCCTGGCTAGGAAGGCTGCATCTGCTGAGACCCATGAACAAGGGACCCCCCCCCTTCCCTGGGAGACGTGGGAACCCCTGCTGCTGTTAAGCAGGGGCCAGATTCCTGCCTCTTGCCTTCCCTAAAAAGAAGGTGGGGGGAGGGATCAGCTTGGCTTGTGTGTGAAAAAGAAATGCCGGCTAGAGGTGGGCTGTGAGCCGCTGCCCAGTCACTGTAAGGGTCGGCTCGCGTCCGGTTCAGCATGTCACCAGGTTGTGTTTGCAGCCACAGTGAGCAGTTCTCATCTGGCTGGTGGTCTGTGCGCCTTCTCCCCTTTCATGTTCAGGGGGTGAAGCAGACGGGAGCGCTGTCTCTGGCTCCTCTGCTGGTTTATTTAAGTCCCTGGGGAAAACCAAGTGGTACCCAAGAGGTGGGGGAGGGGAAGCTCTGCTCTGGGTCCCTACCCTACCCGTGCCTTACTGCCTCTGCCACTGCCCACCGTCGGTCCTGCCAGCACCGGGCCAAGTCGTCGGGCCCCTCGTGGCAGCCGTGCAGCATCTCTGCCAGGGTGGGAGGAGCTGCCTTCTCAGGGCGCCGAGCAGCAACTCTGACAGATGGACCTCCGCGAACCGGTTCCAAATGCCTTCTCCCGGAGCAGAGCGTGTTCTGGCAGGGAGGCTAGGACACAGGGCTGCTCTGGACTTCAGCTCACCTGTTGGATCAAGTCATATCCTACCCCTGCCTCCCCTCTTTAAAGAGCAGAAGCACTGACCACTGGTCGAGCCTGCACGTGCACATAGCGGGGGGGTGGGTAGAGAGAGACCGCTGGCCCCCTGTCAACATCTAAGACCCTCAGTTCACCCAATTTCTACACCAGTCAAGACTTCCCTTTTTCTGCACTTACCCTCACTCCCATAGGGTTATCGGCGGGACGGGGGCTTCTCAAAAGGTAGTTTGGGGACCACCTGGTTCCACATCCCCTCCATAGACGTACAGGGTTGATCTCCGAGAGTAGGACCTGGGGGTCTGCGTCTGCAGCCAGCTTCCTACAGGAGATTGCCGTGCCCACTGGAGTTTGAGAACTGCCAGGCTGCAGAGTAAGGTAGAAGGGCTCTGTTTATTTGGGGCTCCAGTACTTGAGGAGGATTGAAAGGACATGCCTTTAAGACTGTGATTGGTGAAAAGGCCAAGTATTATGTGTGGACTTGTGAAAATCCAAGAGAGACTAAGCGTCAGAGCTGTTAAATTTCAGATAAGGTCAAGCTGATAGAAACTTTTTTGTTGTTGTCTATTACAAAGAATACAGATTCATTGCTGAAAAACTAGGAAGTTCACATAAGCGAATAGAATAAAACATAATTTCACCACTTAGAACTCCTCTTAATATTTGGGTCTTTCTAGAACAATCGTATTTTTTTTTTCCATTTTAAATGTCTTTATTGATTTTCCCCAATTATCAACAAAATAATACATATTTATAAAATCTTTATTTTTTAATTGGTATAGAAATTGGTGTAACATTTGATTTGCAAGTCTCTTATTGCTCTGTTTAGTCGGATCTGCACTATGTGAATATATTTTTATTTCCTTTGCCTATTTGTGTGTGTTTTTATGAGTTAGTAAGAGTTTCACATATTAGTGGTATTCTTTATCAGACCTTGATAAATATTACAAATTGCTTTTAATTTTTTAATGTTTTATTTTGCTACACTTTTTTTGTACATGGTTACATGATCAAATTTCATTCCAGTTCATCAGTTCATTTTGTTTGGGTTGTGCTAGACAGAACAGGCACTGTTTTTGCAAATTTTAAAGATTTTATTTATTTGAGAGAGGAAATGCGCGTGTACAGAGGGAGAGGGAGAAGCAGACTTCCCTCTGAGCAGAGAGCCTGTTGCGGGGCTCGATCCCAGGACCCTGAGGTCATGGCCTGAGCACAAGGCAGATGCTTAACCGACTGAGCCACTCAGGCGCCCCTGCTTTTGCAAATTTTGAAGGGAATTGAAGGAGCCTGGACAGATAGATGCAGGACAGACCAGTGCTTCTCACGTTTTAATGTTCATCCACATCACATGGGAATCTCTTTACGATGCATTTTCTGATTCAGCAGGTCTGGGGCCGGGATTCTGCATTTCTCACAAGAGAAACGTGATGGTGATGCTGCTGTTCATGGGACTAGACTTTAAGTAGCAAGGGCCCAGAAGTTTCTAACCCGGGCTGATCACAGAAGTACTTGAGCATTTTGGAACGCAGAATTTTCTGGGCCTCACCCCAGAAATGTCAGACTGTGGGACTGAGTCCCAGGTTGGTCACGTGTGGCTGGGTGACTTAGAGACAATGCTTGAGCCCTTAGGTTCCTTGTCTGTGAAACAGAGATAGTGCTTACGACCTCATAGGGATCTGGGAGAATTAAATGAAAGAATAAAACAAATCAACATTTTTATGAGCTAGAAAAATAATGTAATAACTATTGGGCCTGGTGCCCTTTTTGGGGGGAGGGTAGTTCTCTGATACATTTCCACTTGTCTGGTGAGTGACATTTTTAATATTTCTACCTCTTCCTAGAAAATGGTCCTTTCATTAATATTTTCAAAGTTTTTAAATGCACTTCATGCCCTATTCACTGATAATAGTTATATTCCTTTTCACATTTCTAATACTGTTTATTTATGTTTCTCTTTTTCAAATGATCAGCCTTGCCAGAGATTTGTTTATTCTAACAGTGGCCTTTTGGAGAGCCATCTCTTAGATTCCATTTATAAATATCACTACATTTTGTTTTCTAATCAACTATTTCTGTCTTTACTGATTCCCTTTTCCTACATTTCTATTTTTTTTTAATTTTTTTAAAAGTTTTATTTAAGTCATCTCTACACCCCACGTGGGGCTTGAACTCACAACCCCAAGATCGAGAGCCGCACGTTCTCTGAGCCTGCCAGGCGCCCCTTTCTCACATTTTTAAAGTTTTTATTTTCTAGTTTCTTGGATGGAGCCTTAATTTATTTTCCTTCATATTTAGTAAAAAATATTTATAGAAACAGCTTTAGGAGAATATAGAAGAATTTTTCTTCTGTTAATAGCCATTATTTTCATGGACATTAATCTTCAGATCTGTACATGTGACTTCTTTCCACGGAAACAAATCTATTTTTATACTCAAATCAGTTCACATATTAATGATATTTGAAGTACCTACTTACCATGACACAGACAAGTAGCCTAAATAAGTTGGAAATAAATGTAGCTGTGATTTTGATTTCTTCTTTCCCCCCTGACCCTAGAGTTATTTAGGAGACTGACTTAGGATTTCCAGATGTCGTGTTCCTTTTGGGAAGGCTGCCCTCCCAGGGCTGTCTAGGTTGTGTTCTGTGTTCCTTGTGGGGCTGTGCGTTCTGGCGGAGTTAGTGCAAGCATGTTGCTGAAGCTTCTGGTTAGCCTCTGCGGTGTGCACAAGAGGACACGTGTGTGCCCTGTGCATGTGGAGGGAAGGGGTCTCGGGAGGAGAACAGGGTGGTCTGTTTTCTGAAGCCTCCCACTGCTCCTGACAGCCTCCCAGACACTGTCCAGGTGGCCCCTTTCTTACTTGCCTTCTGCTCTGAGGTTCTTGTCCAGTATCTGGGGTGGTGTCTGGGGCTCACTGTCCTTTGCTGTTTGGAAGATCTAGGGTCTGGGTAGAGGGAGGACTTGAGTCAGAGACCCTGAGTTCCAGAGCCCTCCTGCTGCTGAGGAACTGTCCTCTTCCTGTTTCCTGTTCCTTGTCTGTAACATGTGGAGAATGTTACCTTCTTACAGAGGCTAGGAGAGTCTTAGCAGTCCTCTTGTAACATAACTTATAAAACTATTTTTTTTTTTTGGCATACTTTCAGAGTTTCAGAAAAGTTGCAAGAATAGTACAAGGAATTCTCTTCACTCAGATTTCCAAATGTTAACATTTTACTACTTGTGCTTTGTTTTCTTTTTCTAATTTTTATTTCAACCATTTGAAAGTAAGTAGCAGACATGATGCCTTTTACTTCTAACCACTTGAGTGTGGATTTTCTTTCTTTTTCTTTCTTTTTTTTTTTTTTTAAGATTTTATCTTTTAAGTAATCTCTACACCCAAGTGGGGCTCAAACTTACAACCCTGCAATTAAGAGTCACATGCTTCACCGACTGAGCTCGCCAGGTGCCCTAAGTGTGGATTTTCTAAAATCACATAAATGACTACAGTGCCTCGATCAAACTCAGGAAATTAACATACGTACAATACTGCTACAGACCTGATTTACAGACTTTACAAACACTAACGTTATTAACATTAAGAAACCAGTCTATAGGCTTTATTCAGATTTTGCCCATTGTCACAACCTGTTTTGTAGGGGGAAAAAAACCAAGTCACACAGATTCACTGCTCAGGTTTCTTAGTCTCCTTTAATCTGGAGCGGATCCTCAGTTTTTCCTGACACTTGTAAAGAATTTTTTAAGAACAGATAAGGAATTTGAGGCCCAGAGAGATAAAATGACTTATCCAGGGCTTGTATTAAGACAACCTTAGAAGAGGTGGGGCTGGCAGTCTGGTGTCTCTGCTGGTCACACGCACCCCAGCTCCAGGTGAACACCTCGCTGCTCGGTCTTTATCGTCAGCCACCTGTCTTCTCCTGCCCTTGCCGCTGCCCCTCCGTCTGTGCAATGCCAGGCCACAGCACCCCACCCCCACCCCTTTCCTAGCTGATCTGGTGTTGGCCAGAGATCAAGGCCATAGCTGGGGAGAGAGAGGGACTTGAAAACTGGTCCAGCCTTTCCCTTGAGAACAAGGCTGAAAAGCAAGGATTGTGGCCTTGGGTGGGGCATGCCTGCTGCTTTCTGAGGACTGACACCCTCAGGTTGGGGATGTGATTTTTAAATCTCCCTCCCCCGGCAGTTTTGGGGTTAGTGGCTAGGACTTGTTCATCTCTAGCCAAAAGTGGGAGCCTGGGATATGTCTCGAGGGTGGCCTGAGTGTGCAGCTCACCAGCTCACCTGCCCTGGGTCCTCATGGAGGTTCTAGAGTGGTCTTTTTCATGACAAGGGGGACACTTAGCAGGTAGTTGACTCTCGGGTATTCTGGAGTAGCCGTGCGCTCTTGTACTGTGGGTGTTAACAACACAACTCAGTTTTTCAACAAAATGGTTTGCATTTAACTTTTTTAAGGGCATGCTAATTGCCTAATACATATTCCTTGTCTTATTTGCTTTTATTTTACTGAATCTCTTGCAGACTCCTCTCCCCAGTTTTTCTCTTCCTTCTCATTCTCCTCCTTCTTCAGTAAGGACCTTTTGAACCGACCTACATTTCATGACCGTTACTGTGACTGCTCGCCTGATCACTGTCAGTGGTTCTTGGTTTGGGGGACCCTTGCTTACGCATCTTCAGAGCGCAGCTCACTCTTCCTCAGCCCACAGCTGTGGCCACGCCAGCTTGCTTTCTGTCCTCACAGGAGGTAGCAGGCTCCTGCTGTCCTGGGTGGCTCTTCCCTTCCAAGTGTAGCAGTGGAGTGGGACGTGGTCTCCCCATCCTGACCACCGGCACTCACCCTGAGATAAGAATCTCTTATTTTCACTTCCACTTGTGACCTAATGGGGAAATAAAGGAAATGTCCACCCCCGTGAGGGAATTATAAAGCAGAGTCTCTCCTGAGGTGCCTGACGCTCCTCCGTCCCGTACCCTTCACCGTCGGGGTGGGCTCACCAGCTCAGCCGTCTTCTCTTGAGCGCACGGTGTTTCTGCTTTTGTCCTACAGCTTCTTACAGGGATGGAGATTCAGGTTTTCTCTAAAGGATTTTTTAAAAATTACAATTTTATTATATAATTTACATCACACACAACTCACCCATGTAAAGTGTATGGGAAGCGCTATGGGAAAATACCTGGGATACTGTCGGGGCAGAAATGAGCATTTAAAAACCCTGAATATACTCAGTGACCCCAATTTTATAAACTATATGCATATTGCATGGGGGGAAAGGCACCAAATGTAAACTATAGTCCTCTCTGGGAAGGGGGAGCTCCTTGTTTTTACTTTTTCATTTTCCACTTCGCAGGGAGAGAGCCTCCTGTTTTTCTTCTCTCTCAGCATCTCCTATTGAAGCTCTTCTTTACCTTTCTTATCATTCTATTCTTAGGACCTTGCTTTCTTCTTTTGGGTCACCCACCAAAGTTTTCCTTGGCTCTATAATGAGTTTTAGTGTGCCTGTGATAATTCTATCAGTAGCTGCACAAAGGGCAGCTTCGCTCAGAGATAAACTCATAATTAATATCCATTTTCATTGCTTTCATCCCATACTCAAAGCCACAGAGTCTATAACATAGATTTATGCTGCCATACACATTTGAGAGATCATGGTACAGGTCTGTCCTAAAGGAACTTTCCTTTGAATGAGATCTGAGATGAATCCAAACATCCGTGAAGTCTTTGTTCACGAGGCAGAGCGATCACCCGCTGCTGCGTCCCCAGTGCCTAGAAGTAACGTCGTGGAGTAAGTTCTTAATGCACATTTGCTGGAAGCATACCTGACTTGCACACATGTTCGCCGTATGTGAAAGGCATGATGGGTATGATGTGTTGATAGCATCACTAGGTGAGATTTTAGTATTCTGTGGGGCCACTTGAGCTTTTTCTGCTTTCTTAAAAAAAAAACTACCTCCATCTTTTGTCCTTTGCGTGTATGGTTGTACGTTGCTGTCGTCATGACCCTCATACCGTAGCGTATTCTGCTGTTTCTGCTGCCCATTTTCTCAAACATATTTCCTTGGCGTTCATAATTTATGGTTTTTGAGGACTATCTAATAGTGCATTGAGTTGTATTATAATTTACCCAACTGTTCCCCTCATCCGGCGTTTTCAGTTTTCACTTATGTGTGGAAAAGATTTTTTGAAAAAATGCAAATTTATAAACCTAAGTTCCTAGCAGCGAGGTGGCGGGATCTTTATTGCCCTTGATACATGTATCTGTCTACCTACCTACCTACCTACCTACTTATTTCCTTATTTTTACCATTTGACCCAAAAGAAAAGATTATAGTAGTGAATTAGGCACGCCGGCCTGGAAGTTAGGGGTCATGGGTTGAAGGCTCAGTGGATTGCATATGACTGACAGCGTGTGCTGGGGTGAGGGCAGAGGTGGGCTGGCCAGTCGAGGAGCCTTGTACTGCAGTTATTCCCTGAGAGAGAAGTGAGGAGAAAATGGAAAGAAGACAGTTCTGAACTACTGTCAGGAGGAGCAGACTAGGGTCTGCTTGCATATGGAGGCATGAAGGGAGGACATCAAAAGTGCTGGGAGGTTTGAGCCAGGATATCCAAGAGAATAACTTTGCACATGAATTTTTAAAAATCAATGTTCAGAGGAGGAGTTGCTGGGAAAAAGGGGACAGGTGCCAAGTTCTTTTTTTTTTTTTTTTAAGACTTTATTTTTAAATAATCTCTACATCCAATGTGGAACTTGCACTCAAGACCCCGAGATCAAGAGTCACCTGCTCTTCTGACTGAGCCAGCTGGGTACTCCCCTGCCCCCACCACCCACCAAGTTAGGTTTTAAATGTGCTGGGCTTACATTGCATCCAGGTAGAAGTGTTTCTTGGAGCTGGAGAGCAGGCTAGGAGCTTGAGAAACAGTCCAGGAAAAAGCAAGCTTTAGGGTTACTGGTGCAGGCTGAGCTGGGGAGGTTTCCAGGAGAGCAGAGGGTGGAAGTGTGGAGAGTAGCTCTGTTGAGGGGATAAAGGAGGAAATGGAGAATGGAGGACCAAGATCTAGCAGCCTCACAGAAACTGGGAGGGAGGGGGTGGGCGTGTGCCACAGGAAGGCCAGAGGGAGAAGGACTCCCATGGCCTTCCTCATCACCCCTGACCCTCAGAGAGCAGCTCATGGATGGGGAGGGCCAGGGTTTCTGCCTCCTTTTCTCTAACACTGCAGATAGGACTTCCAGATGAACACGCACAAGAACCCAAATTACTGGCATCTTTCCGTTATCTGGGCTAACAGACCAGTAGTGTCCGTGGAAGACAAGCCTTTATACTGAGATGTGTTGTGTGATTTTTTTTTTTCCAGTTTAGGATAACTAGAATTTATTGGATTTATTCGCACTCCCTAATTTCCTGTCACCAGGTTCCCCTAAATGGCAATTTCTCCCCCATTTCCAGTTCCTAACCCACTGTGTGAAGTCGGTCTTGTGACTGATGGCTGGAGTCCCTTCTGCCCCAAATTACTTTTCCTCCAGATTTTTGGGTGCTGGCTTAAAGATTCATTGCTTTGAATGAAATAAAAAGTGTAAGTCCTCTTGAGTCCTTGAGAAAGGAAGGGACAGGGGCAAACTCACCTGATAGGGGTCCAGGGGAGAGGCTGAAATCCCTGGTTTGTGAGAATCCCTGGTTGTGAGTGTGCACGTGTGGGAGCTCTTTCTCCAAAAGATGAGAAGCTTGGCAGCTGGGGGGCCATGGGGATCCACACTCCCCTCCCATGTTCCGTCGGCAGTGCCACTCCCCAGTGTTGAGTCTTGGAGTCTGTTGGTTAACTGTGCCTCATCTATCTGCCCATCCATTACAACGGATGTTGAAGACTTGAAAAGGTTACATTTGAACGCGAAAGTGCTTGCTTAGTCCCGGATTTTGCACTGGCCTCTCAAAACTGTTCCCTGCTCTCGTGTGTCAGCGTCCGCGTTGTCCTCTAGTCCTCCCGAGGGGCCAGTAGGTTTAGTGGGCTTTGGGCACCTTTAGGGACCGCGCGTGGGGCTGTTGGCCAGGGGTGGTGCGCAGGGGGCTGTGGTGGTGGCGGGGTTTTCTCATTTCCTCCGCGTCCAGACTGTGGGGTGGGAGGTGGGTGGCGAGAACCGGTGTGGGCAGTCGGGTGGGTGGAGCGGTGGGCGTGCCCGGCCTCGCTGGGGGCTGATGGGGGCTCTTCTGGACGTGCACTGCGTGGCTCGGCCGATGGCCCCAGCGGCTGCTGGAGGGGCGCGCGAGCGTGCGTGCGTGTGTGTGTGTGTGTGTGTGTGTGTGTGTGTATGTGTCTTGCTGTCTGGCCTGGGAGCCGCCTCTGCGTCCTGACCTGGTTCTCGTGCGCTGGCGGCTTCGGAGGCAGCTGCTGCGCCTTTCGCCAGGCCTCAGATGTGGTCGGCTCGATTTCCTCCCGGCTGGCCCCCGGCCGGGCCGCCACCGGCTGCTCGAGGCAGGGGCTTCCGTCGGGAGAGCTGGCCGCCTTGGCCCAAGATCAGGCCATGGCGCCCGGCCTGGGCTCCCCGCCCCCACCCAGCGCTCACCCCTCCGCCGCCTGCTGGGGTCGCTTCGCGGGGAGGGGTCAAGATCGCGTTCGCGCTGCCGAGGGAGGCGGCTTCTGCACCGGTGCGCGTTGCAGGGCTTTCCCTTGGACTTCGGGTGGGAGCACCGCAAGCCACAGAGAACTTTTAACGGGTGGAGAACTTCAGCCTCTGCACCCCTCTTCAACCATACCCTGTTTTCCCCTCCGACAGTGCTCGTGGGATTTTTCCTACTTCCGCCGCACGTGTGTGTGTTGGGGGGATGGGTAACACAAACAACTATCTAGCAACAGAAATAGCAAGAAGAAACTTCACCCGCAAATTCCTCTCTAGGAAGCTTCCCGTGTAGGCTTTGTTCAGAGGCGTGCATAGTGTATGCAAAGTTTCAGGTGTGTTGTCCATACTTTGTTCTCACACTTTCCCCTTAAATAAAAATCTGATCCCTACAATAAAGTCTGGAGACTATGAACAAGGAAATATTCCCATTCTTTACCACCCCGAGATGAGCATTGTTAACATTTCTGCATATTTTCCTTTGGTGTTTTGTTTGTGTGCACACGCATGCGTTGTGGATGGAATTGAATTCTTAAATTGGGCAATATTTTGAATCTTGTTTGTTTTCTCCACTTCAGTGTATAAACACTTCCCCTGTAGTAAAAACCCTCAGAAAGCATCTATTTATGAGTACAAGTACATTCTTGAGTTTCTTTTTTCATTTAAGACATTTCCCTGTGTTTTTATAAAAATGTTCTTATTTTTTATTTTAAGCAGTTATACATCTACTGATAAAGTAATAAGTATTGTAATTTTTCTTATGTATTATTGGAAATGTATATTTGACCTAGTGTTTTATGTACATTAAACAGATAAAGCATGATAATGCGGAGCTAAGTACCTACCCAAGATAAAAATGAGAACATGGCCAACATCTCTGAACCTATCTGGGTGTTTCCCCTAACTCTATATCCTTTCTTCACCTCCAGAGGTTACCGCTCCCTTGAATTCTGTGTTTATCATTACCTTGCTTTAAAAAAAAAGGTTTAATTACATACATTTAATTAAATCTTTTACAGTACATTTAACTTTATTTTTTGTTTGAACTTTTTCGAATTGGTAGACTATATATAGCCTTTAAAGGCTTGCTTTTTTTTTTTTTCTTTTTTTTAAAGCACAGTCTGGTCTCTGAGATTTGTTTGTGTTCCTGTGGTTCATTTGTTTGCACTGCTATGTAATATTCCATTGTCCATCTGTGGTTGGTGGGCGCGTAGATCTATTTCCATGATTTGGCTGTTATGAGTAATGCTGCAGTGAACATCTGTGTACATATCTCTGATGCACATTTGCAAAGTTTCTCGGAGTGGAATTGCAAGACCATGGGGTAAATGTATGTTTCACATTAAAAGAAAGCACCACAGACCTTTCCAAAATGGTCCTTCTGTTTTGCTCTCTACCAGTGGTATGTGAAGAGAAAATTCCTGCTAAACCCCAGCAGCACTTGGTATGAAACTAAAGTTTTCACCCCTTACTATGTACCTTATACTGTTAAAAGTGTTCTTCCTATGTTAATTCGTGAGGTTAGGTACTCTTATTAACCCCGGATATACAGATGAGGAAACAGAGGCACAGAGAGGTTAATTTTTAACCCCAGATTTACAGATAAAGAAATGAGACACAGAGAGGTTAACTGACTTCTGCCAGGCCACACAACTAGTAAGTGGTAAGGGCAGGATACAAACGATTCTTTTTTTCTTCATTTTGAGATCTTGTTTATTTTATTAAAATTAAGTTATTAAAATAATAGAGTAAGCTAGAATCCAGTTAACCAACGTTGTATTTCAAATGGTATCTTAGCATCCTGCTATACCATGAGTAAAATAAAGTGGTACGTTAATACATGTACAAAATAACACTTAGGATGAAAGAATGCATGTTTATATGCTTTATTTTCCAAGGGAAGTTTCCCCATGGAAGAAAAGGCCTGAGACAAGTGTTCATAAAAGAAGCAACAGCATATGCTATGGACATCATACCAGTACTTATTTCAAAAATAGCCGATGAGACCAGGAACGATTGAACATTGATGATTCTGCTCCAGTGTATATCAGCAGAATTGAACTAAACATTCTTGTTCTTAAATTCTATATAGTGGATATAAAATGAAATCTCAAAGTGGTCTTATTTTGTATTTCTCTGAATACTAAATAGTTGAGTATTTTTTCATATGTTTATTCCCCATTTCCTCACGAAGTTGAGTACTTTTTCATATGTTTATTCCCATTTTCTTTTCATGAAGAAAAACCAACATAACATTTTAGGTGATTTGTAATTCTTTGCTACTAATGCTTCAGGGGAAATCTTTGGCACTTGTAATTTTTAAAATTTCTTCTATCGTCTTATTTATTTTGTTTACATTTCCTGAAGTGAGATTAGGAATACTTAATGGTTAAAAATCGCTGTGTTCTTCTGGATTGCTATGTGATCCTGGGAAAGTGACTTAGCCTCTCTGTGCTCAGGGTCCTCATCTGTGGAGGTACATCTCTACCCTGTAGGAGTTGGTGATGATTGGAGGAGATAAGTGAGTGTGCAGTGATTAGCGTGATACTCAAAGAGTGTTCCATCAAAGTTACTAGACTTTTCCTAGTTCTTCTTTTCCTTTCTTCCCTGAAACCACATTAATTACTGTTGGGTCAGAAGGCATGAGCAGTCACATCCCGGTACTTCTGCCAGATATGGTGACCTCAGGGAATTAGGCCTGAGGTCATTGGGTCTAATTCAGCTTTTTCCCAAGCATCACCCCAGCCATTGAGAAATCTGCTACATCTGTATCCTATTTGTAGTAGGAAAAAAATTAGATTTTAAAGTGTTTTATTGATATGTACATACTAACCACAAGAGCCACTACCTTCCCCCACCTCACACAGAGCACCCTTTGCCAATACGTGACAATCAGACCTAACCCCCCAGGATTTGCTGTCTGCAGAGAGCTTGGGTGCGGAGAGTGTAGACATGGGACAGGGCTAGCCAGCGTACACACCCCCACAGTCAGACACACACAGACACATGCAGGCGGACGAGCACATTCCCTGAAAGGGCTCCCCTAAAAGTCTTCTTCCCCACTCACAGATTTGTTTCATCAGTAAATCCCAGGGGGGGAGAATCCTCTTAAGAGATGAATAATTGGTCACCTCTAGATAGAACATGCCATAAATACAGCCCCTGTGCTGAGAGATGGGGGGGCATTAGTTAGGGGAGGGGGAGGGGAGGAAGGACCCGGCTGCTGACCTCTAGGACTGGGGGGAGGGCAGAGCTGGGAGGTCCAACCCCTTGAACAGCTGCTGGAGAGCAGAGGAGCTGAGCTGCCGGCGCAGCGCTGGGCGGGACCTACTGGCCTGCTGGGTGGGGAGCAGCCTCTGCTCTCTTGGAATCCCAGGAGAACTCATTCTTGGAGATGACACTGCCCAGGATGCACCGTAGACCAGCCCTGCCTCCCAGCCACTGGTCTTCAGTGGAGGTTGACTGCACCTCATCCATCCTGGCTGGAAATACCTTCCCAGACACGTTTCTTCCAACACGGGGCCTAAGTGCTGCCGGTCCGCAGAACAGCCCCCTGGACTCTGTGCCTCTTCTGACTTCCCGTTTCCTAGAGGCCCTAAGATGGTGTGGCCAGCGAGGACTTTGATCTCTCAAGATAGTCGGCTTTAACCTCCTTCCTTCTGTTTCCCTTTGATGGGGGATTGCTGATTTGGTTTCAGTGTGCTGATACTCTGAGGCAGGAAGGACTGGGAAAATCTAGTGTCTTTTCTGCCCTGCTCCCTGTGTCATAGACAAAATGAGATGTTTGGCAGTGGAGTTCCACACTTCTCTGGAGCCCCTCAGGTGGGGAGGGTGGGCTGCTGTTGTTGAATACCTGCAGATGTCTCGGGGACCAGCTTTGGGGCATTGGGAGCAGAAGGGAGCTGGCTGTAGAAGAGATGGGTGGGACCGTGGGAGTCCTGAGCAGGGACCAATCCCAGTAGAGGTTCCTGGACCCTCCCAGGAAGACCTGGAGTCCCCTCAGGGTGAGAATCATGCCTGGGGTTGGTGAGGGCAAGGTGCGGTTTTGTACCTGGAAAGCGGCTATAAAAAGGGCCTCACTTTTGGGGGGCCTTTGCATGGAGGGTGGATCAGGGGTAGGCTCTTCCAAGATCAGTTGTCAGGTTCCACAGTCAGGTATGGCAGGGGTCTTCCTGTTGCCTCGGGCGGCTTTGCCGACCTCTACCGCGCATGCTTTGTCACGGGGCCGAAGCGGAGTGTGCCAGAATGTCGCAGGCCCGCCTCTCAAGGTACAGGGCTGCAGAGGCGGGTACCAGCCAGGTCCTGGGAGGAAGAAGCAGCAGATTTGAACATAGACCGAGTGCTCTCTGCTAGGTCCTGAAGGAGTGACGGAAGCTTTCGTGTAGGAGCGGACGGTGCAGGGGGTCACACTCCCAGGAAACGACCCCCCACCAGAAGGGGGCTGTGTGTGTGGTGACTGTAGGATCTGGCTCAGACCCTGTGTCAGCAGGCGTGGTGAAGCAGGACTTTATCAGGAGGCGGTTGATTCCGTTTCTTGTCTCAGCCCCTACGTTTAATCATCGGCTTCCATAAGCATGGCTCATTCTCATCTCTCTGCTGTGGCCTTAGTTCGGGCCCTTATCACTGGTTTGGACGTTAGGCTCCTAACTGGCCTGTAGCCCGCCAGCCTTGTAGTCTGCAGTCTGAATTCTACAGCGACACCTGACTGCCCCTCCTAAAAGGTCAGTCTGCTCTGTTTTGTTCATGCCGTGAGCCACACACCTGTCCTCCCCATACTTTGTACTCAAGCAGGGCTCCACAGCCTATCTTTCCCTGGGCCCCCAGGCCTTCTCTGGATTGTGTGCTCCTCCCTCAATCTGGAATTCCTCCACCCCTCCCCCCTCCCAAATACCTGCCCGTCTTTCAAGCCTCATCCCCAAGGTTACTTTGAAGTGAGATTTTTTTTTAAAGTAAACTATGCCCGACATGGGACTCGAACTCCCGAGATGAAGAGTCCCACATTCTACTGACTGAGCCAGCCAGGCGCCCCAAAGTGAGACCTTTCTTGACACATATGCCCACCTGCCCAGACAGAAATGACCCTCACCCTATGCCCCGGTGTAGACTGCTTTCACAGCACTGATAGGCTTTAAGGCATTTGTTTATAGTCTCTCTTCACTTATTAACATTTTGATGTTTCTTAGATAGAGTCTGGTCTTTATGTTACCCCACAATTTGGTGGCATAAAGCAGTCATTTTATTATGCTCACGGAGCCTTTGGATTCAGAAGTCAGGAAGGACCCTGCATGGGAAGCTTGTGTTTGGGGCCTCAGCTGGGGAGTCTCAAAACCTGGAGGTAACTCGACCGCTGGGCTTGAATCGTGGAAGGGCTCCTTCACGCACACATTCGGCAGGTGAAGGCAGCTGTTGGCTGGGAGTTCCGCTGGGAACGTCAGCTCAGACACCCGCATGTGACTTTTGTATGTGGTCTGGGCTTCCTCACGGCAGGGTGGCTGAGCCCCAGGAGTGCGCGTCCCAGGCGGACCAGGCAGAAGCTGTGTTGCCTTTTGCAGTCCAGCTTCGAAAGCAGGTAGTGTCACTCCTGCCACTGTCAGAACAGCCAGATTCAAGAGGAGGGAGCATGGACCCCACCTCCCCATGGGAGAAGTACATGTGGGATGGAGGGGTGTCGTGGCTATTTTGGAAAATACTCTGCCATGCGCGCTAAGCACGTTGTGCGTACAGATGGCATTCTTAAATTCTGGAGGTTGAGCAAGGGTGGAATGCGAGGAGGAGTAAGGAAGTTGGGCCGGGAGCCCTGAGGGAAGGTGAGACATCATAGAGATAGTGGGTGGGGTGGGGCTGGGGGCACATAGAGTTGCTTAAAGGAGCCACTGGCAGATTGACAATTAGAAAGTGCAGGCATGGAGAGGGAGGAGGTAGAACAGAGACGTGTTCTCGTTTAGAATTGTTTGGGGTCCTGTGTTCGGGTCTGGTGATCAGGTGCATTGGAAGAACGCGGGTGATGCTGGGGTCAGGAGCACTGGCGAGTGTAAGAACGCTGTCCAGAATAGGAAACTGGAAAAGGGGCTGTTGCAGGTGGGAGTTCTTTTTGACACAAGCTGCTTCTCAGTGGGCTTGTAACATGTCCCAGGGGTTGGAGCTAGCAGGAGGTCAGATGAGAGGTCCAGACAAAAAGCAAACATTGGGGAACATCCTTGGAGTGGCATTTGCTGGAGCCCAGAGGGGAGTGAGGATTAAGGGAGACAGCATGGAGCGTTTAGAGCTGGGCCGTATCTCTGAACTGAGGTTTTGAAAGGGCCTCCCTCATCTAGCCTTCATCCTCTAACATTGCCAGTAATCACCTGATAACTGCCTTTCCTTTTTCAAAGTCTCCATTAATAAGAACTTGCTGCCTCCTGCTTGTTAGGGAGACAAGGGTCAGTACATTAGCATGTCTAAGTATTAAAAGTCTTCCCTAAATGGAGCCTACATACACCTCTCTAAAGCTTTACCCATTTTCTTAATTCCATCCTTTGGAGTCATGCGAAGACGAGTCTAATTCTGCCCCAGACTGACAGACTTCAGATGTGTAGACTTTTCACGAGTTTTGTCTTCTTCAGAACCTAAAGGGACCTGTTCCTCTATTGTTTTGCACTGTGTTGCTTGCTCTGTGTCCCCTCAGGGGCAGCCCCAAGGGAAGCCCAGGTTCAGGCAGGGACTGTCTGGGCAGAGAGGGGCCGTCACTGCCTGTGCGATGGGTCCTGTTCCGGTCAGGTGGTGGCTGTGTGTGTCCAGCTATGGCTTGGGACCCGTTAGCGGACTATGAGATCCACTTAGAAAGTTGCAACTTACAAAAACGTTGAGGGAGGGAGGGATTTGTGTATCTAGTAAGGTCAAATAGTATTTTGCTAACTTGTCATGTTGTAAGATGTATTTCTTACTGTAGATTGTAGTAAAGAAGTTGGAAAAAACCCTGGGTTATGGGACTCTTTGAAGCGGCCAGGTCTTCATATTTCGTGTAACATCAGCTGGTCTTTCACCTCTCTTGATCCCTCAGACATTTTTACGGGCACCACTTCCACCTTTGACTTGCACATATGTGGTTTGGGGACTAAGTATAAGACCCTATTTATCCTGTTAGTTTTTTTATCTCCAGTCGTTGACCTTTTGGCACCTGGTCCTGTCACTCAACATGGCTTTATCCCTCTTATTTTCAACATCTGCCTATTTAATCAGTGTGCCTTCTCTATCATTGTTGGTAAATATGTTGAACAGGACCGTTCTGAGAACAGAGCCCTATGGCAGACCACTAAAGACCTCCTCCCTTCCCCCACCCCGGGTTGCTACACCACTTGAGTTTGAATATGGTCATTCTGCCAGTGGCGAGCCAGCCTGTCTGGCCGTAATTCTCTACTGCTGGCCCTCAAAGGGATCATGGCAGGCCTTAGGAAGCTTCAACATCTGTAGCCCAAGTCGCAAATGCAAATGCCTACAAGGGCTTGACAGGTAACACAAATGAATGAAGGGATAACTAATTCAGGCGATTAATAAGTACTCTCTGACCCCTCGTCTTGGTGTCAAGAAAGCAGCGTGAAATGGCAAGGCTGGGGCAGGCTGGAGCGGTAGCCACGGCTCGTCTGCCAGGTAGAAGTGTGGACCTTCAAGTGTGCGTTTCATGTAAAATTTGATTTTTTAATATTGGCAAGACAAACAAGAACCTAACACCGTGTAGGCCAAACAGAGCAGATCTGTGGCTGATTTGACCTGCAGCCCTTGAGTATGTGATCTGTCAGACAGGACGTCTCCCTGTCTCCCGGCCCGACGACCGTGGGACACAGAACAGTCAGGTTAGTTGGATGTTAATGGGCTGATGGCCTCTGTTGAACCTGGCTCCTGGTGGCTGCCTTAGTTACCCTCTCAGGAATCTTACTGGGGCCGGTCTCGCTCGGTGCACCGGAGTCAGGAATGATGCTTGCTCTTTTCTTGCTGGTGGTACCTTCTCCTGATGGCGTGTTTCTTCCAGCATCCCCAGCATGTGGTGAGGAATGCATCAGTAGGCTCCCCTGGCCAAGAAACTGGAATTTAGCATTTCTTAAAATCCCCCCACCCTTCCTGGCTTCACTTCCCTCATTTCTGTGTCCACTCTTCCCTTCTTCTCTTTTTGGTCTAAAGAGCATTTTCTTTCCCAGGGAATTCAGCGGCACAAGCGCTAGCCTAGCCCTTGTTCTTGTTCACAAACCAAAAATAACTTTTTAAATCCTTTTAGTTGTCTTGACCATTTTGGGGAAGCCTCAGCTCCCGCAGCATTAGTCTTCCTGACACTGTTTTTGTAAAACCACACTACTCCCTCATGTTTCCTCGGGGCCATGCATGCTCCTTCTGTCTTTTACACATAAGCATGTAAAGTTTGGCCGCTTCAGACTTCGTCACCTTTGCTGTCACAGTAGTTCAGGTTTCTGAGAAGGAAGGAAGGGAGGGACGGCTGGGTGATCAACCACACTCCTAGAGGGAAGGTTTTGTTCCTAGCTCCACGTTTGGAGAGATGGTCGGGGAAAGGCGGCGGCGTCTGCGGTTGGTGGGGGTGGGAGGCCTTTCTCCGGGCTGAGAGAGTGTTCGTGCAGCAGCTGTGGGCAGGAGACAGAAGTGGTTAAGATGCGGACCTTGTCTTAAAGGAGCTCCCAGGCTGTGGGGGAGGCAGCTGCTTGAATGGCAGCAGGGGCCTGTGAAAAGTGCTACCGAGGCAGGTACAAGGAGCTGCGGAGCCCAGGGTCAGGAGCCACAGAGCAGTCTGCCAGCCAGGTCAGGGAGGAGGTGCCAGTGAGCCGGTACTTGAAGGATAAGCCAAGGTGGCCCCACAGAGGCTGGGAAGGGCATCCCAGGCAGTGAGCACTTCATGTGCAAAGCTCGGAAAAGCATGTTAGAAAAGCACGAGGGTCCTTTGTGACCAGAATTGGCAGCGATGAAGATGAGGTGGGTACCCTAGGCTGGGGTCTCTGCTTACCTCCCACGGGGCTGTTCCCAAATCCCACCTTCCCACCACTGCTTTGGAGCCCATGCATGAGGGCCACCTTTCACAGTCTGGGGACTAGTATCAATTTAACCATCTGTTTAATCCACTTTATGTTACGACCTATAGAAAAGTTGCAAAAAGAGTACCTGGGACTCCCACATACTAAAATTGTTCACATTTTGCTTTATATGCGTTATCATTTTCTCTGTGTGCGTGTATTTTTATATGCATATCATATTTTCTGAACCACTTGAGATTAAGTTAGAGATACTATGTTCCTTTACCCTGAATACTTCACTGTGTGTGTGTGTGTGTGTGTGTGTGTGTGTGTGTGTCCTAAGGACAAAGACATTCTTTTACATAATCAGAGTAAAATGATCCAAGCCAAGAAGACTGAGATTGACACAGTGTGATCTTATCCGCGTCCATATTCAAATTGCATCAAACGTCCCAGTGGTGTAGCTTCCAGCTGTTTTCCCCGGTCCGTGATCTAACCCATGAGCACACATTTCTCTGTCTCGTCTCTTCGGTAAGCTGAAGATGTTTGCAGAGATGTTTGTCTTTCTTGTCTTCTTTTGAAGACAACAATCCAGGTGCTTTCTAGCATGCCCTCCAGTTTGGGTTTATCTGATGTTTCCTCATAATTAGTTTTGGGTTGTACATTTTGGCTGAAGGTCTGTGGGAGTGATGTGATATCCTGCTCAGTGTATCGTATCAGGAGTCTCATGATGTTGGTTTGTCGCAATGTTGGTGACGATGAGAACTCTGATCAATCGGTTAAGGTGGTGTCTGCCAGATTTCTCTTTACTGTTGTAACCCAGTAATTTTTGAGGAGATACTTTGAAACCATGTCTACACCCTGTGCCCCATCAAGTTTCACCTGCTAGTTGTAGCATCCACTGATGACTTTCCAAGTCGATTGTCCCTTCTATATTTTTTTGTTGGCATTCTACCGTAAGGAAGAGCTTTCCTTTCTAGAGGGATGAATTCTGCAAACTGAGTTTCACATCTTCGTATTAGCTTTTAACTTGCTGGGCTGGGCCCCCGGCTCCTTCTTTTTATGCCCTCCGCCGTCTGTGTGCTTTGCTGGACATCAGGCGTATCGTGGTGGTTCTTGGGCTTGGGAAGAGACCTGGACCTTGGTCCAACTAGCAGCTTGCTTGTCACTGGCGTGACTGGCTCAACATGGGGCTGAATGCACGTGGGGTCCGATCATCAGTGTTTCCCTCCGGCCTGGCTGGGGCTGGGAGTGAGAATGTCATCTCTTCACCAGCTCTCGGAGCTCGACCAGGGCTTAAGTGAGGGCAGTAACAGGCAGAGAAAAAAAACTGTGGGTTCCTTCCCACTGAAAAGCTCTGGCTGACCTCTGGTCCAGGCTGCATTTGTTCCTCAGAGCTGCTCGCCCCCTCCCTGTACACACACACACACTGCACACATGGTATATTGCTTCTTGGGGTGTTTGGTTAGCTTTCTGTCAACAAACACTGAAATCAGCATGGTCCTGGTGTCACTTTGGTCATTTCAAGTTAAAGATCTTTTTGTGAGTCCTTAATAAATGCTTGGTGTCTGGGGAGCCTCGTCCCTATGATCGATCTTAGGCTCTAAAAAGATTTGAGCAGCATTCAGAATTCTGGATTAGGACCCCTTAAAGATCTGCCTTCCATTTCTGTTGGTGCAGCCAGCTGGACAAGGAGACGTGAAGGTGAGTTCTGGTTCAAGCTGGGTCAGGGACAGGTTTGCAAGAAAAGCAGGGTTTAGGTATGCATCTGAGTGGTGGGAAACAGGGCAATGCTTTTCTAAAATTATGGCTCATCTTTTTCCTTTTTTTCTCTCTTTCTTTCTTCAGACAGGCTCAGAGCTCAGCCCAGTGGATGGACCTGTTGCAGGTCCGATGGACTCAGGGCCAGTGTACCATGGGGACTCACGGCAGCTAAGCGCCTCAGGGGCGCCGGTCAATGGTGCTAGAGAACCCGCCGGACCCAGTCTGCTGGGGGCTGGGGGTCCTTGGCGAGTAGACCAGAAGCCCGACTGGGACGCTGCCCCGGGCCCAGCTCACACTGCTCGCCTGGAAGATGCCCACGATCTGGTGGCCTTTTCGGCTGTGGCCGAAGCTGTGTCCTCTTATGGGGCCCTTAGCACCCGGCTCTATGAAACCTTCAACCGTGAGATGAGTCGCGAGGCTGGGAACAACAGCAGGGGAGCCCGGTCAGGGCCCGAGGGCTGCTCTGCGGGCAGCGAAGACCTGGACACGCTGCAGACGGCCCTGGCCCTCGCTCGGCATGGCATGAAGCCGCCCAGCTGCAACTGCGATGGCCCGGAGTGCCCTGACTACCTCGAGTGGCTGGAGGGGAAGATCAAGTCTGTGGTCGTGGACGGCGGGGAGGAGCGGCCCAGGCTCCCAGGGACTCTGCCTTCTGCTGAGGCTGGCCTCCCAGCGCCAAGCACCAGGCCAGTCCTCAGCTCTGAGGTCCCCCAGATACCTCCCGCAGAGGGCCTGCCCCTGTCCCAGAGTGCCCTGAGCATCGCCAAGGAAAAGAACATCAGCCTGCAGACGGCCATCGCCATCGAGGCCCTCACACAGCTCTCCTCTGCCCTCCCTCAGCCTTCCCACTCCACCTCCCAGGATTCTTGCCCCCTCCCTGAGGCCTTGTCCCCTCCTGCCGCTTTCCGGTCTCCCCAGTCCTACCTCCGGGCCCCCTCGTGGCCTGTGGTCCCTGCCGAAGAGCACGCATCCTTTGCTCCTGACAGCCCTGCCTTCCCTCCAGCAACTCCTAGAACAGAGTTTCCCGAAGCCTGGGGCACCGACACCCCACCAGCAACTCCGCGGAGCTCTTGGCCCATGCCCCGCCCGAGCCCTGACCCCATGGCTGAACTGGAGCAGTTGCTGGGCAGCGCCAGTGATTACATCCAGTCAGTATTCAAGCGGCCGGAGGCCCTGCCCACCAAGCCCAAGGTCAAGGTGGAGGCGCCCTCTTCCTCCCCAGCCCCGTCCCCATCCCCCATGCTCCAGAGGGAGGCTCCCGCACCATCCGCAGAGCCCGACGCCCACCAGAAGGCCCAGACCGCCCTGCAGCAGCACCTTCACCATAAGCGCAGTCTCTTCCTGGACCAGGCCCACAACGCCCCCTTCCCTCCTCCCACGGAGCCTCCTGCGCCGGGCTGGTGGGCCCCACCAAGCTCACCTGCCCCACGGCCTCCGGACAGACCTCCCAAGGAGAAGAAGAAGAAGCCCCTGGCGCCAGCTGGAGGTCCGGCGGGAATCGAGAAGACCGCCCCCGGGATCAAGCCCAGCATCCGGAAGCCCATTCAGATCAAGAAGTCCAGGCCACGGGAATCGCAGCCGCTCTTCCTGCCTCTGCGGCAGATTGTCCTGGAAGGGCTGAGGTCCCCGGCCTCCGAGGATGCGCAGGCGCCTCCACCTGCCCCTGTCCCCGCTCCACAGGGCTCTGCTGTCCCCCCGCCCCCAGAACCTTCTCTTGCGCTATTTGCACCTAGTCCCTCCGGGGACAGCCTGCTGCCCCCTACTCAGGAAATGAGATCCCCTAGCCCCATGGCGACCCTGCAGCCGGGCTCCGCCGGCCCTCTTCCCCCTGCCGATGACAAGCTGGAAGAGCTCATCCGGCAGTTTGAAGCTGAATTTGGGGATAGCTTTGGGCTTCCTGGCCCCCCGTCTGTGCCCATTCAGGACCCCGAGAACCAGCCAACATGTCTCCCAGCCCCCGAGAGCCCTTTTTCTACCCGCTCCCCCAAGCAAATCAAGATTGAGTCTTCGGGGGCTGTGACTGTGCTCTCAACCACCTGCTTCCATTCGGAGGAGGGAGGCCAGGAGGCCACACCCACCAAGGCCGAGAACCCCCTCACACCCACCCTCAGTGGCTTCCTGGAGTCACCTCTGAAGTACCTGGACACACCCACCAAGAGTCTGCTGGACACACCTGCAAAGAGAGCCCAGGCCGAGTTCCCCACCTGCGACTGTGTCGGTAAGTCTGCCTGGGTGTCGGGGAAAGGAGAGGCCTGGCGGGCTTGAGTGTCTAGGCTCCGTCTCTTGTCTGGCAAACATTTATGTGTGCCGGCCACCCCGCTGGGGCCTGGGGACACCGGAAAGCGCTCATAAGCTAGTGGAAGAGACCTTGAAGGAAGCAGATAGTGATGCCCTGTGGTCTGTAGCACGTCGGTGGAGGTGGGCACGGGGGCTTTGCCGTGCAGATGGAGGCGAAGGCATCATGGAGGCCTTTCTGCGGGAGATGGTACTTGTGCTGAGGCCTGAGCTGGGTGGCTGTGAGAAGGTGGGGCTTATTTGGACTGCTCTTGGTCTTGGGGGAACAGAAGGGGCGGAGTACGTGTGGCTATGAACCGAAGGTGGCCTGAGAGGCAGGCGGGGGCCAGATCTTAATTGGCCCAACAAGCTGAGATCAGGAGTTTGACTTGATCTCGTAGGTATAAGTGAGCTTCTGAGGGTTGTAAAGCAAGTCATGATCTGTCACCTTGTGCTTTGAAAGACTCTTCTGGCTTGTGGTGGGGAAACCTGTAAGAAAGGTGTCATGATCAGGGCAAGAAGGAACACGGGCCTTGACTGAGCGAGTAGGCGGGCGGAGAGCCTCTCGGGGGGAGGGTATGTGGAGTAAGGGCAGCCCGGAGTGGTGCTGGTACCCGAGAACAGGCTGAGAGCCCGGAGCTCTGAGTTGTGGGTTCGGACACAGTGGGCATCCAGGCCGTGGCTGAGGCTGTGGTGTGGGTAAGAGTGCTGACGAGCCTTGCCTTCCCGTAAATCATCAGGGCCGAGGCTGCGAGGACTGCTCCTGGGGGCGTCTTGGGAGGTCACTGGTGCACTGGGAAGCCCCCGGGCTCCTCTAGGGCTGCGGCTCTGCTGTGTATGATCTGTTCCATAAAAGATGCATTTCACGTGTTGCCCAAAAAGCACATTGATGCCAGTGAGGAGCATGTTGAAATTCTTGTGATTTTAGGGTACACAAATCAGGTGTCACAAAAAGGCTGTATTCTCTACTTGTTATTAGTATCGGGTCAATTGTGTGATGCGTTGGGGTGCTGTGTCCTTGTCAGTAAGGAGGAGCTGGGCTGTCCTGCCCACTCCAGCTACCCCAGACTCCTGTACTGCAGACCAGGAATCCTCTGGGGAACAAGGAAACGTTGGCCCCAGCGTTTCCGTCTGGGGATGAACAGAAATGCGGGGTCCCAGACATGTTCTGGGATTGTGGTTCCCTTCGAGGGCTAATCCTGTGCCTTCGTGGATCTTCATAATAAGGTGACTTTGAGGGCCTCCTTATTTCTCAGCGTTTTGGAGAGCTTGTTCCGATCATAGGAATTGGGCCCTTCCCTTTGCCCTTTTCTCTCCTTGCATTGCTGTGTATCTGTCCCATCTGCCTTGTGTTTATACGTTGTCAGGTATTTCTCCCCCTGCAGTGTAAGGCATAACCTTGCGTAGTGCTTAGGCCATAGCTGGTCCTTACTAAATAGTTTAGTTGTTGAATTCAATTATTTGGATGTGATGTTTGATCAAACTAGTTTTTAAAATTTGAATTCTATTTCTGTCACTTCCTCATGTCTCCAATGATAATAACATCCCCTCACAGGGCTGTTGGAAGGGTTGAATTAGCTAGTATGTCTACAGCGCTTAGCATTGCATCCGGCACATAGTAAGCAGTCTGAGTGTCAGCAGTCCCGAAGCGGATTGCGTGCAGTAAGGCAAGAGGAAGAAGTAAAAACATACATATTAAAAAGGAAGAAAGTGTTGGCTATTACTTTATTCATCAATAATTTATTGATTACTAGCTCTGTATTAACTACTGTAAAGGATAAAAATTAGGAGACATGGTTCATCTCTGAAGGACTTTGTCCTGTGCTCTAAGTGACAACTGAAACCATGAGATACTCAGTTGCCCCTTCAACAGGGGTCAGCCAGGTGCTGGAGCGGTCACATGGATGTGGCCAGACCGTAAGAGTGCTCTGAACCCCCAGGCTTGGTTGTCATTACCAAGGGTAGTGTATTCTCTTGGGAACTCTTGTTCCAAGCTGGGTTTTGAAACAGGCAGTGAGTCCAGATGGGGAGAGGCGAGAAAGCAACCACTGCAGCCCCAAGAACGTGTGAGCACCGTCCTCGGGGCAGCAGGAGCCCACTGGCGGGATGTAAGGCCAGCAGCACGGGGTGCCCCCGAACCCTCAGCGTTCTGCGTTCCACCGGAGAGGACAAGTCTCAGCTCGAAGCTAGCGAGCAGAGGAGCAGGCAGGAGAATGTCAGCGTCGCACAAACCCGGCAGCAGCCATGCTGGCCACCCTGCCCCTCAGCCAGGGAAGGGCAGGGCGGTGGGCAGGACCCACCACGCCCAATCCTTCATTGTTCCAGTTTGTTTTCTCTGTGTCCGGTCCTGAACAGAGAATTCCAACCGAACCTACCTCGCGTGGTTAAGTGTTAACTTATGGGGACGTGCTTAGTGGGAGACAGTAGACACAGGCAGCAAGTAAATGATAGTCTCAGCTATGTTAAAAAAGGAAAGGAAGGAAGGGAAGGAAAGGTGGGAAAAGGGAAGGAAGAAAGGGGGGAGAGGAGAGGGAAGGAAGGTAGGGACAGGAAGGAAGGAAAGGAAGGGAAGAATGGGGGGGAGTGGAGCGAAGGAAGGAAAGGAAAAGACTGGAGGGAAATATGTCAATAGTGGTTGTCTCTGTGGTAAGTGGTGACTTTTCCCTTACATGTTTTCTGAACTTTCTGTAATGAAATATGTATTTTATAATCAAGAAATGTTTTGAAAGTGTATTCTGGAAGTAGCCTAGAAGACAGATCGGTGAAGGGTGATGACCTTGCCACAGAAGACTGGTTAGGGAGCTATTGAGAAAAAGAAAGAAGAAGAATTGTAATAGTGGTAAAAATAATATTTATGAAACACTTAGTCTGTCCCAGGCACTGTGCCAAGTACTCTACAGTTACCACCTCATTTAATCCTCATAACATCTATACGAGGGGAGTGCTGTCAGTAGTTCCATCTTAATGATGAAGGAAGCAAACTTAGGTTGAGTAGCCTGCCCAGGTCATACGTCCAGCACACGGAACAAGTGAGGTTTGAATCTAGGCACTTGGACTCTTAACCGGCACCCCGTGCTGTGGTTGAAATTGTTTAGAAATGAGTCCCAAGTACAGCAGTGGTATTAAGAGTGAAGAGGGCCAAGGAAGAAGGGATTCACTTGGAAACAGCTTCTTGAGGTGCTGGGGTTCATGTTAGGGAGAGCTGTCCTGTTTTCCAGAAGCCTCTGGAGATCCCCCCTCTGGACAGTTGGCTTCCATCAGTCAGCATGGCAGACTTTGTCTCTGTGAACTCAGGCTCAGGACAAGGGTTAGGAGTAAAGGCTGTTCATTCTGGGATTAATGTTAGATGGGAACCGTGTCATGTTCCAGAAACTCATCCTCTCAACATGGTAGGTTAGAGCGGTGCAGATTGCAGGTCAGTTTAAGGAAGAATTTTCCATAGCAGTGACCATGAGATTTGGAGTTGCCATATGCACTAATAATAAACAACTTTATAAAAGCATAAAAAGGTTTTATAGCATAGCAAAAGAAGCTTAATATTCAATACGGTGACTTTTGCCAAATCGACAATTTTGGCCGATATGGGTTTCACCAAGGAACCAAAAAACCCATACACCAAGAGCACCGTTTTCCCCTTGTATAAAGACTATGAGTTTCTGAAGATATGGGTGGCATTCATGTGGACTTATTCTCCAAATCTTGAAATACTGGAATTAAAGGCAGCTTCTTGAAGCTTCAAAGAAAAAAAATTTAGAAGAAGTGAGAGGAAATGCCTCTCTCCAAAAGGTAGTATGTACGGGTTTGGGAAAACTTAACACAAGTTGAAGTTTTATATTGTATTATTGGAGAAAGAGTATTGACATATGTCTAATAATTTGCAGCACACATTAGAGATCCTCTTAAGCATCTGTAATACCGTTGTCAGAGACAGGACAGTGAGCTGCAATGACCAGACCCTCCACATATTTTATCTACTCCTAGAAATGGGGAGATTCACAGGATGAGCCACTTTAGGACAGAGAATGAGTTCAGATGACTTTTTAGTGGGAAAGCATTCTTGGAGGTCATCTGCTCATCCTTTTATTTTATTTTATTTTTTATTTATTTGTCAGAGAGAGAGACTACAAGCAGGGGGAGCGGCAGGCAGAGGGAGAGGCAGGCTCTCCGCTGAGCAGGGAGACAGATGCGGGCTTGATCCCAGGACCCTGGGATCATGACCTGAGCCAAAGGCAGCCGCTTAACCGACTGAGCCACCCCGGCGTCCCATGCTCATCCTTTAAGTTAAGGAAACAGATTTGTGTTAACTTTTGAGTCTTGTCCCCGTGTCTCTGAGGAGCATTCCACAGGCAGCTGTAGACATTAAACCAAAGGAAAAGCAGATTAGGAGACAGATTTTAGGAGGCACCTTCATAGGAATGACATATTTTTATCCAGTGGATCATCTGCCTTAAAGAAGTAGCCAGAGGCCAATACAAGAAAAAACATGTCCTTTCGCCTAGAGCATGGTGAAAGTCCGGGTGAGAGAGAGGCATTGTCCGGCAAGCGTGGCTGGTAGCAGTGTCCACTGGGTAACTTCAGTCCGGACCACAGTTCTGAATGGGGAACACAGAGACCTAACTCTGTTTACAATCATGGAAAGTCTATTTCCTGTAGTTTTTATGAGAAGGTAGCTTCCCCACCCCTGCCTCTCGTTCAGTTTGAGATGAAGAGGAACTTACTATGTTTAAATATTTTTTTAGGGGCGCCTGGGTGGCTCAGTCCGTGAAACAACTGCCTTCGGCTCAGGTCATGATCCCAGAGTCCTGGGATCGAACCTGAAGATGCTTAACTGTCATGTCAACTCCGATAAGTGTTAGAAGATAGTTTTGAGGGATGCCTGGGTGGCTCAGTGGGTTAAGCATCTGCCTTCAGGGTCCTGGGATCAAATCCCACAGCAGGCTCCTTGTTCAGCGAGGGGCCTGCTTCTGCCTCTGCCCCTCCCCACCTCTTTGTGCATGTGTACCCACTCTCTCAAATAAATAAAATGTTTAATAAAAATTAAAAATAAATAAGTATTTTTTTTTAGACAGTGGAATATTTGGATCCCAGCATAAAGGTGGGGAATCTGACTCTGGGGAGGGTATATCAGAAAGAAGTTCCTGGAGGAAGTGATGTTTGAGGTGAGAAGTTTAATGGATTAATAGGAAGAAGATAGAGTGTTCCAGGTTATTGGACGGAGATTATGGAGATGAAAAATACACGAAACACCACATGAAGACGCGGAGGTGAGAAAACATGGGGAAATGCAAGTAGTTCTGGTGTGACTGGTGTATTGGATGAAAGGTTGGGAGTGGCCAGAGAGGGGAGCTTCAGGGCAAACAGAGACGGTACTGAAGGCAGAGAAACCAGTTTGCAAGCTAGGACATGTTTCAGGCCAGAAATAATGGGTGCCTGAGCTCAGAGAATGACATTGAGTGGGAGGGAGGAGAGAAGTGGGTGGATAAGAGAAAGATTAGGAAAAAGAACTAACTGCTGGCTGTAGGAGTAAAGGAAGAAGCATGTCGGCTGGCTCCTGAGGTTCCAGGTTGGGTGACCGGGTGCATAGCGGTGCCATTCACCGAGATTCAGAATCCTGGGAAGGAAGCGAGGTGGGACATCCGGCTTTGAGATCTGTGGGACCCGAAGGTGTGCATCCAGGTGGGTGCGAGGTGGGGGTTCTAGAGCAAAGTGGTGGTAGTCGATGTTTCGGTTATGGTCATTCCACCAGGCTGACTGTGTAGATTGACAAGAGGCCCGAGAGGGGAGCGCACCAGCATGTAGAGGGTCTCAGAAGAAATTGAGGTAGGGGAAGGCTAGAGAACCAGCAGAGTTTGGGAGGGTGGGAGGGCTGAGAGCCCAGTTCTGAAGAAGGGTCAGGATTTAACGCCGGATTCTTCTTCGTCTCACACGATTTGTTCTTACACGTGCCCTAGTCTTGTCAGTGAAATCCCGGGTTCCTCAGGAACAGGGACTGAATGTTGTATCTCTAAAGCATTTAGTAGACTGGTGCTGAGCACGCTGGTGAGTGCGCTTCATATTTTTTGGTTAACTGGTCAACCTTATTCTGTCTCCACATTTAAACTCCACAAAGATGTCAGGTGAGTTTAGGCAGGATCTCCTTCCCTTTAATCTTTGTCATCAGGGAGTGTGCCCGTGTTATAAAGGTATTTGTGTCTACTACCAGCAGGCCTGGCACGCTGCCCGTGTACTTACAGGGAGCTGACCTGTGATTTTAGTTTTTAAACTCCTCTAGCATACCTAATGCAGCGTAGGGCCCAACCATCGACCTCCCCACTGTGTGGATTTATGACTGCCAGGAGGCAACAAGCTAGCTGTGGGTGATTGACTGTCATGGAAATAGAGTCCAATTAGTTGTATAAGCGTAAGCAGCTCAGCTTGAAGTCCACTGAGATGCTACCAGGAAACTGAGGCATTTGTATAGGATTGTTTGGAAAAAGAAGGGACTGGTGCATAAAACCTTAGTATGATCTTGACACCTATGCAGTAATTCTATCCGTTATCATTCGTCTCTCTCAGCGTCATAAAGAGGAGAAATGCCTTGGCCTGTGCTCCCATGTCTTTCCCTGGCCATCATATTTCCCGCTGGGAAAGTGTGGGTGCCTTAGTCTCTGTGTAGAGAAGGGGGGGGGAAGATGGGAGGTTCACTTAGAAATTAAGGATCCTTCTTGCTGTTAGGCAGTCGTGAGTAGTTTCTTGTGTCTAGTATCTCTTGCTGGTAGCAGAAAGGATACATTTCATTCTCTCCCTAGCCTAGTGCAGAAGTAGAACAGAGCATATTTTTCTATCTTAATGAGCATAAAATTAAGTGCACGGGGCGAAGAAAAGCACCTAGAGCCACATAACGAGCATTTTCTCAAAAATTGGATTTTTCTCTCCTGAGCTCTGCCCCAGAGCTTCCTACTATGTATTTGGGGAGGGGGGGGGATCACTTCTGTCTGCTCCAGCTGCTCAAAGTGAGGCATAAAACAGATTTTTCTTCAAGGAGAGTTGAATTGTTCCCTTGCTCTGTCACTACCTCTGTAGTGGAGGAAGACACACTCCCTGGGGACTACTAGGAGAATGAGTGACTTAACAGCAGATAACAAAAGATCCCTTTCCTGAAGCCTGTGAAGGGAACAACAACAACAGAAGAGAAAATTCATCTGCTGAAGTTTAGAAATAGCCCCAATCGGGGCGCCTGGGTGGCACAGCGGTTGGGCGTCTGCCTTCGGTTCAGGGCGTGATCCCGGCGTTGTGGGATCGAGCCCCACATTAGGCTCCTCCGCTAGGAGCCTGCTTCTTCCTCTCCCACTCCCCCTGCTTGTGTTCACTCTCTCACTGGCTGTCTCTCTCTCTGTCAAATAAATAAATAAAATCTTAAAAAAAAAAAAAAAAAAGAAACAGCCCCAATCTTAAACCATGAATTCCAGGGGCTGTCTATGAGCTTAAGATCGGTTGAATTAAAATAGAAGATGATACGGGGTGTACAGCTCCCAGTGTGGGGAGAACCAGTAGGGGACTCTCAGAGGGACGCATTTAGAGCTCCAGAGGGAGCTTGGACGGAGAGGCTGGAGACCACCCGTCTGGAAGGCATTCTCTCTGGAAGGTGGGGAAGGTAGACAGGTACCTTTTCCCTTCCTATTCCAGCTTCTGATGGGGATGAGGTATAGGGCGAGGACGGTTGGCCGGAGGGCCCGGACACCCTATCCTAGGAGCCAGCTTTGTAGCCAAGGGCCAGCCGCACCAGACAAAGGCCATTGTGCGCAGAGAAATATTTGCTGAACCACCAAACAAAAATCCTGCAATCTGCAGGGCTTTATTTTAACTTGATGTTGTAACTTATCAGAGTGACCAGCTCACTCCCATATGAGGAAATAAACCAAAACCCGAGCATCAGGACAGAGCATAACCCAGCCCTCAACACACAAACATGCATCCGTATTTAGAGGTGTTGGCCCTGACAGAGTGCGTGAAGATCAGATTCCCTGGTCGTAACAGTCCACAGCCAGCCCCGGCTCCTCCCATCCCCCTTCAGGCTGCTGAACTTGTGAACTAATAGTTGAAACCTCTCCACCCTCCAGTTCTTTAGCTTAATATCTAAGGGAAGGATTTGAGCAGTGTCCAGGTAAACAGAAAGGAGTCAGGACATTCCACCCGTTCTATGTGGGGCAAATGAGTAGACCAGTGGCTTTCAACTAGGGGGTCCTTCGCCCTTCCTCCCAGGAGACACTTGGCGATGTGTGAGGACAGTTCTGGTTGTCACAGCCGGTGCAGTACGGCAGGCATCTAGCGGGTAGAGGGCAGGGATGCGGCCAAGCATTCTCCCGCGACACACAGACCGCACGGCACAGGGTTGCCCAGTCGAAAATGTAGTACCAAAGGGGAGAAACCCGGAGATAAACTTTTCCGTGGAAAGATTAATTAATAAGCAAACAAACAATCCAACATGCCACCCATTCAGATTTTGTGGGAAAAGTAGAGGGATCAATATATAACATTTAGAATGAAAATTTACATTAGAAGAGACAAAAATTTGAACTAATACATGCCGTCAAGGAAGTTGAAAAAAAAATGTCCCCTTTAAAACAGGAAGTGAAAGATGAGGGGCTAGAATAAAGTTACAAAGAAGCTGCACGAGGTGCAGATTAAATTCCAGAAGCACGCCATTGCTCAGAGCACGCACAGCTGCACCAGCAGCTGGAAGAAGCGGAATCGGAGTTACAGGAAAAGCAGTGAGGAAGAGGGACTTGGAGGTCACTGCAAAACAGGAAAGGAAAACAGAAATGGTCCTAGCCAGAGTGGGGAGATAAGGGGACCAGAAGAGAGGCAGGAGGAGGGAACCTGTATGCAAATTCACTGGCAGGAATGCTGGCAACATTCACTGGGGGAAGAGCCTGGAACAAACTGAGAAAAGGCAAGGGTCAAAGGATAGAAAACTGTTCTGAAATGAAAGAAAACGAAGAAAAATGGACCCATCATGATCCCGACCAACTTACTGAATTTCAAGGAGGAAGAACCGCCTACAAATAAATTAACCAAAAAATTAAGCACACCTACCCGGTTTTTTTTAAACTTAAAATACTTTTAAAAACACATTCTTTCAATTGAAAGACCTATAGGAAGGTATACAAACCTTAAGCGCAGCGCTCAGTAAGTTCCACAAAAGGCACGGACTTTGTAAGCACATCTAGGTCAAGAACCAGAGCTTTTCCAGCCCCTCGCAGCCCCACGCCCGGCCGCCTGCACGGGCTCGCTGAACACACTGTGACCCGCACCAAAGCCGCTCTCCTCTGTGAGCTGAAGACCATCGTTATGTGCTTAAATGGTCCCCCCAAAATCAAAAGAAGAATAAGGTTTCATGACTCATGGAAATTAGATGAAGTCCAAATTTCAGTGTCCGTAAGTGTTAATGGAACTTAGCCATGCTGGTTTGTTCATGCGTCCTCTGTGGCTGCCTTTCCACTCTGTCAGCAGGGGTGAGTACCCACCACGGACACTGCACGCCCTGCAAAGCCTTAAACGCCATCTGGCCCTTAACATAGGTGTCCTGGCCCCTGTCCTAACGTAACTGCTTTTCCAACTTCGCACCACATGGATCAGTTGGCCTGTTCCTGAACTGAGTGTGTATCCTACCACAAATATACATGTATTCCTTTGTTTTCTGACTTTTTTTGGCTCCGTGTTGCGTATGTGAGGTTCATCGATGTGCGTGTAGCAGTGCCTGCAGCTCCTTCGTTCTCATTACTGCGCACCGTTCTGTTTTACAAATACCCCGGTTTATCCGTCTCACCGTTGATGACCGTTTCGATTGTCTGCAGTTTGGGGCTTGTTAAGAATCGTGCCGATATAAGATATTCTGCTCTACGTCTCTTGGAACATGGATGTATACATTTACATATTTCCGTGGGATAGATACCCAAGACTGAAGTCGTCTGTATTCAGCTCAAGTTGCTACTATTCGTTTCCCAAAGTGGTTGTGACAGTTTAAACTCCTACCAGCGGTGCGCCCCGTCCTCACCAGCAATAGTATCCACGGTCTTGTGGCCTTTGTGGGAGGTGTGGCGGGGGTTGTATCTCATCGTGGCTTTACTTTGCGCTTCCCTCGTGATTGGTGAGGTTGAGCACCTTTTCATACCTGTTCATACTTTTCTGTAGAGTGCCCATTCAAGCCATTTACCCATTTCTCTATTGTGTTTCTGCCTTTTTCTTATTGATTGGCAAGGGTTCTTTATTTATGGTGGATATGATTTTTTTTGTTGTTGGACATGTGTATTGCAGTTCTTGGAATATTAAAAGTTTGACCCGGGAATTCTATATGCAGTTATGTTGCCATTCACATGTAAAACCTTCATTAAAACATTTCCAAATATACCAGAACTCAAATTTTCAAGAGATGAATCCGATAAGTAATGGATTAGGGAAGTTATATATATGATGGGACTGGTAGTGAACACTCAATGTATTCAGATGTGAAGTCTGCATTTAAATAACTGTGATAATTGTTTTTCTAAAACAAGGGTAATTGATTTACTTACATTTGAAATTGTTTTATATCGAATATCTCTTTGATAACAGAGAGGAAAAATATGTTCACGAGGATACCCGCAAAAAGCAGGAGACAAAGTAAAGGAGGAGGTGGGAGAAATTATAAGGGTGCTAACTTCTTTCTCTGCAAAAGTACAGTGAGCATTACTAAAACATACTATAGATTTTTCTAAATTACCAGGGGTGGGGGTGGGGAGTAAAAGAAAATATAAAACCTGCAACAAAAGACAGGAGGAAAAAAAAAAAAAACAAGGACACAGTATGCAAAGCATGTCATAAAATGACAGAAGACCATACATATGTTATGACAATAAATGTAAATAGGGTAAACTCACATATTGAATTTAAGATGAATAGCATTAAACAGCACCAAAAAAGGTTAATAAACCTTACTTTACTATGGAAAAACAGAAGCATATATTGCTCACTGATTCAGAGTATGTACTGCATTCTATAGAACATTACCCCAGCCTTGCAAAATATTGTCACCTGTCTGGCACCATAACCAAGTACAAGCCCATTGCTACAGAGAAGATACACACACGCACACGTATGTATATAACATGTACAAATACGTATGTGTGTATATGTGTATGTGTATATATATGTGTATACATAACGAGATGTAGTTTCTCATGTCTATGTAAGTATGTGTAAGGAGATGTATAGCTTTATGGATATATAAACATATACATGAGAATAATTAGGTTTGTAAATATATACTAGTCTTATAAGTAAGCATACTTGGTTGTAAGTTCAGTTTTTTTCTATAGAGTATCTTCTCCCCAGTACAGACATATAATCAAGGAAAGCGATCCAGCTGTCTCTGTATTGAAATCTATCTATCTTACCTGTTTTCGTAGATGTAGAATCAGGAAAAGGGATGTCGTTAAAGGAAGCAATGCTTCTGAAGGACTCCTTGGGCTGCCTTGTAAACTGGCCGAAGGGAAAGAATGACTTTGCTTTCGTTTGGCACTGGGAGCTGCGTCTTCCTTCCCCGAGAAACCCGACCATGCAGTGTGGAGGCTGGCTTGGTTTGGGATCTGTCTGTATCTCTTTTCCTAGCTGCTGGGGTGGAGTGGCCAAGATTTGGTTTGCATCTTCTCCTTGAAAATCTCCTTTCTCTGCCTCTAACTGGGTAAGTTTTGAGCTCTCCTGATTGGGGGCAGAAGGTAGTCCCTAAAAGCTACATTCTGTTCTAGTTCCAGTGGAAGATCCTGCAGTCAGTCCATTACTTTGACTTTTCTCCAGACAATAGAAGCTGGAATAGAGCCCAGAAGTTCTGGCATCTTCTTATATTCTATTTTCTGTATCCCATGTAGTCTCCTAGCGCCTATAAAGAGCTTTCAGACCACTACTTCCAACACCCACGTTCTTACATTTTCTTTCCCTAGCCTCCCCTGGTCTCCCCTCCCTCCCGCCCCCACTCCATATGCTTCCTTCTGCAATCCTCTTTGTGTTATGTTCAAAATAGTGTATATTTGGAGCAAGTCATTTTTAATCCTTTAGTTGAAAATATTCGTTCATTCATGAAACATTTAGGCATTGATAGGTTGAGAACAGAGCTAGGTGACTACATCTCATCTCATCCTCGACAATTCTGGAATGTAGGAACATTATTCTAACTGCTTTTAAGGCTTGTAAGGGTTGTGTAACTTGGCCACAGTCACACAATTTGTTTGGCAGAGCCTGGACAGCAGCTGCCTATTGAGTTCGTATTATGCGCCGAAGACTGCACGGAGCCCTCTGTGTAGTTTGCACCGGAAGGCGTGCGGATTAGGGGTTGGGAAGGTAACTCGTCACAGTTCCCCAGGTCTCTGCAAAATCCGTGTGCTTTCTGCTGTGCCATGCTAATAGTAAAAATGTGCTGTGATGCAGGCCTTGATGTTTCTGTTTTCTGCACGGTGCTCTGGGAATCCAGAGGGAAAGTGGACCTGAGAAGTGCACTGGAGTTTCAGAGAAGAGGTGCCATTTAAATTAGACCTTGAGAGAGGAGCTTTTCCAAAGAGCGAAATGAGGGAAGGCACTGCTGTCAGTGAGGGAACCCATTTGAAGACACGGAGGGATTGCACAGTTGTGTGGCGGGAGCTGTGCTGGCCACTGCCCCATACGGGGCTGGGAGGTGTGCAGAGACGGCTCCACAGGGGCCTTGTGGACTGCTCTGGAATTCGGGTTCTTTCTCTTGTCTAACGTGAGGTCATCAGTGGGAAGTGGCGTGATCAGATTTTTGGGGGGCTGTATAAACTGGTGGAATTGGGTAAGATAACCTAGAAGGGCTGAGATCAGTTAGACCAGGCCCATAATTCAGGCAAGAGCCTGACCCAGGACCTTAGAGGGGGATGAAGAGCCTCCAAGAGCGGAAGCCGTAAGAGGCAAGCATGTCCCATCAATTCATCGGCTGGACTGCAACACACCATTGCGAACCTTTTTGGGGGGATCAAACCGTTCTATTGAGGGGCTTCAGGGAAATATCAAAGGGCTAGGAGTTCAGTGAGATCAACATCCTCAGCCTGGCCGGGACCTCCCCAGCTTCACAGTGGCCTGAAAGCTCTGCAGACCCTTTCTTGTTTTTTTATTTTATTTTATTTTATTTTATTTTATTTTATTTTATTTTATTTTATTTTGAGAGAAAGGGGAGGGGTGCAGAGGGAGAGGGAGAGAGAGAACCTTAGCAGGCTGCACACCCCACGTGGAGCCCGACGCGGGGCTCAGTCTCACAACCCTGAGATCGTGACCTGAGTCAAAATCAAGAGTCGGATGTTTAACCAACTGAGCCACCCAGATGCCCCTTCTTTTTGTTTTTAAAGCCAGGAACACAACTGAACTCATGTTCACAAACTTGCTCATACACTTGTTCTTCGTGTGGGTAGTAACCCAAACACTGTTTTGCTTGTATGCAGTGTGTATGTGTGATGTATGTATGCTCATGGACGTGTGATTACGTGTGTATACTGACTATAGTGTATTATACATGCAGTATTGAAATTTGCTTTTTTTCCCCCCTTAAAATATCTTGGAGGTCATTTTTTGTCCGTAAATCTGGAGCTGCCTGGCTCCTCTGGATACTGCTTAGCATTTCATTTTATAGCCGTGCCACGTTTAGAAACGTAATGTGTTGTGATGGACATTGAGGTTTCTGATATTTTGCCATTACAAATGATGCAGTGCGGGGCACCTGGGTGGCACAGCGGTTAGGTGTCTGCCTGCGGCTCAGGGCGTGATCCCGGCATTCTGGGATTGAGCCCCACATCAGGCTTCTCTGCTAGGAGTCTGCTTCTTCCTCTCCCACTCCCCCTGCCTGTGTTCTCTCTCTCTGGCTGTCTCTCTCTCTGTCAAAGAAATAAATAAAATCTTAAAAAAAAAAACAAAAACAAATGATGCAGTGAGTATTTTTGTATATACATATCATTTTGCACATATCCAAATTTCCAGAAATGAATTCTTACAAGAGTTGAAATTCTTTGAAATTGCTGAGTCAAATGGACTCATGTGCAGTTGTAATTTTAATATATTGCTAAATTACTTCCCATACTGCCTGTTTTCCTATCCCTCACCAACACAGGACGTTCATGGTGACTCATCTGAAAGGTAAAACTGGTACCTTATTGTAGCTTTACAGATGTTTGAGCCATTTGCATTTCCCTTTTTATCCTTTTCAAATTTTTCTCTTGAATTACTGACCTTATATAGCTGTAGGAGATCTTGATATTTTAAGGAAATTAGCCTTTTGTCTGGTATGAATTCCAGATATCTCTCCCCAGTGTGTTATTTGTCTTTTAGCTTGACTTTTGGTAGTTATTACTATATATATATATATATATATATATATATATATATATATATATATATATATATATATATATATATATATATATATTTTTTTTTTTTAGTTAAATTTAGCATGATTTCTATGTATGTGGGGGGAGGGCTTTAGAATTTCATGTTATACTTAGAGAAGATTTCCCTTTTCCATGAATATTTTTTTTAAAGATTTTATTTATTTATTTGACACAGACAGCCAGCGAGAGAGGGAACACAAGCAGGGGGAGTGGGAGAGGAAGAAGCAGGCTCCCAGCGGAGGAGCCTGATGTGGGGCTCGATCCCAGAATGCCGGGATCACGCCCTGAGCCGAAGGCAGACGCCTAACGACTGCGCCACCCAGGCGCCCCTCCATGAATATTTTTAAAAGCTCTCCCATTGTTTTTCTTTCAGAACTTGCATAGTTTACTTCTTTTATTTAAATCTTCCAACTCTTTGGAATATATTTGGGGGTAAAGTATTAAGTATGGATCAGACTTTTCCCCCAGTTGTCTCAACACCGTGCGTTGAAAAATTCATCTTTCCCCGTTGATTTAAAATGCCATTAGGTATCTTCTTATGTGTGGATCTTATCTACACAGGTAGACCATAAACTTTTAAAAGGCAGCAATCAGATATTATCCTATCTTGAATCCCCCATAAAGCTAAGCATAATATTCTGCATAAAAGAGTTATGACATTGTTTTTACATTTAAAGAGTTGGGACTTAATATATAGGAAAGTACACAAAGTATTCACATACAACTCAATGAAAATTTATAAAATGAATGCCTCGGTAACCACAACCTAGATAAAAAAATAGGCCATTTCCAGCTCCTCAGATGCCCCTGTGCACCTGTCCCATTCACATTCCTCTTCCATCCTCCAGAGGCAGCCACTCTCTTGACTTGTGACAATGATTTTCTTTTTTTCTTTATAATAAGATTGGACCGTAGAAAATCACCATTGTTTGTAGGTAAAGAGCCGTCAAACGTCTGCAATTTCATATTTCAACCTAGTAATTTTACCACCTCTGCATGGGTCTTTAAACAGTAGTTTAGTGGAGCCTATTTTTGAATATTATTTAACTGTGATCGTACTGTATTTGTTCTTTGCTGTGCTGCTTTCCTTCACTATGATGTTGTGCTGTTCAGCCATGTCGTTGAAGGTTGTCCGTTCTCTGCTAGACAGATGCCATTATGCGACCGCTGCGCTTTGTCCCTCCCACTGTTGCTGGATTAGAGTTTCCAGTTTTGACTGTTAAAACCAAGGTTGCGATGAACATCTTTGTACATGTGTTTTGATGCATGTAACTAAGATTTCTTCTAGGACAGAATCCACAAGGTAGGGCCTGCTGCCTTAGTTGTTTTTGTTTTAAGTTTTTAATGTTGAGCTGATTTCACATTTATAGAAGAGTTGCAAAATTGGAACAGAGGGGTTCTGTCTACCCTTCATCCAGCTGCCCCTAATGTAAACATCTTACATAGTTATGGTGCATTTAAAAATCAGACGTTAATGTTGGTACAGTACTACGAACTGCAGACTTTGGATTTCATCGGCGTTTCCGCTAACGTCCGCTCTCTGTTCTAGGACCGATGCGGGATTCCACATTGCACTGCATTGTCACATTTCTTTAGACATAAAACAAACTTGCCAGCTGTAGTACAGTATTTGTGTAAAGTTCTTTTTGTGTTCAGCCTTAGAGAGTAGCTATTACTTAGTCATTTGGGTCTCCTTTCTTTCATTGAGAAAAATTCATGTAAAATTCATCCAGGTTGCATGCATCAATTATTCCTTTTTTAAAAAAAAAAAATTGCAGCGAATGTCCTATAACATAAAACTAACCACTGGAAAGTAAGGCCGCCAGTTGCATTGAGTACATTTACAGTGCGAAGCCGCCACCTCTGTCTGGTTCCAGAACGTGATCTTCACCCCAGAACTAAGCCCCGTACTCGCTCAGCAGTTACCCAGCCTCTGGCAGCGGTCGGTCTGCCTTCTGTGTCTGCGGCCTCGCCGTTCTGGATGTTTCCCGCGAATGGGACCGCACAGTACGCGATGGTTTGCGTCTTTCACACATTCCTGTTTTTGAGGCTCCTCGCGTTGTACCGCATGTCAGTACTTTGCTCCTTTTTTGTTTGTTTAAACGGTGGTGAAATATAACCTAACATTTGCCATTTGCACTATTTTTACATGTACAGTTTAGTGGTATTAACTACACCCACAGCATCATGCAACCAGTCCCCACTACCTATCTCCAAAACGTTTTCATCCCCGCATACAGAAAGGCAGTACCCAGTAAGTCCCCCTTCTCTGCCCTGCCAGGCCCTGGAACCTTCTAGTCTAATTTTTATCTCTAGGAACTTGCCTGTTGTAAGTATCTCATCTAATCTAAATGGAATCGTGCAACAGTTGTCCTTTTGTGTCTGGCTGGTTTCACCCAGCATCATGTTTTCCAGGCTCATCCACGTTGTAGCAGGTGTCAGAACCTTATTCCTTTTTGCGGTTGGGTAATAGTCCACTGTGTGGCTTCCCTGCGTTTTGTCCATCTGTTGATGGACATTTGTGTTGTTTTCACTTTTTGGCTCTTGTGAACAATGCTGCTGTGAAATTGGCCTACAAGTATCTGAGTGAGTCGTTATTTTTTATTCTTTCGTGTATATCCCCAGGAGTAGAGTGGTTTGCCTACCCCGGTCAGAACGCGTACAGTGGGAAACTGAATTCCAAAGTGGTGGAAGACCACAGTCTTGACAACACTTGATTTTACCAGATTCTTCAGTTTTTGCCAGGCTGCCCGGTGTGCCGTGGTGTTGCACTGCGATTCTAATTTGCATTTCGTGATTCCTAATGGAGTTGAACACATTTTCACATGTTTATAAGCCATTTGAATTTCCTGTTTTGTAATGTGCCCATTAATTTTCCTATTGGTGGTTTGCCTTTCTAAATTACTGTTGATGAACCGATGCCTCCAAATAATGTTTACTCTGTGTTTCTGCAGAACAAATAGTGGAGAAAGATGAAGGTCCGTATTATACTCACCTGGGATCTGGCCCCACGGTAGCCTCTATCCGGGAGCTCATGGAGGAGCGGTGAGTGACGCCCAGGTGCCCACGCAGAGGTGGGCAGTTGTTAAGAGAGCATGGCATTGAAGCGCCTCTCATGGTCATTGCCTCGTACTGGACGACGTACAGGAAGGAGGTCATGATACCCAGACTGTGGAAGGTTGACTACAGGTTTCTCTCTCTCCGTAGGTCTGCCCTCTCTATCTTCCCCTCCCCTGCTCTTCTCTCTCTCTCTCTCGAGCTATTTTTTATTGATGAAATGTGGTGCAATGACTCTGTGTCCCATAGTGTTTCCTGAGGTCAGAATTTTGCTGCTGGCTTTTCTGCAGTATTGTTCACTGTGTCCTTCTGCCCTCGCTGTGGCCTGTAAATTCGCAGGTAGAGCTAAAGACTTCATGGGAATCAGATCATTTTTTCTTTCTTTTTTTCTAAACGACTTCATAGATGGTATTTTCTGCCTCCACTAAGAGGAATAGAAGGAATAGAATGTCTCCTCGTTGGCCAGTGGGTGTCTATTCAGGTCGTGTCCTGAGTCGTTCTGACACTGTCCCAGGAGTCTTTGATAGCTTTCTCGATTCCTCGTACGGCATTATGCTCGGGGCTCGCATTCTCCATTCACCCAAGTAGTCCCAGTCCCCTTTCCTGGGGGAAAAAGTGTTTAAAAAACAAACTCTCAACTAGGTGTGCCCATTGCTTCTAGGCCATTTCTGTAGAAAGAGCTAAGATGTGTGTGTTGGGTTTTTATTTTTCGTTATTGATTAGTGATTAAATACATCGGAGTTTACATTGACACTTAGAATTCAAACTCAAGACTACAGGGTTTTCCCTTCACAGCCCCGTTTTGCTTTTTTTTTAAGCAGTTTGTATAGATAGAGACTTTAAAATCTGTGTACGTGTCCACAGCAGATATTAAGTGCCATGAGTTCTAGTGTGTAGAAAGGTAAAATAGCTTGGGGATTGAGAGCCTGTGGACACTGGAGCTAGACTTCAAGGTCTAGTCCGGGCACTGCCCCTTCCTGCTGAGTCCTCGGGTAAGTTTCTGAACTTCTCCGTGACTCGGTTTTCTTATCTGCAAAATAGAGATGATAGCAGTACACATACGTTACAGGAGGGCTATGAAGAGATGCTGAAGCGGTGTCTGGAAACCACCTAGTGCTTACAGGGAAGGCCCACATACAGGGGTCGATCTCCTACACACATGTACTGGTGGAAGTTTTATAACAAGCATTAGTATTTTAATAGTAAAGGCAAAGATTACGCAGACATAAACCTGTTTGTGTGGACATATACACACAGATGTGTGGAAGGCTGAGTGGCTCAGAGTTTCCACAGATTTGGGGACCACATTTTGTCTGATCAGGGGAGCCAAACGAATCCTGTCATTAATGTAGCAGGGAACAGGAGTCTGAACTGAAAAACTGTAATGGCATCCCTGAGTAAATAAGTGGTAAGATGGATGGAGGACCGTGATCTCCTGTAATGACTCTTAATTGTCCTGTACCATCTGGAAACATTTATATTCAGAGTAGCCCATCAGAAAAGCATTTGATCAAAGCCCCGATCTGCACATTTGAGCCTGATTGAAAGGGTACCTCCAGGTCCCTGAAAACGAAATATTTAAGACCTGCTGTGTGTTGTACATGCACGCCCACGTGCACCAACATGCACACGCATTGCAGTGCCAGGGTTGGGGCAGTCAGCATTTCGGCCAGGGATTGGATTTTCTTTTTTTTTTTTGTAAGGAATCTTGACACTATCTTTTGCAGGTTGAGGGCTGCGGGGGAGCCCAATATACACATTGATCTGGGACAGGTTTTGTTTGTGTTTGTTTCTTGGTAACAATTGTACAGAATTTCTAGACAGCTCTCTAAATAACTTTTAGTTATAGAAGAGTATGTTTTGAAACAAGGATTAGGAGATAGTGATAAAGTTGAGATTTGTCCTTTTTTTTCCTCATTGCTTTAAAAATAACAGCCAACTGTAGATTCTTCAGAAACTGATCCAAGGGAGGAATTCCTGTCAAGACCAGGAATACTTGTGTTTTTCCTCAGCAGCTGGTTTATTTTTATCTTAAGGACCTCGTAAATTATGTAACAGGTTGCGTTTCCATCTTCGTTAGCTGCTGGTAAGCTTAGAGCCAGATGTGTGTTACCCCTCTTAGCAGGAATGTAATTTCTCATCTTTGACCCATGGGAACCTAGTCAGGTTCACTCCTGAGCCCTTTTGACATGACCCAAAGGAGTCTTCATTAGCTTCCTGGATTTCTCATACGATGAAATTTTCTAGGCCCATCTCTCAGAAATACCCACAAGGTCCTACTGCTCGCATTTTGCACACCAACATTATGTCCATCTTTCCCCCCTTTACTCGGATTTTATCACCTGTTATTTTTATGTCATAGACCTCTTTTTAAAAAGTTTTCTTGTGGAACCAGGAGAGGAATGAATGGTCAGTGAACATCGCCAGGCTGGGGGTCTAGTTTGTGAATGGGCCAGGCTGTCTCTTTCCCTAGACCTCTCCCCCAACCCTCTCTCTGCAGGAGCACTCTACCGCCAGAAGTTGGCCAAAGTCAGGAAGGGGAAGCGAACTGAAATCAAGGAGACGTTGGTGCTTTTAGCTTCTCTGGTAAAGATTTGGAAAAAGGAGGGGGAGGTCAAAAGCAAATCCTAAAATATTCTCCCAGTTTATTTATGGCTTCCACCCCTGGGAACCCAGGTCCCCCTTGACATAGGTAATTGTAGTCAGCTGTTCAAATCCGTATCTGAGAAGGGTGTGCTGCAGAGCCCCAGGGCATCCACCTGGGAAGGGGATTCTGTGCAGCCTAGGAGTTCATTCAATGTTTATTCTAAAAACAGAGAACCGGCTCTGTGCTGGCAAAACTCTGAGTTTAGGGGACTGGTCTCATGACTGTGTGATAAACGTAACCCCAAAGAAGTCCAACTTGAGATCAGTAGTTCTCAAACTCGAGCATGCTCCAGAGTCTCCCGGAGGACTCGTGAAAGCACAGATCCCAGGCCCCACCCGAGTTCCTGACCCAGCAGGTCTGGGATGGGACCCGCGAGTCTGCATTCCTCCTGAGTTCCCAGGTGAGGCTGGTCTCGGCACCACCCGTTGAGAACCACTTGCTGAGATGATCAGGTTATCCTTCAGAACAAGGTTTCAGCCTGTCTCTTCAGACTTCACGATGGACACCATCTAGACATTCTGGAATATCCTCTTAATGATAGGCCAGCGAGTGAGACATTTAAAAGAAAAAGCCAGATCCAGAGTTGATTGGTTGTCTTTAAGCACAGAGAGTGTTCTGCGTTTAAAAAAAAAAAAAAAAGTAACTGATCAGACAGTGCTTGGCCTTTTTATTTGCTCTTGAATATGCAGTTCAGTGCAGGGCGTGTTTCTCACACGGGTGGGATGGCGGGGAAGGTACTGGTCAGAAAGCTCGCGTCAGTGTCCTCAGCTCACCCTCCTGTGGGGAACACGATATCCTGTCTGTTTCGATGAGAGCAGCGTGGACACCTCGGGCTGTTCTTCCCACAGCGACCCCAGGACACACCAAGTACCCAGGCTTGGCACTTGGGGGCCACTTCCTGATAAATGTTTGTGAAATTGAAAGTTTTCCAGGAACTGAACAAAAGCGGCACTATCTGGTCTTTTCCTCTGGAGCCAGGCCACACCATGTCAACTCCCCAGAGTCCTGTCCCCAGACACATTCTACAAGGGACTCACATAGCCATAGAATTTTCATGTGATAATTCTCGGAAACACTTTTCACCTCTTTGGTGTTCTCTGTTTCACTCAAGATCTCCGTGAGCTCAAAGAAACTGTACATCAGTATTTGAAAAAATAATTTGTTTTCTTTCCCAATTACAAAAATAAAACCTGTCTATAAAAGTCTTTCTTTAAAAAGCTAAGAATGAATAAATCTCTCCAGCAATTATCCAAAAGAAACTTTTTAAAAAAAGTTTCATGCTTAACCTTCATTTTTTTTCTAAGCATTTATAGCTACACATATGTATATAAATTTTAAACCAAATGGGATCAGTCATAACGTACCCACTGTTTGCAGCTGCTCCCCACCCTTAATTTCTTCCGCGTTAGTGCTTGTAATTATGTCGAATCCTTTTTGATGGCTGCATGGTTTTCTGTTATATGGAAGTTTATTATATTTTACTTAGCCAGTCCTATACTGGATATCTAAGTTGTTCCTAGTTTTTCAGTTGATGCAACAATGAATATCTTGTTCCTAAGTCTTGGTGTATTTGTATCGTTATTTCAGAGGTGTAGCGATTCCTGGAAGCGGAGCTGGTGAGATAAAGACTACAGGTCTCCCCCGCGATCAGAAGTAGAACGCAGGGTCCCTTTGAAAACTTACCTAAACCCAAAATGGCAGTAAAGCGAAGAGGCAGTTACCTTGAACTTACATGGAAAAATGTGTGAGCATTCCTGGACCCCCCCCAAATAACCTCTTTTAGGCTTCTCTGATACCTTAAGACACATCTGGCTAACGGATGCACAAAATAAATCAAGACAAAGCACAGGTGCTCACAGACACAGTTCAGAGCTCTGGCGGTGGATGCTGAGATGCTGAGTGGAATTCCTGGGGAAGGAGCTTAGTGGGGCCGCTCTTGCCCCGCTGCTCGGGGCGCATACTGCCTCCGTAACGGCTCATTGCCAAACAAACGCTGAACACGATTTTTGCTTTTTGCCTTTTTTCGTAAAAGCAGAAATTCTCTTCGGATTTCTTTCAGTTACCAAAAACCAGGGGCTGATGTAGGTGTCTCGTAAGAGCTAAGTGGTATAACATGAACTTCTGAAAAGTGAGGGATACCTGCATGTGTAACGGTATGTGTGCATATGTAGAGAATATGTGAATTGGAACAGGTATGATAACCTTTCTCTTAAATAGTATATTAAAAATAATAGGCCATGGCCAAATCAGATTCATTACAAAAATACAAGGATAGTTTGATTTGGACAGTCTGTGAAAAGAGCACACTGTATTAATTGATCAAAGGAGAACAAAAACAGTTCAGGCATCTATGTCCTTTGATGCTAAAAGTGCTTTTGGTAAGAGTAATAATTCTTGATTAAAAATCCTTTAGTACAGGAGACCCTTGGTAGACGCCTTCAAAGTAAGGCAGTCTCTGTCTCTTCCCCGAGGTCAGCTGGCCAGTGCTCAGTGATGAAGAGTCGGCAGCATTTTACAGTCGAGGCAGGAAATAAGCAACGGGGCCCGCTAGCACTTCGGAGCCCTGGCTGGTGCAGGGAGACAGGAGCCCGAAATGGGGCGTGAGAAGTGGACAGGAAGAGGTGACAACTGAACCTGCTTGCAGATGATAGGACTTTGTGCCCAAAACCAAAAAGCTATTAAAAATAAGACGGTTTAGTCAGATGACTACTTATGTTGTTAAGAATTAATATTTCGTGAGCTCTTCCCTCATGCCAGGAACTTCAAAGCACTCGAAACCGTGCACCCCTTGGGGATGATCTTGTTTGTTCTCTTTCCAAGTCTGAGAAGTGGGAGGCCTTTTTATCCCCATTTTACAGGTTAGGAAACTGAGGCCTAGAGAAGTTGTTCAGTCATGTGGCTATGGTCCCGTAGCCAGAAAGTGGCCGGGCCGGCACTGAAGCTGCCATTGCCCACAGCACCACAGTTGTGTGGCCCTGGGCTGGGCCGTTCAGCTCTGGGGCTGTGGTTTCCTCACCTCTGAATGAGAGGGCCTTGTTAGCCCTGCCCGTGCACGTGCATGTGCGTGTGCCGGCCGGGGCAAGAGCGTGTGCAGGATGTGTGTGCCGTCCCGAGCTGTGGCAAGCACCAGTTGTGCTTGGTAGGGCCCCTTCCCCTGGCCTCAGTTGTCTGTCCTCCTCATGCTCCGATGTCAGCTGGGGATTGTGGAAAGAAAACAAGAAGGCCTTCCTCATTTACCTTCTTCTGTTTATTCAATTTATAAATAACGAACTCTCAGGGTGACTTAACTAACAAGGCTGGATACAAAGACCCATGTTTAGCTGCTGGCTTGAGTACTCTTCCTGGAGGCTCAGAGGTAATAATCAGGGACGCTGTGCCTGACGGCCCCCTCGGCCCTGGGACAGAGCTGGGTGAGATGGACCAGAGGTCCTGGAAACCCGTAAGTGGCCACCGTGTCTCCAGAGGCTCTCAGCACAGAACAAGCATTTAAATTCTTCTCCTCCTCGACCCCACGGTAACAAAACCCACGCTGAAGCACACTGAGGCTTGCCTTCTTACCATAAGCTGCTCTCCTCCGGGGCTCCACGGTGCTCATGGTGGTTTCTGTCTCCCTCTCCAGGTACGGAGAGAAGGGGAAAGCCATCCGGATCGAGAAGGTCATCTACACTGGGAAGGAGGGGAAGAGCTCTCGCGGCTGCCCCATCGCCAAGTGGGTGAGTGTCGAGCCCCTATGGCCAGGGCTGTGCCTCCCTTCCCTCACCGCAGGCCAGGCCAGGGCTGTGTAGGGCAAACAGACACGCTTCCTGTGCAGGGGAACGTCGGAGCCAGCATCTGTGCTCAGTTAAGGTCATTTTCCCCGAGCCCGAGCTATCTGTCCTCGTTTTGCTGAAACGCCAGCCCCCCTGGCATCCTGGGCTGGCCTCAGAAATGCTCTAGTCCGTATGCTCAGCTCATACTCTCCGTGTAGTTCAGGGACATAGTGGAGGCGAGGCATAAAGATGTCCTCTCATTCAAGGCTGGGCCCCCCTGTGGACCATTTAGTTCCTCCGGCCCTGCATGTGCTACTGGCGTTCCCATCTCCTGTCCAGAAGAACTCGGCCTCCGGGCAGGGTCGGGGGTGCCGTGCATCTGCTTGACTGCTGAGCCACTGCTGCCTGTGCGGCAGCCCGAGTGTCCCAGCGGGGGGAACGGCCGAGACTGAGACCCCCCGCTCCACACGCGCGCGCGCACACACACACACACACACACACACACACACACACACACACACACAGATTTCTGACCTTGCCCTTCCAGTCCTCAAGGAGATCTTCAGCACCACCGCGGAATCCGGGCTCGAGAGCAGCCGGGGGTCGCCAGGTAGCCGTGAGCTCGGCCCCGTGCTGGGTGCTTGGTAGGGGTGCGCACGGGACAGGGAAGGCTCTGGGCCTGTGCTCAAGCAGCTTATGATGTCGAGACACCTGAAGTAAAATCACAGAGACTTGAATAATCAAGGTCTGACTTCAAGAGGTAGACTCCATGCTGTCAAGGTCAGAGTCGAGGGACATGAGTGGTGGGAAGGACATGAGGCTCGGTTTCTCAAAGGAGGGGGATGTGCTGGGGCCATGAATAGGGGGCCGTGCGTGCAGGGCCATAGTTAATGGGCTGATGGGAGAGCAGAAGCATTTCTGGCAAGGAGAGTCATGGGAGCAAAGGCAAAAGGCCGCAGGAACATATAGCTCACTTTGAGCGAGGGAAGGGGGTACGATGACCTTTGTCAGCCTGTGTCCGTCTGTGCATGTGGTAGATACGCCATGCCTTTGCATGTTTGCTTTGTTTTTGATGTCGGAACCTGATCTACTTCATATCTATTTTAGCAATTTTCGGTCAGTGTTGAAGAATCATATACACTAAAAGAACCTGGGGGCTCAGTAGGTGAAGCGCCTGTCTTCAGCTCGGGTCTTGATTCCAGGGTCAGTCTGCTTCTCCCTCTGCCCCTCCCTCCACTCCTGTGCGCGCGCTCTCTCAAATAAACAAAGTCTTCAAAACAAAGAAAAAAGAATCTGGAACCGCATAGAGCATTCCCAAGTATGAAGAAGCATACCGCTCCCCCCCCCCGAAAGAGGGGCATTACAGTGGAGGGTAGACTGTGTCTGCAGCTGATCGGGGGATGCTGTTACCCCCCAGAGAACCCGTCCGTGACCTTGCATCTGCTAAATCAGCTAGTCACTGAGGAATTCCAGAGTCTTGGGTGGGAAACTGAGGGTCCTCACACAGGTAGAGCCTAGGCACGTTTCCATCTTTGAAACAGTTGGCTCAAGGGAGGAAAATAGCTGGCTCTGCGGGTGGTGATGAAGTCGAGACTCTGCATTTCCAGCTCCAGATACCGCTGGTGAGCAGCACCTGTGGGACTCTGCTAGGGCTGAGGAAGGAGGTGCCCGGCTGAAGAGGGAGCTCAGCTCCTGGGGCAGCGAGAGGCAAGCAGAATGAGGGAGGGGGAGGACCCTGGTCTTCACACGTGGATCCCCCAGGGTCTGCAGACAGATGCCCAGAGCAGAGCCCGCGTAGCACCTGATGCTTTGTCCAGGGAGTGAAGCAGCTCATGGATATCACCCAACCCTGGGGAAGGAGGCTGGCTCTGAAAGCAAAAGCCAGATAGAAGGGAGTGCAAGGTGGCAATGTTCCCAGAGATGGGCAAATGCCTGCATCTGATGAGGGAGCGTAAAAGGAGAGAGGAAACAAATTGTTTTTTACAGGAAGAGCCAGTGGTGGTAGGTGGTGGTTATTACAGTAGTAAGGAAGGGGCGGCGCGGGTTGTGTGGTTTTTTCGAGCCTTCTCCCTTAGTGCAGTGGCCTGCTCTTGTTTGCCCGCACAGCCACCAAATGCCCTGTCTGCTTTGGTGGTAGAGCTCCTCCACGGAGTTCTCCTCCCTGGAAGTTGGAGAAGGGACAGGTGTCCCCTCTCTGTGCCCCTCTCCACAGGGAGGCGACCCGCAAATGCCAGGAAGGGCAGATTGTTCTTGGTGGCGGCATGGCTTCAAGAGCCCAGGCAGTAGTCTGTGGCTCCGGGCAAGTGGCAACAACTAGCTGCCTGTGGCGCACCTCCCGTGGTTCTCCCTGCCCACCGCCCCCTCCAGGCTCATGTCTAGAGCCTGGGTTTTCCTTTCCAACCAGGTTCATGTCTCTGTTTCCCGCCAGAACCCCCAACCGGTATGTTCATCTAAAAGTAGTAGGCCTGGCACGTGTGCGACTTGACTGGCCGGGATCTTGGGGACAGAGTGGAGGCTGATTACGGGTACTCAGTAAATGTGTGTTGAGGGAAGGATCTAAGAAAGCAGTGGGATGGCCCAGGGAGCCCACTGGTAACCTCCAGTTTTAAGGTGGACTGTACGAAGTAGGGAAGTCGCCACGCATGGGATTAAGGGAGTGACCCAGCTCGCATTCCTAAGGCTCAGTATAAACGGAGACCTGCTGGAAGCAAACACCACGGACAGCAAAAGTGGGCTTTCGGTAGAAGAACCACGGAGATGCTGCTTGGGTCAGTCTGTAAGGAGAAGTGGGGGCAGAAGGCAGGTACTTGAAGGCCCATAGAGGACACAGTGGAACAGACCTCCTGGGGAACCCCAAGGTTCGAAACTAAGTACCCAGAGTGGGAGCTGCGGGAAGACAGATTTGGGCTTCTATTGGGTGCAGTGCTCAGGGGATTCCTGCCCAGAATCTGAGCGGGCTGTCTGTGGTTCTGTGGTGGCTTATGAGCCCTTGGTGTTGCCACACTCAGGTGTTGGCGTCCTCCTGCCCTTCCATGGGCCTTTCACTTTTGCACTGTGTGCATTCAGTCCTGCTGGCTTCCGTCATAGTGCAGGCAGGGAGCTCCACCTTACTTAGTTTTCTTAGGATTGTTTTGAGTGTAGCCATAGGCCTGTGAGGGTGTGGCCACAGAAGCTATCTGCTTGTGCTTGTCCTGTTTATGTGTGTGCCACTTGGGAAACCAAGAGGAGGTGGCCTCGGTCTCAGCTTGGACAGGTAAGGTGTTTTGCTGTGTGCTCTGAACACACGTGATACGTGGGCGCCGTGAGCCAGTGCCCTGCCCTGCGCACTGAGCAGACATTGACGGGGGGGGGCCTCAGAAACCCTGGGGACAGGACTGCTTTTTTTTTTTTTTTTTTTAAATGTGTGTGTTTTTCTTGTTAAGATTTTTATTTATTTGTCAGAGAACGGGACCGTGTGCACCCACAAGCCCGGGGAGCGGCAGGCAGAGGGAGAAGCAGACTCCCCGCTGAGCAGGGAACCCGATACGGGACTCGATCCCAGGACCCTGGGAGCATGACCTGAGCTGAAGGCAGACACTTCACTGAGCCCCCCCAGGCACCCTAGGGACTGCTGTCTTCTCGGTACCCCTGGGGTGTGCACAGCTGCTCACGAAAACAGTCACACAGGGAGTCCCCTCACGGCGTGACTTAGTGACATGTTCATAGGTTGCTTTTCCCAAAAAACAATTTAAATAACGGTATAACTGACGCGTCCACGGGTTGGCTCAAAGCAGGAACTCACGGGCCAGGGATGTGGTTTGTTTAGCATGCAAGGGGCCCCTTAAAATTTTGAAGGAAATTCTGACACCTGCTACAACGTGGATGAACCTTGAGGCTGTTCCACTAAGGGAAATAAGCCAGTCACAAAAGGACAAGTACTGTGCGATTCCACGTATATGAGGTTCTGTGTGTAGTCGCACTCCTCAGAGGGTCAGCGGGTGGAGTGGTTGTTGCCTTGGGCTGGGAGATGGGAGAGTGCTACACGTTTGGGACGAGAGGACGCCGTAGAGGCGGACGGAGTTCCGGTGGCGGCTGCGCGGCGATGGCAGTGGACTCACGCCCGGAAGCGCACGCTTCAGTGGTAAATTTTATGTCCTGTATATTTCACCGTGATTCAAAACATCAGATTAGATGCTCACATCTTTGAAAGGAGAGATTTCGTGTAAAAGTCTGGATCTCTGTTTTCTTCTTGTTAAAATTGGAAGAGGTGGCTGTACAAGGCTGAATTCCCCCAGGCAGTGGCTGACGGACAGAAGGCCTGGCTTCCTCCTTTTGAAGGGGCAAGTGCTTTTTCACGTGGCCGTGGTCCACACGGCTCCCCCGTTGTCCGTCTGGCCCACTGTCCTTATTTATCCTGCCTGGCTGGCTGCCTCTTTGGACATCTCCCTGCACTGATGTACTCATGACCACGTGTGTCTCCAGCCCAGGCATCTCCTGACCCCCAGATCCAGTCCACTGGGGCCTACACTGGCATTCAGCTGTTCCCAAGTCCCTCAGCCCCGACACGTTCCCAGTTAACTCGCCATGAAGCAACCCACAACCCACCCACTGTCCCCTGCCACAAAAGTGGAAATCCATTTAAGACTTTCTCCCTTCCTTCAGCCCCTAGAGTCAGATGGTCCCAAAGTCGCCTTTCTCCTCAGTTGTCTGAGTGCATTCCTCTTCCCGTGTCATTCCCCACCGGTGGCCCTAGTTCAGCACTTTATGCACTTCTGCTTGCTTTATGTTTGTTAGTGGTCTCCCTGTCACTCTCCCCCGCCCCGACCACCTGCTCCCCTTCTAGAGCAGGAAGCTGCTTAGGGAAGCCCCCTGTGTAGACTCCTTTGTGGAACCCCCTCCTTGAGTCTTTGTCCCCTCAAAGCCCTTCTCAGTCTGCCCTCCTTCCTCCCCTCTTCATCAGCTCCCAGAATTAGTTGGGGTTCTTAGGGGAGGTCAGCCACCTCGTTCCCCAGCTTCTGGGCCCTTTGCCGTGCCATAACTTTTTGGGAGCCAGGTCAGAGTTCTGGGAGTGAGTGGGGGCAGGGGGGGTGCTGGCTGAGGAGCCGTGCAGTGCAGAGCCCAAGGCCCTTGTTTTCCATGTTCTTTGAGAGCCTTCTTGAGATACAAGTCACAGACCCTACAATTCATCCATTCAAAGTATACAGTTCAGTGGTTTGGGGTATATTGCTAATTTTTAAAAATTGTGTTAACTTACACATAACATAAAATTGGCCATTTAAACCATTTTTAAGTGTATGGTGGTACCAACCACATTCATATTCTTATGCAGCCATCACCACACTATTTTCAAAACTTCATGAGTACAGAAACTCTGTACCCGTTAAATAATACTTCCCCATTCTCCCGTCCCTGTGCCCCTGGCAGCCACCGTTCCACTTCTTGTCTCTGTGAGTCTGACTGTTCGGGTACCCTTTGTAAGTGGAACCCTATACAGTGTGTGTTCTTTAGCGTCTGGCCTATTTCACGTAACGGGACGGAGAACCTGGTTCATCCACGTTGTCGCGTGAGTCCGATGTTCCTTCCTTTTAAAGGTTGACGACTCCTCCGTTGTATGGAGGGCACATTCTCTTTATCCGTATCTGTTGATGGACACTTGGCTTGTTTCCGCTGTTTGGCTGCTGTGAATAATGCTGCTCTGAACACGAGTGTACAGACACCTGTCCCGGTCCCTGCTCTCGGTCCCCTGGGGTATATTCCTAGGAGTGGCACTGCCTGGTCATATGGGAATGACATGTTTCACGTTTCGAGAAACTGCCAGAAACTTTCCCACGGCACCGAAGCCCTTGCTTTGTAACTAAAATCATACAGATAGGCAGCATTTTCTCTGCAAATATTTTAGGACTGCATAAAAAGAAATCTCTGACAATGTTTTGGCTCACAATTTTATCTATTTTTAGTTCTAAGCCTATGCAGCTCATCAATAACTTAGATTTTGTAGAAATTATTTTTTGTTTTGCTCTTAAAAAATAACGTTTGCGTTTCTTATTCCCTAACGATAATGGTCTCTTAGCCTGTGGTGGTTGTCGACACTGCCCTAAAGCCCCACACCCCCCAGTCTGGTGGGCAGAGGTGAGGGGGGTGTGGCGTGCCAGGCAGAGGAGCGTGGGGGCCCGGCTCCGACAGTGAACGGTGCCCACCCGCCTCCCCGTCCCTGCAGGTGATCCGCAGGCACACGCTGGAGGAGAAGCTGCTGTGCCTGGTGCGGCACCGGGCGGGCCACCACTGCCAGAATGCGGTGATCGTCATCCTCATCCTGGCCTGGGAGGGCATCCCCCGCAGCCTCGGAGACACCCTCTACCAAGAGCTCACCGACACCCTCCGGAAGTACGGGAATCCCACAAGCCGGAGATGTGGCCTCAATGATGAGTACGTGGGGGAGGGGGTCCCCGCATGCAAGGGTGGGGGCGGCTGGGCCAGGTGGCGATTGGCAGGGCCTTGGGCAGCAGATGCAGGGGACTCTGCCCCACCCCCACCGCCCTGGGCCCTGTCTGTCCTGCTGTCAGGACTGTGATGAAAGCAGCTCCCCCACGATCCTGACCTGGGTTCTTCTGATGCTGGCGGGAGGGGGTCTCTTGTCCTGGCTCAGCTTCGCTGTAGACCCTCACACGGACCCTGGGGCTCTAATGGTGGAACAACTGTGGAAAAGTGTGTGATTGCCCTGCAAGCATACGGCCTCAGTGGTAGGCATCAAACCCGCCCTTCTAGGGTCTTTTCCCAATTTTTTAAATTAAGGTATTTTTAAAGTAAACATTCTTTCAGGTATACAGTTTGAAGACGTTTTTTAAAGTTTTTTATTTAAATTCCAGTTAATTAACAGTGTAACAGTTTCAGGTGTACAAGTTTGAAGAGTTTGGACAGGTGTAGAACAGTTCCATCGTTCCCCCCAGTTCCCCTGCTCCCCTTTAGAAGCAAGTCCTTCCTCTGCCCTTGCAACCACCACTCGTGCTGCTTGTCCCCATGGGTTTGCCTTTGCCAGAATGCTCTGTAAACAGAACCAGCCCGAGCGTAGCCTTCCGGGTCTGGCTCCTTTCCCCGAGCACAGCGTTTCTGAGCCTCGTCTGTGGTTGTGAAAGCTCGTGCCTTTTCACTGCTGCGTAGCACGCCCCCTGGATGCATCAGTGTTCGTTTATCCGTCCCCAGGTGAGGGCATCTGGATTGTTTCCAGATTTTCTTAGTCCTTGAATTATAATGTCAGTGTGGGTTTGTTGAAGGGCCTGTCAGCACCTGGGCCTGAAGGGAGTGGGCGTGTTCAAACCCCGTAGTTGGGGTTCCGTCCCTGTTTGCGTCGTCTGTGTCGGAAGCTGTCATGATATTAGAGTTAAGGCAAAGGATAGACCTTATTGGGGTTTTGACTAGATTCTTCCCACTTACCTCAAACCACCCATGAGCTTCTCCCAACAACAGACTCTTAGACCGTCAGGCTCGGGGGTGAGAGCAGAACGGGCGGCTCAGAGCGGACTCTCTGCCCCGGGACATTTGGGAAAGGAGTGGAAGGCGGGGAAGGATGTGGTCGCGGTCCCTGGGAGGCCACGGACGCCAGGTGCAGCAGGACCTCCCCCTGCAGAGGGAGGAAGATTCCCGAGCAGAAAGCGTCTGTGTGCCTCACGTGTGCGTGTGTTGCAGCCGGACCTGCGCTTGCCAAGGCAAGGACCCCAGCACCTGCGGCGCCTCCTTCTCCTTTGGCTGTTCCTGGAGCATGTACTTCAACGGCTGCAAGTACGCCCGCAGCAAGACGCCGCGCAAGTTCCGCCTTGCAGGGGACAACCCCAAGGAGGTGAGCAGAGCTCCACGGAGCAGCGGGGCCCTCCGACTCGTCCCCTCCCCTACTGTCGTCCATGGTCCAGTGGGGAGGGTGGATTAGCACGCCTGACTCAGAGGTGCGAAGAGGCACCTTCATTTTTTTTTACCTAACCTTATCCTGCTGTGGAGTAAGGTATGCGGGTGGGGTGTGGGGAGTGGAAAATGAAACTTAACCAAGGGCAGGTACTCAGACTCTTCCAGCTTTAAAAATGTTCAAATTCCTCATCAGAATGTGACCCTCTTCCTGGGTCGTTTCTTCTCTTTATTCTTCCCCAGAGGTCTTTCGGGCGGTGGGAAGTTTAGCAGGAAGAGGAGCCTCGAGGCTGTGGGCCATTTTCTGGGGCCAGTTTAGACTTCCCAAAGTGACCCTCGTCCTACCTGGCTGCCAGGTGACCTCTCTGTGCGGTTGTCCCCCTGTCCGGGCCCTGGCTGTCTCCCAGCTGGGAGCCCGGCCTGGCGTCCACACAGTACGGCCTCTCGGTAGCCTCCTCATAGGGTCAGGCTGCCTTCTGCCCTGCCCCTTGCCCTCTGTGGCCCTGCTTGTAAAGGCCATCCCCAGAGCTGGGCTCCCCTCGGAGTTCAAATGCAGAGAAGGTACAGGCCGGTCTGGGCTCCCTGTTGTTTCCCCTTCAGCTCCCCCCGTCCTGCCTGAGCTGTGAGGTAGGTACTGGGTCGTGTTGTGGGGGTCTAGGCAACATCTTGATCCCTGGCTCTACCTTCCACATCTCCCTAAGCTCCTTGTACCAGAGGGTTTCCCCCCTTTTCCACGGGTGTGGGGACTCCCCTTGGGCATGTGTTTTTCTACTGTGCATATAATAAACTTTAGGCTCAGAGTTCTCAGCCCTGCTTTTCAGAAGTAAAAGGAAGCATTTTCAAATGCAGAACGCTTTTTCCCCTCAAAGCCTAGCTTTTGCTTTTTTTTTTTTTTTTTTTTTTTTTTTAAGATTTTATTTAGAGAGAGGGAGAAAGAATGAGAGGAGGGGAAGGAGCAGAGGGAGAAGCAGACTCCCCGCTGAGCATGGAGCCTGATGCTGGGCTCAATCCCACAACCCAAGCTAAAATCAAGAGTCGGATATCCAACCGACTGAGCCACCCAGGTGCCCCCAAAGCCTGGCTTTTAGACTATTGCACAAGCTAGTCGAGCAGTCTGATTTGACCCTAGACTTTTAGTTATGGGGGCATCCGCCCTCCCCTGGAAGCAGCGAATGCAGCAGTTTCAATGAAGAGAGGAGCCCCTGGGCCGCGGGAAGTAAGAGCTACCAGGAGCGAAATGCACTGCTTTAATTTCTCTCACAGACTCGCCCTGTTCCCTCAGCTAGCATCTCTGTGCTTACATAGTGCTGAGCACTCTGGCCAGCACCTCACAGGGACGCGTCTCAGCCAGGCTCATGACACCCCAGCGTCTGGGCACTACTGCTGTCCACTTCACAGAGCAGGCACATGGCTTGCCCCAGGCCACAGGGCAGTAATGGCGAAGTCAGGCCTGGCTTTCCCCAGAGCTCACAAGCCTCAACCCTGTGCTGCATTGGCCTTGCACCCACTGTGTCGGTGGCAGCCCCTGGACCGTAGCCAGAGATCGGGGGTGGCTGGCCGCTCTGGCCGCCTGACTGGACGGACAGCAGAGCCATTAGTCCTGCTCTAACATTTCCACTTCTGGAAACTTGGTTCTTTTTCTCTTCTGTCTTCTCTTTCTTCTGTGTAAACTCTTCATGCCTGTGCTCAAGGCCTTCCAGGAGGCCACCCCGGCCTCACCCCTGCCGGCTCTACTTGCCACCCTCAGAGGGCCAGGCTGTGGCTACCTGAAACCTTGACCAAATGTAGCGGGGGTGCTGCTGCTCTGTCTGGGGCAGCACGAGCCAGTGGAACTTCTGTGAGGAGGGAAATGTTCTCTGTAAACGCACACAGCACGGGAGCCACGTGAAACCACTGAGCATTTGAAGTGTGACTGGTAAAACAGGGGCACTGAACTCTTGATTTTAATGTAAATTCATAGATACTTCCTTCAGTCGCAGCACACGGCTCGTGACCAGCACCCGCGAAGGCGCAGGGCTGGAGGACGGAGCTCTGGCGTGTGTGGCTGGGTGGGGGATTCCTAGCACAACCTCGACCCCCCCCCTCGGCCTTCACTTACCTGTCTGTAGGAAGGAAAAGCCACACTTGTCGCTCCTGCTCCTACATGCCTCCCCCACCACCCCTCTGGCCCAGGATGCCGAGCACTCAAACCGACCACCCGTCGTAGGGGTTGTGAGCGGTACGGAGCTGGAGCCGGGAAGAGCAGTGGCTGAGCAGTCCAGGTGGCTGGACCTTCGGGCCGCCACTTCTCCTCAGCGTCCATGGCACCAGGCCCCTCCCAGAGGGAACTCTGTAAAAACACCTGACGGCACCTTACTTCCTACCTTCCCAGCAGCCGCGCGATGGTTCTAGAATGGAGGTGGATTTCCAGCATATAGAATTTGCCAGCTGGGGCTGCTCTGGATACATGTGGCTGCTCTTCTCTCCACAGGAAGAAGTGCTCCGGAAGAGCTTCCAGGACCTGGCCACCGAAGTCGCTCCCCTGTACAAGAGGCTGGCTCCCCAGGCCTATCAGAATCAGGTACGAGGTCTGGGCCTTTCTCTGCCTGTATGTCATCCACATCTCCGTCCATGCTCCCTCAAGTCAGGAAGTGGGGAGACTGGGCTCCTCCCATTATGCTCCGTATGGGGAAAACGCAGCTAGAGATAGAGCAATGATTTTGGTCTCGAATAAGAGCCTTTCTTACCCTGAGCTAACTGCATCCCAGACCATCGCTCCTCTATCCCGTGCTTTCGTGCCTCTCCCCCTAGTAATCTCCCACCTCCTCTCGCCTGGCTTCTCCTGGGGATGCTCAGGTTTCTCTATCCTGTCACCCCTGCATCTCCCAGATGAGGTGAGGGGGACTTGAGATAACTCAGAAGGAAGTCATTCCTACAGAGGCTTCAGCCAGAAAGCCTACCTTCTGCAGCCCAAGCACAAGGCAGCCGTGATCCCTAACCTCCCTCCCTCCAAGACCTAGCCTCCCCGGTGCAGAATCCAGCCACTGACCTCTCAGGTCACGCAAGCAGTTCTCCTTGGCCATCCACACAGGTGACCAATGAGGAAATAGCGATTGACTGCCGCCTGGGGCTGAAGGAAGGGCGGCCCTTCTCAGGGGTCACAGCCTGCATGGACTTCTGTGCCCACGCCCACAAGGACCAGCATAACCTCTACAACGGGTGCACCGTGGTAAGGAACCCTGGGCCTGTCACAGTGCCCCCTGCGGGATGATCCTGGGAGGGGAACTGGTTTGTGCAGACAGGTGGGCTCAGAGTAGGGAGGGACCCAGAGACCAGAGTCTCACTCCTCTGGGAGGCACCCTGCCAAACTGTCTGCTCCTGCTCGCTTCTCTGAGAAGTACGCAGACCGGAAGGCTCGGACCAGGCCGGCCTTGTCTCTGTGTCAGGTAGACGCTGCAGAGGGCCCTCTCTGGGACACCTGGAGGCCCTCGCTTATCTAAAGACGGCTCCAGGTCTCTGTGAACACTTGGATTTAAATCGGAACAATCTCTTGATTCACTCATTGAGCAAATGTTTATTGTGTCCCAGGTGCTGTTCTAGATGCTGGGGAATAAAATGGGCCAAGTCCTGCCCAACTGTATGTGAAACAGTTCACTACTGGTAGCGGTGAAGATGGAGGAGGGGGAGGGGGACGTGAGAGCAGACGCTGTTTGAAATGCCGTGGGCAGAGAGGCCTTTCTGACAAGGGGCAGCCGAGCTGAGACCTGAATGAAGCGAGGGAGTAAGGCACTGAGTGTGTGGGGTGGAGCGCAGCACACAGAAGGACCAGCACAGGCAAAGGCTCGGAGGCAGGCAGGGCTCCGGTCCCAGGGAGCCTGGAAGGCAGGCAGGGCTACGGGTTGTGCTCCAAGTGTGATGGGAAGCCCTGGGGGGCTCTTCAGCTGAGAGTGGTAGGATCTCGTTTATGAAGGTAGAAGCACGCTCTTGCTCCTGCAGATGGAGAATAAGTATGTGGGGGAGGGGGGAGAGAACTGGAGGAGGAGCCCAGTTCGAAGGCTGGGACGATGTCCAGGCTAGAGGTGATGCGGCTGGGGCAGGAGTGAGGGTGGGGAGGAGGGTAATTGGATGACTTTGGGTGATTTTGAAGGTACAGCCAAGGGGGGTTGCTGGTGGACAGATGCAGGATATGAGCAGGAAGGACTAGAGAACCACCCAAGACTTTTTGCTTGAGCCCCAGGGCGAGTGTTGGGGTGAGGCACTGAGCTGTAGACTAGCAGGAGGAGGCCAGTTTGGGGGGAAGCTGTTTTGAGAGGCCTGCTGTATGTGCAGGTGGGCGTGCGGAGCAGGCAGGGAGGGGCTGTCTGGGGAGCGCGTAGCTCAGTAACAGCCGCAAGGCCGGATGCAGGCAGCAGGGGAATGTGTGCAGTTGGAGAAGAGGAGAGGTTTGGGCCTGAGTAGGGACCCCCTTGAAGGGACGATGCCAGCTCTCTTCTTTGCTTTGTAACTGGGTCCTGGGCTGGCAGGGCTCCCCGGAGAACTGGGGAAGAGGCAGAGGCCCTGGCAATACATCTGAAAGGGGACTCCCCGAGGCTGGGTGTAGCTTGGGCCTGACGGCCCAGCCCTGAGATTTTATTTCTCTGCCTTGTCCTCCTTATGTCCAACACTCCAAGTAAGATGGGGCAGGCCCTGTCCAGGTACTGTGAGGGTTTCTAGCTGAAACAGAGTGAAAGGGAGGGACCTGCGGGATGTTAAGAGAGGGTCAGGGAAGGAAGAGGAGACCCAGGGATTGAAATTGAAAGGCCAGTCCATATTGGAAAACAGTATTGATAACAAGTGGCAGTGGGAACGAATCTTCACAAAGATTACTTTACATGAGTAATTAAAATGAATAGTTTAGTATAAAAATGGGCAAAAGGCATAAAACGAAAAGAGGAAGACAGTTATATATTAAAATATACTGAAGGTTTGTTTTACTCAAGTATGACATGAAGACACAGGAGTGTCGGGAGGGCAGAAGTTTATCCTCAGAGAGCCTTCAGAAGCACGTGCCCCACCGGGCCACGTGGCAGCACCAGGACTGGGCAGGAGGCAGAGGGGTGAGAGGGGAGAGTGTGGGCCCCCAGCCTTTATTGGAGATTTTGTGGGAAGGAGTAGGCAAGGCAGAGGAGTAAACTGAGTAAGCGGAGGATTGGAGAGCTTGCATAGTTTCTGGGGGCTCTGGGCCATAGGCGTGGTGGCCGGTTGTCTTCCCTGGGCCTGGCTGATGTAGGCAGCGAGAGCACCGGCTCAGTATGCGAGAGTTTGGTCCAAGAAGAGTTGCCGGTGCGGGCTCTGGACTGGTTGGTTTGTATGTCAGAGTGCCCCCGAAGGAGGTCATTTGCTATCTCTAGGCATTAGCTAGTCTTGGGGAAGGACAGCCCCTCCAGAGTCAAGGCCCCAAATGCCAAAATATCAAGAACACAGAAAATAGTCAACACAAGAGTAAAGAGTAAACTTGAGGAAAAAAAAAAAAACAAACCTCATTAGTAAGCAGAGAAATGCAGACCCACAATGAGATACATTTCGATAATAAGCAAAATGTGAATGGCAAAATTTTAAGCAAAAGTGTAGGAAAATGAAAACTCCCCTTCTGCCAGTATGAGTGAAACACTGAGGAGAATCATTTTGGAGGGCAGTTTGGCAACATGTAGCCCTTTACTTCACAAAGTTCATTCCAAGGGATTATGTATTTTAGAAAATTTAGCTAAAAATACAGAAGTATTGTTTACCATAGGAAAAAACCGGAAACAAGTTTTAATGGCCATGAAGGTTTAAATGAATACGTTGAGACAGTAGAATATTATGCAAGTTCTTAAATCACAAAGGGGGAGAATAACGCAGAAGAAAATATTCATACTGTGTTTAAAAAGAAGTTCCTATAAAGTTGTATGCGTAATGCAATCCTATCTAATTACCTGAAAGTGAGTGTGGGTATGTGTGTATGCAAATATGATGAACATGTTTATGGTGATTATTTCTGGAGGGTGCGATTATGGAGACAGTTATTTCCTTTTTGCTGGCCTAAGTCTTCTACCAGTAGCACATGTAGTTTTTAATACAAAGTATCTTAAGAGCAAAAGGAGGCTGCGTGTGCAGGGCACGGAGGGTAACTGGTGTGGTGAGGTCTGAGGCTCAGTGGGGTGATGAGGTGTAATGACAGCAATGTTCCACTGGAGGGCAGAGCACCCCTGCCAGTCCTGACCGGGCCCCTTCCCAGCACATGACCTTGGGCCAGTCCTCGCTTCCCCTCTCAGCCGCATGAGGGTCCCAGGAGACAAAGTGAATGGACGTCCTTTGAAAGCTGTAGAGCACATTCTAAATGCTGGGATACTGTTACTCTGAACCAGGAGGAATGTGTTTTTAGACACTCTAGAAAGTGTGGATGGCTGGTGTTGGGATTGTGTGGGGAAGGGGGAGGTCTTCCATGCGGACGCTCAGCCCCTTCCTCCAGGCGCTCGGCTCCCCCAACCCCACGCGCCCTCCCTCTCTCTGCTTGGGGCAGGTCTGCACCCTGACCAAGGAAGACAATCGCTGCGTGGGCAAGATTCCCGAGGACGAGCAGCTGCACGTGCTTCCCCTGTACAAGATGGCCAACACGGACGAGTTCGGCAGTGAGGAGAACCAGAACGCCAAGGTGGGCAGCGGGGCCATCCAGGTGCTCACCGCCTTCCCCCGCGAGGTCCGGCGCCTGCCTGAGCCTGCCAAGTCGTGCCGCCAGCGGCAGCTGGAAGCCCGAAAGGCAGCGGCGGAGAAGAAGAAGATTCAGAAGGAGAAGCTGAGTACTCCCGAGAAGATCAAACAGGAGGCCCTGGAGCTGGCCGGCGTCACCACTGACCCAGGTGTGTGGGGAGAGGGTGCCCCCCACAGGTGGCACCGTCGGGGTGGGGGGTTGTGGCCCTGGACAGCTCCCTCCCTGCCCTGCTTCCTGCCTCGAGCTAGAAGTCCAGACCAAAGTCCTGGGGCCTCTCTAGGCCATCTGGACCCCACGTTATCTTAACTTTCAGCGTGGTATCCGCAGCTGCCCCAGGACACCAGAGCCGGGGAGCCGGCGGCAGGGGGCTCTCATCTTCCCACAGCAGAGCTAGGCTTCTGCTCCAGCTTGCCCGAGCGTCTGCAGAGTGTGCCGTGGCCTCAGGCCCATGGGCTCTGCTAGCCACGCCTCCCGGGGCTTCCATGGGGCTGGGAAACCCTTAGGGGAGGAGAGAGCTTCCAGCCCCCGTCCTCTGGCCCTGGGCCTTTGTGGGCTGTGGTTCTCTCTGCTCCTTCTTTGTCTTGCCTGCTGTCTTCCCCAGGCCTGGCTCTGAAGGGTGGACTGCCCCAGCAAGGCCTGAAGCCCTCCCTCAAAGTGGAGCCGCAGAACCACTTCAGCTCCTTCAAGTACAGCGGCAACGCGGTGGTGGAGAGCTACTCGGTGCTGGGCAACTGCCGGCCCTCTGACCCCTATAGCATGAACAGCGTCTACTCCTACCACTCCTACTATGCACAGCCCGGCCTGACCTCCGTCAACGGCTTTCACTCCAAGTACGCTCTTCCGTCGTTCGGCTACTACGGCTTTCCATCCAGCAACCCTGTCTTCCCCTCACAGTTCCTGGGTCCTGGCCCCTGGGGACACGGTGGCAGCAGCAGCAGTTTCGAGAAGAAGCCAGACCTCCACGCTCTGCACAGCAGCCTGAGCCCGGCCTACGGTGGTGCTGAGTTTGCCGAGCTGCCTGGCCAGGCTGTTCCCACGGACACCCACCATCCCACTCCTCACCACCAGCAGCCTGCTTATCCAGGCCCCAAGGAGTATCTGCTTCCCAAGGCTCCCCAGATCCACCCAGCATCCAGGGACCCCTCTCCCTTTGCACAGAGCTCCAGCTGCTACAACAGACCCATCAAGCAAGAGCCAGTAGACCCGCTGGTCCCGGCTGAGTCTCTACCCAGAGACCCTGGTAAGATGGGCAAAACACCTTTGCCCGAGGCTTCTCAGAATGGGGGACCCAGTCACCTGTGGGGACAGTACTCAGGAGGCCCAAGCATGTCCCCCAAGAGGACTAACAGTGTGGGTGGCAGCTGGGGTGTGTTCCACCCTGCGGAGAGCCCTGCCATCATCCCCGACAAGCTCAGTTCTTATGGGGCTGGCTGCCTGACCCCTTCCCACTTCTCGGATGGCCAGTGGGGGCTGTTCCCTGGCGAGGGGCAGCAGCCAGCCCCCCAACCTGGAGGACGGCTTCGAAGCAAACCGTGGAGCCCCTGCAAGTTTGGGAACAACACGTCGGCCTTGGCGGGGCCCAGCCTGACTGAGAAGCCTTGGGCGGTTGGGGCCGGGGATTTCAGCTCTGCCCTGAAAAGCGGTCCTGGGTTCCAAGACAAGTTGTGGAGCCCCCTGAAAGAAGAGGGAAGGATTCCAACCCCAGGGGCAAGCCAGCTGGACAAAGCCTGGCAGTCCTTCGGCATGCCCCTGGGCTCCAGCGAGAAGCTCTTTGGAGCCCTGAAGGCGGAGGAAAAGCTGTGGGATCCCTTCAGCCTGGAGGAGGGGACTGCCGAGGACCCCCCCAGCAAGGGGGCGGTGAAGGAAGAGAAGAGTGGCGGGGCGGAGGAAGAGGAAGAGCTCTGGTCCGACAGCGAACACAACTTCCTGGACGAGAACATCGGCGGTGTGGCCGTGGCCCCCGCGCACGGCTCAATCCTCATCGAGTGTGCCCGCCGGGAGCTGCATGCCACTACGCCCCTCAAGAAACCCAACCGCTGCCACCCCACCCGCATCTCGCTGGTCTTCTACCAGCACAAGAACCTCAACCAGCCCAACCACGGGCTGGCCCTCTGGGAGGCCAAGATGAAGCAGCTGGCGGAGAGGGCCCGGGCGCGACAGGAGGAGGCCGCCCGGCTGGGCCTGGGCCAGCAGGAGGCCAAGCTCTACGGGAAGAAGCGCAAATGGGGGGGTGCCATGGTGGCCGAGCCCCAACACAAGGAGAAGAAGGGGATCGTCCCCACGCGGCAGGCGCTGGCCGTGCCCACAGACTCAGCAGTCACCGTGTCCTCCTACGCCTACACGAAGGTCACTGGCCCCTACAGCCGCTGGATCTAGGTGCCAGGGTGCCAGGGAGCCAGCGTACCTCAGCGTCGGGCCCGGCCCGAGCTGCCTCTGTGGTGCTTTTGCCCTCACACCTGGGGGCGGGTTGGGGGTGCAGAAGTCTTTTTATCTATATATACATATATAGATATGCATATATATGTATTTATGGTCCAAACCTCAGAACTGACCCGCCCCTCCCTTCCCCCCACTTCCCCAGCACTTTGAAGAAGAAACTACGGCTGTCGGGTGATTTTTTTCGTGATCTTAATATTTATATCTCCACGTTGGTTCCCCCCCCCCTTGTTTGGGGGCTTTTATTTCCTCTTGTTTTTAAAACTCTATCCTTGTATATCACAATAATGGAAAGAAAGTTTATAGTGTCCTTTCACAAAGGAGTAGTTTTAAATTCCATTTAAAATGTGTATTTATTGGATTTTTTAAAAAGCGAAAATAGTAATGGTAAAGGATCGGCAGGAAAGGCCAAAAGCGCTCCTTCCTGCCCCGTCTTGCTGGACCCAGCGAGCCTGGCCCTCTTGGGAGCTGGCAAGGTTCTCGCAGCCCTCTGCCCCTCATGAGCCAAGTGCAGACTGTAGCCACCCGGTCCATCCCTCCTGACAGATACGCCTTCCCTTCAGGGGAGGGAGCCCTCGGGACAGCTTCTGTCCTCTCAGTGGGATGGGAGAATCTGGAGAAGAACACCTGGGGTCCCTTTTCCAGTCACCGGCTTGGCGTGGGGGGCGGGGGGCGGGAGGCAGGTGCACGCCCAGGCCAGGCCCTGGAGATGCTGGCGGCGATCTCCCCCAGAAACCAGGTTGGAAGTAGACAGCTTCAAGCTTGCTAGTCTCCACACTGAATCCTCTCTGTCCGTTACAATAGATCAAGTCACATGATGTCACGGTTCCCTAGGCAGCACCTCCTTGATGGAGCTGGAGTTGAGAGGCTCTTAGGAGCCATTTCCACCGGGTTGACAAGCCAATGAATACTGGGCTGAAGGAATTTGTCTTAGTGGCGTTTTTTTTTTGTTTTGTTTTTTTGTTTTTTAATGCCCCAAAGCCTATGCTGTTATTGAAAAAGGGCTACTGTATCTCTAAAACAAGAAGTTGAACCCAAGCTGTGAAAAGCCGGCGTTGGCCCGTCGCCCGGCGCGCGGCGCTGTGCAGAGCCTGGTGCTGTCGTATCGTGCTGGGACTTCCTTGGCTCTGGGGCGGGTCGCGTCCTGCAGGGCTCAGCACGCAGTGTAACAGCAGTGAACGCATCTCTCTCTTCCTGGATTTCCACATTGGACCCTGGTGCAGGCCTCACCACCCAAGCCCACCCCCTCCCCGCCCTCAGGGGCGGGGGTGGGCTTGCACTTAGCAATTTTAAAATGCAGGAGTCCAACGTTTTCAGCAGGTAGCTATGAGTTTCCTCCCTAATTGGTGCCATTTCTCTATTCGATCATCTTCTCCTTTCCCTCCTTTCCCCCATCCACCCACTTTAACTTGCCCATTCTAAAATTCTGGTGCATTCGTTCAGTTCTTTGAAATGAGAATGTGGTGCTTCATTTTTGCAACATTGTGGAGAGAGGTTGGGCCTGACTGGTGGAAGCAACATTCGTGGACAGCAAGACAGACGTCCTGGCGTGCGTGTTTCTCCTGTGGTGTGAGCGACGTTGCCATCAAGCTGCCCGTGTGGATGTGTGTGGTGAGTGGGAGGCTTACAGCAGGACACGCAGAGGGGAGTATGGCCACACAGTGAATGAGAGCCAAGCCCTGAGATACATGTCCGGTATTTGTCGAGCAGTTTTATTCAGATGTGGGTCTTCGTAAAACGAGTCTAACAATCAGATGACGATGCTAAAGGCGAGTTCCTGAGCTTCCAGGTGCCTTGTAAGAGCTGAGAACCGACCCGCTGGGTGTTTGCTGCAGCTGGTCAGAAGCACTGGCGGAAAGTCGCTGTAAGACGTCCTGAGCATTTATGTGGTCTGGTTTTAACTGTACATAGTGAAAGATTTTTTTAAGCACTTTTGCCTAGATTTAAACAGCAACTTGAAAAAAAAAAAGTATGTTTTAACATGTAATTGTGGGAGAAATTGTAAATAGTAGCTGAATATTTAACGTGCTTTGTCTATCCTTCACTTTTACCATATTCTGTAAAGTTGCATTTATTTTACAGGACAAAAATGAAATATTATTGCTTTTGAAATAAATACCCAAGAGCTTATCAGGATTTAGAATTATTCAGAACTCAGATTTATAGGAAAACCTCTGACCTTCAGTTTGACAAGCTAAAGGAAGCAGAGTCTTTAATAAGCATGCTAATTTTCTAGTTTTGAGGAAAAGTTGGGTCCTTTAAATGCTATTTTGCTTATCGCGTCAGTACTTTTATGCAGGTCTCATTTGACTCCGTGCTTAGGTAGATGCGGGGGTGCCTTGAAAACTTCATTTTAAATGATCTTAAGCAAGAAATACAATATTTTACGAAACATTTGGAGAATGTGACCGTCTGTATGACCCGGGAAAACCCCAGGTTGGCTGTTGGTTTGGAAGGTCCCGAGTGTAACCCAGGTGATTTGGATACTTGGCATGTGTGAATCTTCCCGACGTCTGTTAAATATCCTCTTCCCCTCGTCACCCTTTGGTAGCAAAGCCATTAGATGAAAGGAGAAACCGATACAAGCTCAAAGCATGCGATGTCTGTCCCCGCAGCCCCAACAGCCTTTGGTCCGTAACTCTCTAGACTAGCACACAGGCTGCTGAGAGGTGAGTCAAGAGGCAGTCTCCATTGGATGTCCCCGTTCCCCTCAGAATGCTGTTTCAGAAATTAGGTGGTGCTGTTGCCATGCTCGAGTCCGTGCTGATTTTTACACACTACATGTATAACCTACCTCAAATCTCAGTCATTAAAATTAGCATGCTTTAGACGTATATTTAAAAAGTAACTATGCACAGCTCCTTATTCCCCCCCTTGCTGCTGAAGGTTTCTTAAAGAGAAAAATCAAATTTTTATTTTTTACTGGCACTATCATTTTTTAAGTCCTAAAGATGATTAACAGACATTTTTATCATGAGGAGAAAAATAAAGCCATTGCAACTAAAGAACCTACAGCATGACCAAGTGTTAGAGTACTATTATAGCAATGAGAAACGACGGAGTCCTAGAGTCCTCTCCCCAGTGTGCCCTGTCCACAGACACCATCCACACGCACTGCGAAGATCTGGTCTCCCCCTTTGTTTGGTTTCCCCTGCCTTTTGCATGCAAGGGAAGTGCTTGCAAAGTTCTGTGCTAAGAGATTTTTAAACTCATCAATCGCTTTGCGGCAGGTTCTCACAAAATAACTGGTGCTAGCTCAAGACCCCGTTATCAGAAATCGTGACTAAAGTTGTTTCATGGATTTTGAGGTTTTGTTGTTTCTGTTGTCGTTTGAGGTTTTTTGGGGTTTTTTGGCCAGGGCTTAAGTTTCCCACACGCTGGCCTCGTGGGTACTGCTTGCCCTCTCGCCGGGGTGACCGGTGCGCATGGAAAGAGATCGTACCCTGCCCCCTCCTGGTCCTTCCACCAGCCTCTTTTGGAAACGGTAGTTTACAGAGCAAGGGACTTTTAAAGTGCTAAAGCCAGGAAAGGAGCCGAGCTCAAGTGCTTTGTATCAAACAGCGCTAGATGCGTGAGGACAGTTGTTGAGGAGTAGACGGTAACCCGGTCTCATGGAGAGAAATCCAGCCCGACTTTGTGAAGTTGCGCCGCCGCCAGATCTCAGAACCAAGGCGACGCTGGGGGAAGAGTTCAGTGATCTCCCTGACGTGCCTCAACCGTCTCTTCCCTTTTGTTACTGAAGTGTGTTTTATGGACTAGCAAGCATTTTTATGAATTGAAATAGTCTAAATAAAATGGTGCTATGGTGTTTTAATGTGACTGTCCCTGATCCTGTCCTGCTGCGGTGCTATCAAGGTTCTGAAACCACAACCAACCAAAAACAAGGTGGGCTCCAGTCTCTCTTGGCTTCCCCCTCCCCCTTTTGGTGCTGTCTCCTTAGACCTCTGTTTACCGTGCTGAAACCTGCTCTGAGCAGTTTTTCTGTCTTGTTTTATTCTTCTTCCCTTGGTGGCCGGACACAGAAAGGCAGGTTCCGACGGCAGCTAGCTCCCTCACGTGACGGGAGTGGCCCGCCTGGCGCGGCAGGTGCTCTGCTGACACCTCTGTCCTCTCGGGCCTGATGAGAAAGGAAGGGTGAGGGCTTTTTTTTTTTCTTCCCCTCGTTTCTGAGGAAGGGGAGTCTGGTACTCTTGCTGCCCCTTCTAACATGGCAGGCATTCTCGTAGTTTCTTCCTGCAGCCCAGGGTGCCAAGTAGGCACCCCTGAGGGGCTCAGAGGCACTCACATACCAAGGTGTTCCACGTGGACCTCCTTCCTCCCCTGGCGCTGCCAGGCCACGGCGGGCGGCGGGCTCGTTCCTTTGCTCCTCACAGCCCTTGGCCCAGCATTGCTCCTGCCTGTCTCTCCTCGTGTTCCCACCGAAGGAAGGAGCTTTCTTTGCTCACTTGATGCCACTGAGGCTGCTTTTTAGTTGGTGCTACTCTACATTTTCTCTTGGGTCCACATAAGTTGATGTTTGGAAAACGTAACAGGAAGCTCCATCTTGTGTCATCCACTGTCACGGTAATTTTTTTAAATACCTCAAAAACAGGACATTGTGACAACTTCAGTAAAGTAGATTCCGTGAGGGTCTGACACCTGCAGGTGGTCCATCTGATGACTGACTTGACCTTAAAGAATCTGGGGTCACTGTATTTTTCACTCGTCAGCAGTTAATCATGGCAGAACATCTGAAGGAAGGAGTGTGGCTGACTTCATTGTGTGTGCTTTGTACGTTTTGCTTTCGGATAAAATGTGAATCTCCTGTGCCCGTCTCATTGAGCTTTTTCAGGCATTGTTGCTGTCATTGGAAATGGCTTCCTCAGAACCTACTTTACTAGCCAGCTGCGTCTGCTGTAGGACATGGCCAACTTCGACATGCCCTGGACCAAAAGTTTTTGAGGTGCATATCCCAGCACGGGTTATACCGCCCCCCACCCACGCGTGCGTAGAGCGTTTCCACGTGAGACCCTGTCTCGGCGCTCCCGGCCCCTCCTCCCACAGAGCAAAGCAATAGGCTTCTCCCCCGAGCAGAGGCTGCAGCACAGAAACGCGAGGTCTAAAGTCGCTTTTTGCCGAAGGACCAGTGAGTGATTGGCCGACTTCCTCAGTTGCTTCTATTCTGATATCAGGGATGCTTTTTGTAGCGGTATCATTTGCGCTCTTCTCATTTTGACTACCCGTCGTCATTCAGGGAAAACTCATCACTATTCACATGGGGATTTAAAAGATACTATTAGGCTCATTTGAACATCCAAAGTTTCTTGATTCCGGTACCTTTTTTTTTTTTTTTTCTTTTGAGGGGAAAAAGGAGGAGAAAAACAGGAGTGATGTCATTTCTTTTTCGCATATTCTAATTATAAAAAGAAATAAGGGCAGGTCATATTGTGGCATATTAATGCATTAGACTTAATCTAGAACCCCTGTAGCTTTTTGATGTGTTTTATTTCTTCTTTGAATTCCTGTTTGGTTACTTGGCTTCCAATGGAGGTGAACTTAACAACCATACTTGAATATCCCGTCTTGACTTTGTAACTGTGGCTACTTGAAATGAAGTTTATCTGGGGTTGATGGATGAATGGTAGATTTTTGCAATGTCTCAAGGCAATAGGATGTGTATTATTAAACTGTAGATATTCTTAGTACAGTAAATTTATGCTGATAATTTTATTTTGTATAATTTTTACCTTTTTGTTAATATTTTTTCCTCCCACTTTCTTGGTTTGCCTCCTGAGCTACCCCTCCTTACCCTCCCTTCTCCCCCAGTGTTTCAGTAAATTTTAATTTAGGGTGCCTAGAAATTGCAAGTATGTATCCTTTTTTTGATTTGTATTTTATTATAATTTACACAAACAGCTGGGTTTGTGAACTGTATTACTCCTGGTATCTTTAAAATATTGTGGGTGTTTTAATAAATTTTATATTTATTTTTTGCACTCAAATTCAGAGTGGGTCATTTTTTCCCCTCTTGCTCTCCAGCCCCTCCCCCCCCCTTGAGACAGGCCCAGACTGTGGCACTTAAGGTTCCCTATAGCCCTGCGCTCCCACTGTCCATTGTGGATGTGCCACTGAAGCCCTCACTAACAGCAGCCGAAGAGCCTGGCCCGGTCTCCTCCTGCCCCCTGCGTAATGCTCAAGGCCATCAGCTTTTAGAGCGCATATCCAGGGGCAAAAGGGAGATGGCCCTTTTCTCATCTATGTTTCTGCTTTTCTTTTTTCCCCTTTTATCCCTTTTTCAATTTGGAGACCCCCCCATTAAGATTGTTCACTTCTGATGTAATATTTGCTAAAGAATGGCTGAAGCCAGCTTCGTTCTGATGACCTGAACACCCCGTGTAGTAGGAAGAGCCAAATATGGAGCCCTAGATTTTTTGGTCTGTGGGGAGAAGAGCATTCCCATAAGGCCCCCTTTTAATTCAGATCGCCAAGCCTGCTGCAGCAAACGTGGTTCTAAGAGGGAAGTTGATAGCAATACAGGCCTACCCCAAGCAGCAAGAAAAATCTCAAACTAACCTTACAATTAAAGGAGCTAGAAAAAGAAACAAAACCCAAAACCAGCAGAAGGAAGAAAAGAAGATTAGAGCAGAAAGAAATTATATAGAAACAAAAAGGAACAGACCAATGAAACCAGGCGGTGATTCTTTGAAAAAAATCAACAAAATTGATAAAGCTCTAGCCAGACTCATTAAAAAAAAAAAAAAAAGACAGACTCAAAATCACTAATGAAAGAGGAGAAGTAACAACCAACACCACAGAAATATAATTGTAACAGAATATTATGAAAACTCATATGCCAGCAATCTGGACAACTTAGAAGAAATGGGTAAGTTCCTAGAACTAAAGAAGAAATGGAAGATTTGAACAAAGCAATTGCCAAAAATGAAATTGAATCAGTAATCAGAAAACTCCCGACAAAAGTCCAGGACCGGAAGGCTTCATAGGAGACTTCTACCAAACATTTAAAGAAGAGTTAATACCTATTCCTTCTCAAACTATTCTAAAAAATGGAAGAGGAAGGAAAACTTCCAAATTCATTCTGTGAGGCCAGCATTACCCCGATACCAACACCAGATAGACACTACAAAAATAATAATACAAGCCAATATCTCATGAACATAGGTGTAAAAATCCTCACCAAATATTAGGAAACCAAAGCCAACAATACATTTAAAAAATCATACACCATGATCAAGTGGGATTTACTCCCAGGATGCAAGGTTTGTTCAATATTTGTAAAACAATCAACATAATATATCACATTAATAAAAGAAAGAATAGGGGCACTTGTGTGGCTCAGTCGGTTAAGTGTCTGCCTTCAGTTCAGGTCATGATCTCAGGGTCTTATGATTGAGCCCCATGTTGGGCTCTCTGCTCAGTGGGGAGTCTGGTTCTCCCTCTCACTCTGCCTCTGTGCGCTCTCTCTCAAATAAAATTGTAAAAAAAAATAAAAGGATAAAAACCATATCATTTCAATAGATGCTGAAAAAGCATTTGACAAAGTACAACATCCATTCATGATAAAAACCCTCTGCAAAGTAGGTCTAGAGGGACTATGCCTCAATGTAATAGAGGCCATGTACGAAAAATCCACAGCAAACATCATACTCAATGGTGAAAAACTGAGAACTTCTCCTAAGGTCAGAAACAAGCCAAGGATGTCCACTCTAACCATTTGCATCCAACATAGTACTAGAAGTCCTAGCCACAAGCAATCAGACAACATAAAAGGCATCCAAATTGGTAAGGAAGAAGTAAAACTTGCAGTTTACAGATGACCTGATACTCTATATAGAAAACCCTAAAGACTCCACCAAAAAACGACTAGAACTGATACATGAATTCAGTAAAGTCACCGGATACAAAATCAGGGTACAACAATCTGCTGCATTCCTATACACTAATAATGAAGCAGCAGAAAGAGAAATTAAGAAAACAATCCCATTTACAATTACACCAAAAACAACAAAATTCCTAGGAATAAACTTAACCAAGGAGGTGAAAGACCTGTACTTTGAAAATTACAAAACACTAATGAAAGAAACAGATGCAAACAAATGGAAAGACATTCCATGCCCATGGATCGGGAGAACAAATACTGTTAAAATGTCTATACTATCCAGAGCAATTTTAAGATTTAATGCAATCCCTATCAAAATACCAACACCATTCTTCACAGATCTAGAACAAGTGATCCTACAGTTTGTATGGAACCACAGAAGACCCTGAAAGGCCAAAGCAATCTTGAAAAAGAAAAACAAAATGGGAGGAATCACAATCCCAGATTTCAAGTTATATTACAAAGTGGCAGTAATCAACACAGTTTGGTACTGGCACAAAAACAGACACATGGATCAATGTGACAGGATAGAAAACCCGGAAATAAACCTGCAATTAATGTGGTCAATTGATCTTTGACAAAGGAGGCAAGCGTATGTAATGGCAAAGAGTCTCTTCAACAGATGGTGTTGGGACAACTGGACAGCTACATGCAAAAGAATGAAACTGGACCACTTCCTTACACCAAACACAAAAATAAGCTGGATTAAGGACCTAAATGTGAGACCTGAAACAAAACAAAACAAAACAAAAAATCCTAGAAGAAAGCACAGGTGGTAATTTCTCTGGCATTGGCCATAGCAACATTGTTCTAGATAGGTCTCCTGAGGGAAGGGAAAAAAAAGCAAACACAAACTACTGGAACTACATCAAAGTAAAGAGCTTCTGGACAACAAAAGAAACAACCGACAAAACAAAAAGACAACCTGCTGACGGGGAGAAGATAATTGCAAATGACATAACCGATAAGAGGTTAATATCCAAAATATATACAGAACTGATACAACTCAACACCAAGAAAACAAATAATCCAATTAAGAATGGGCAGAAGACACGAACACCCATTTCCCCAAAGGGGACATCCAGACGGCCCACAGCCACACGAAAGGGTGCTCATCAGGGAAATGCAAATCAGAACAATGAGATACACCTCACACCTGTCCGAGTGGATAAGATAAACACAAGAAACAACAAGTGTTGACAAGGATGTGGAGGAAAAGGAACCCTTGTGCACTGTTGGTGGGAACACAAACTGGTACAGCCACTGCAGAAAACAGTACGGAGGTTCCTCAAAAAATTAAAAGTAGAATTACCATATAATCCAGTGATCATACTATTGGGTATTTACCCAAAGAATAGGAAAGCACTGATCTGAAAAACACTGGCCCAACGTTTATTTATTTATTTATTTTTAAAGATTTTATTTATTTATTTGACAGAGACAGACAGCCAGCGAGAGAGGGAACACAAGCAGGGGGAGTGGGAGAGGAAGAAGCAGGCTCCCAGCAGAGGAGCCTGATGTGGGGCTCGATCCCATAACGCCGGGATCACGCCCTGAGCCGAAGGCAGACGCTTAACCGCTGTGCCACCCAGGCGCCCCCTGGCCCAACGTTTATTGCATTTTTTTTTTTTTTTTACAATACCCACATTACGGAAGCAACCGAAGCATCCAGTGAGAAAGGAATGGATACAGAAGAAATGGTGTGCGTATATATCTGTATATATACACACTGGACTGATCCTCAGCCATAAAAAAGAATGAAATCTTCCCATTTACAACAACATAGACAGATACAGAGGATATAATGCCAAGTGAAATAAATCAGTCAGGGAAAGGCAAATACCATATGATTTCACTCATATGCAGAACTTAAGAAACACAACAAATGAACAAATTTTAAAAAAGGAAACAAAAAAACCCCCAGACTCTTAAATATAGAGAACTGGTGGTGGCCAGAGGGCAGGTGAGTAGGTGGACGAGTGAAATAGGCGAAGGGGACAGAGGGCATGCTTGGCGTGAAGAGCACTGAGTAGTGTATAGAATTGCTGAATCACTGCATTGCACACTTGAAACCAACATAACACTCTATGTTAATGATACTGGAAATAAAAAAATTAAGTTAAAAAAAAAAGTGCTGCCCCCTTTACAACAGTCATCTGAAGTGCAGCCCTCTGTGCCCCACTTTAGGGAAGATCAGAATAAGCCTTCCCACACTGCGGTCAGAGCATACACTAACCTCCACACGGCCTGCAACAGACCGTCCAGACGGAGCCCATTGTGCAGGAATAAACAAGACGGAGGGCCAAAGATGGAGTCAGTGTTATCAGCACTCCCACAGTTGCCTAGTACTTCCCCGTATGGATGTAGCCGCATTTAATCATCCATATATTATTATTGAACTCTAAGATCCCAACTTTTTACAATTATAAATGGAACCAATCTACGTCGGCCTCCATAAGTCCCACCTACTGAATTTCTTTCTACTCTAAGAAGCAGCCCCAGGACTACATCCTTAATTCCCTGAACCTCCTGGGGACATAGCTCTAGATCCTATCCTACCTGCCCTTACCATGCCCCATCTATACAGACACGGCATCGTTCCTTATATGGGGATCCCTAGAAATAAACACTGCCTTCGGGATGTGACCCGGCTGACCTGAGCCAAACAGGGACACCACAGAGTCCCATGTTCTGGACGTGCCATCCTTATAAATGCATGCCAAGGCTCATTAACTTTTCAAGCAGCTGAGTCATGCTCAGGGCTGTGTGGCTCAGTGAAAAGAACATGGATGGCCCTTTAACGTCCCGATTGTGTGATGGGGAGATGAAATGGCTCATCTCCTATGTCATTTTCTTTGTCTGTAAAATAGGCTGAGGACACCAGGTAAGACTGATACGAGCAACAAAAAATACTACACAAGTAAAGGTACCAGACATTCGGGACACGTCAGGTAATAGAACCTATATCGTTATTACTCTTGGCACAAGTCCAAGATGTAGTGACCTCAACCTCTTATGTGAACTCCTGTCAAGTCCACCAACCTCCAGCCTTCCTAATCCATCCCGTGTTTTTAATTCTACACACAGCACCTGAAGTTTAGCTGTTTTGTTTTTTTATCAGAGAGAGAGAGCGTGTGCGCGAGCGAGCACACAAGCAGGGGGGAGCAGGAGACAGAGGGAGAAGCAGGCTCCCCGCTGAGCAAGGAGCACGATGAGGGACTTGATCCCAGAACGTTAGTATTGTGACATAAGCCAAAGGCAGCACTTAACCAGCTGAGCCACCGAAGTTTAGCTGTCTTAGACTGCTCAACTCCTCCTTCCTGTGCGTGTTGAGTCCTAGCTTTGTCCATATTGATTTATGCTGCCCAGCTACGCAAACTTGCTCAACAACCTTATCACAGGCTCATCGGCTGATGCTCTTGGGGCTCCTTAAGCTTGGAGAGCTGTTAGGTGTCCATGTCTCCCGTGGTACTCACAGTAATTGGCACTCACCATCGGTTAGAGGACAGGAACCCTTTAGTACCCCCAAGGCATGGCGGTTCTGCCACAACTACATTCACCGCCGAGAAACCTCACATTCTTATCAGAGCCACGGGGTCCCCACCGAAGATGTGAGCAAAGCTTCTTCAGAGTCTAGGTCCCTAACCCCCTCCCCACTCACACGTCCAGAAGCTTTGGCAGAGGCCTACTCTCCCTATCACTGAGAAGCCCAATCCCAGGCCCCACGAGCTTGCCCAGTTTCCCTTCCCTGTCCTCCAGCATCTTCCCGTGCTTCTCTCTTCACACACTGATCCCTCCTCCTCAAGGCTCACCCCGCACGCCGCTGCTTTCCATCCAGCTGCCCCTAGGCTTCCCCTCTACGCCCTGCCCCAGCAGCCGCCCCCCCCTGCGCTCCTCTCCTGTCTGCGCGCAGGGACCGCGCGGTGCTGCTCCGTCCTCGTGCTCCCCGCGGTTCTCACTGCTCTCCATCAACACCACACTCCTGCAGGCATGGACCACATCCCAGCCCCAACTTCCACACCTCCCTCCCACTCCGAGAGAGCTTTGAGGCCAATGCGTCCGTCCTCACCGACTTCTCTGAAGCTTAGACTCCAAATGCCCTGGAAATCCTTCGCTCCACTGGACTACCAGTGACATTCCACTGTCCCCAGAACTTGAAGCTCTCTGGCCCTCTCCTTAGGTGGCTCTTTGTGCCCTCATGTCCTTTAAACACATACGACATGCACCCCCGTTGCTGGGAAGACGGCAGAGGAGGAGGACCCTAAGCGCACCTCTCCCAGGGATACAACTAGGTACTTCACATGGGTGTTAGTAACCCAAAGGACGACCTAGGAGAACGAACGCCACAGCTCAATGTAGATCGGAGGCCACATGGAGGAGGGTAGGAAGGGCAGAGACATGGTGAGAAGTTAGCTAGACCCTGGGACTGTCCGAAGGAGGGAGGGACCCACAGTACAGAGAGGGGAGAAAAACAGATGATCGCACCAGCGAGCCCACATGGGGAAGACAAATCCCCGTAACATTTGGCTTTGAAATCCAGAAGGGCCAAATTTCATGAGTTCTTACAAGGAGGACTTAAAACCTGAAATTTTAAAAATCAGCGGGCTCGGCTCTGGAAGAGCCAGGAGCACAAAAGGAAACTGAGTCCCCACCCCTAAGGAGACAACAGAATAAACAGCTCACGGAGCAGCAGCACAGAAGCAGCAGCTGGAAAAATGCTTGGGGCATATGGGAGGGAGCGTTACTAGTCTGGGAGCGCCAGAGGGGCAGGGATGGCAAGGGGAGACTCCTCCAGGGACAAAGGAGCTGGCAGGCACCATTTCCCTCCCGTGCCCCCCAGCATAAAACACAGCCACCTGTGGGATCCAGGCAAGGCCGACACTACCTAACCTTCCAACGCCCAATCCCTGCCTCCCTCCACACCTCCTTGCGCTTCAGCGGCTCCGCCCCCTCCAGCCAGGCCTGCCTCAGTCCCAGCACTGCAGGTCCCTCCCCGGACGGCAGGTGTGCAAACCTTGCAGGCACTGTGCAGCCTGCCCCGGGCGCGTTGCGGATCGCTCCCTCCAATACACTCTTGGCCAGAGCCCACCCGAAGCGGGACCACGAGCCTGGCAGCGTGCCCACAGCCCCAGCAGGAAGCAGCACCTCTCCACACTGACTCCCGCCCCGGGGAGAGGAGAAGATAAATGCACACACCGGTCAGACTGTGACCCCAGCAGTGAGCTGGGGGCAGGCAGCTGGTCTGACTGCAGGCCCCGCCCACCACCAAAAGCATCTCGGGGCACAACACAGGGAGAGCACCCTGTTCTGTACTACTGCATCTCCGGCAAACACCTGCTCTGACTCAACTAAAGCCCAACACGGCCCCAGCCTGGCCCACAAACATGGGGACCGAACCCTGCCCACCACAGGCCGAGAGCCAGTGCAGGTGACCGGAGCGAAGGCAGAAGCAGCTCTGCCACACAGCAGGGCGCACGCAGCACAGGTGAGAGACCGTGAGGCGCCGGCGCTAGGGAGCAGGGGCCACTGCACCGCACGCACTGCGGGACCTCTTCTTCTTAAGGCCACAACTCCCGAGCGGGAGATGCAGCCGACTTGCCTAATACGGAGACACAGAGAGAGTGAGACAAGATGAGGAGACAGAGGAATGTACCCAAAGAAAGAGCAGGACAAAAATCACAGCAAGAGACCTAAGCAAAATAGAGACAAGTAATATACCTGATAGAGCATTTAAAGTAATGGTCATATACAGCCACTCTGGAAAACAGTGTGGAGGTCCCTCAAAAAGTTAAAAATAGAGCTACCCTATGACCCAGCCATTGCACTACTGGGTATTTACCCCAAAGATACAGACGTAGTGAAGAGAAGGGCCATATGCACCCCAATGTTCATAGCAGCATTGTCCACAATAGCTAAATCGTGGAAGGAGCCAAGATGCCCTTCAACAGATGACTGGATTAAGAAGTTGTGGTCCATATATACAACGGAATATTACTCAGCCATCAAAAAGAATGATTACCCAACATTTGCAGCAACATGGATGGGACTGGAGGAGATTATGCTAAGTGAAATAAGTCAAGCAGAGAGGGACAATTATCATATGGTTTCACTCATTTATGGAACATAAGAAATAGCAGGGAGATCAGTAGGAGAAGGAAGGGAAGAATGAAGGGGGGGTAAACAGAAGGGGGAATGAACCACGACAGACTATGGACTCTGGGAAACAAACTGAGGGCTTCAGAGGAGAGGGGGTGGGGGACTGGGATAGGCCGGTGATGGGTATTAAGGAGGGCACGTATTGCATGGTGCACTGGGTGTTATATGCAAACAATGAATCATGGAACACTACATCGAAAACTAAGGATATACTGTATGGTGACTAACAGAACATAATAAATTTAAAAAAATAAAGTAATGGTCATAAAGATACTCCTTGGACTTGAGAAAAGAGTAAAAGACATTAGTGGGATCCTTAACAAAGAGATAAGAAATAACCAATCAGAGATCAAGAACACAATAAATAGGATTAAAAATACTCTAAAAACGGAATAAATGCTAGACTAAAGGAAGCAGAAGAATGAATCAAGGACCTGACAGACAGAGTAATGGAAGGTAATCAAGCTGAACAGCGAGAGAGAAAAAAATTGTGCAAAATGACAACAGATCTAGGGAACTCAGTGACACCATCAATTGTAATAACATTCGCATTATAGAGATCCCAGAAGCAGCAGCAAGGAAAGGGAGCAGAAAAAATATTTGAAGAAATAGTTGAAAACTTCTCAAATCTGGGGAAGGAAACAGAGATCCAGATTCAGGAGGCACAGAGGTCTCCCAACAAAATCAACCCAAGGAGGTCCACATCAAGACACATAGCCATTAAAATGGCAAAAAGTACTGGTGAGGAGAGAATTTTTTAAGCAGCAGCAAGAGAAAAGAAGAGTTACATGCAAGGGAAGCTCCATATGCTATGGCTGATTCATCAGAAACTTTGTAGGCAGGAGGATAGTGGCCGGATATAGTCAAAGCGTGAACGGAACAGATCTGCAGCCATGAATACTCTATCCAGCAAGGCTAGAAGGAGAGATAAAGACTTTTCCAGACTTTCCCCAGACAAAAGTTAAAGGAACTCATGACCACTAAACCAGCCCTACAAGAAATGTTAAGGGTACTCTTTGAGTGGAAAGGAAGATCATAAGATTAAGAAAAGCAGGAAGCACAAAAGCAGTAAAAATAAGTATATCTATAAAAATTGGCCAAGGGACTCACATAATACAAGGATGTAAAATAGGATACCATACACCTACATTGCGGGGAAGGAGAGGAGTAAAGAACGCTTTTGAACGTAAGTGACCATCAACTTATATAGACTGCTAGATGCAGTTGCTGTTATACCCAAACCTAATGGTCACCACAAATCAAAAACCAGTAATCGATAAGCAAAATAAAGAGAAAGGAATCCAAGTATGTCACTAAGAAAGCCAACGCATCATGAGAGAAAAGGGAAGAAAGGAACAGAAGAACTCCAAAAACAACCATAAAACAAAAAACAAAATGACAATAAATACCAATAATTGCTTTGAATGTAAATGGACTACATGGTCCAGTCAAAAGACATAGCATATGGCAGAACAGATAAAAACAAGACCATCTATGTGCTGCCTACCAGAGACTCATTTCAGACCCAAAGACGCTGGCAAAGTGAAAGTGAAGGGATGGGGAAACATTTATCATGCAGATGGGTGCCAAAAGAAAGCCAGGGAGGCAATACTTTTTTAGACAGACTTTATTTTTTTTTATTTTTAAAAAGATTTTATTTATTTATTTGTCAGAGAGAGAGAGAGAGAGACACGGAGAGAAAGTGTGCACAAGCCGGGGGAGCAGTAGGCAGAGAGAGAAGCAGGCTCCCCGCAGAGCAAGGAGCCTGATGTGGGGTTCGATCCCAGGACCCCAGGACCATGACCTGAGCTGAAGGCAGATGCCTAACTGACCAAGCCACCTAGGCATCCCACCAGACAGACTTTAAAACAAAGATTGTAACAAGAGACAAAGAAAGTCACTATATAAAGTGGACAATCCAACAAGAGGCTATCACAATTATAAATATTTATGCACCCAGCATGGGAGCATCCAAATACATAAAGCAGTTAGTAGCAAACACAAAAGTAGTTGATAGTAACACAAAAATACTAGGGGACTTTCACATCCCACTTACATCAATGGAAAAATCATCCAAACAGAGAATCAACAAAGAAACATTGCCTTTGAATGACACATTGGACCGGGAGGATTTAAAAGACGTATTCAGAACATTCCATCCTCAGACAGCAGAATACATGTTCTTTTCAAATGCACACAGAACATTCTCCAGAATAGATCACATATTAGGCCACGAACAAGTCTCAACAAATTGAAAAAGATCAAAGCCCTATCCCGCATCTTTTCTGACCACAATGCTATGAAACTAGAAGTCAACCACAAGGAAAAATCTGGACAATCATGTGCGACTACATAAAGGTGAAATATCATGCTACTAAACAATGAATGAGCCAATCAATAAATCAAAGAGGATTTTTGAAAAAACATGGAGACAAATGAAAATGAAAACAAAATGGTCCAAAATCTTTAGGATGCAACAAAAGCTGTTTTAAGAGGGAAGTTTATAGCAATACGGACTTAACTCAAAAAGCAAGAATAATCTAGGAGGAGGAGGGTGCAGGGGGAGAAAAATCTCAAAATAACCACCTAACCTTGCACCTAAAGGAGTTAGAAAAAGAACAAACAAAACCCAAACCCAGCAAAAAAAGGAAACAAAGATTAGAGCAGAAAAATTATAAAAACTTAAAAAAAAACCCACAATAGAACAGATCAGTGAAATCAGAAGCTGGTTCTTTGAAAAGATAAACAAAATTGATAAACCTCTAGCTAGACTCATGAAACAGAGAGAGAGGGAGGGAGGGAGAGAAGAGGGAAGGAGGGAGAGAGAGGGGGGAGGGAGAGAGGCTGTCTAAAATTTAAAAATCACTAATGGAAGAGGAGAAATAACAACCAACATGAGAGAAATACAAAGGATTGTAACAGACTATTATGAAAAGGTATATGGCAACAATTTGGAAAACTAAGAAATGGACAAATTCCTAGAAATATATAACCTACCAGAACGGAAGGAAGAAACCGATATAGAAAATTTGAACAGACTGGTTACCAGCAATGAAATTGAATTAGTAACCAAAAAACTCCCAACAAACAGAAGCCCAGGACCAGATGGCTTTACAGATGAATTCTACCAAACATTTAAAGAAGAGTTAAAACCTATCCTTCTGAAACTATTCTGAAAAATAGAAGGAAAACTTCCAAATTTATTCTGAGGCCAATATCACCCTAAAACCAGATAACAAAACCAGATAAAGACACTACAACAGGGGCACCTGGGCGGCACAGCGGTTAAGCATCAGCCTTCAGCTCAGGGCGTGATCCCAGCGTTCTGGGATCGAGCCCCACATCAGGCTCCTCGGCTATGAGCTTGCTTCTTCCTCTCCCACTCCCCCTGCTTGTGTTCCCTCTCTCCCTGGCTGTCTCTATCTCTGTTGAATAAATAAAAAAATTTTAAAAATCTTAAAAAAAAAAAAAGACACTACAACAAAACAAAACACAACAAAACAAAAACTACAGGCCAATATCTCTCATGAATATAGATGCAAAAATCTTACCAAATATTAGGAAACCAAATCCAACAATACATTTAAAAAATCATACACCATGATCTAGTGGGATTTATTCGCAGGATGCAAGGGTGGTTCACTATTTGCAAAACAATCATCATGATGTATCAACAAGAGAAGGGATAAAAACCATACGATCATTTCAACTGATGCTGACAAGGCATTTGACAAAGTACAACATCCATTCATGATAAGTAACCCCCTGCAAAGGAGGTCCAGAGGGAATGTGTCTCAATGTAATACAGGCCATATATGAAAAGCCACAGCAAACATCATACCCAATGGAAAAAAAAACTGAGAGCTTCTCCTTCTAAGGTCAGAAACAAGCCAGGGATGTCTACTCTAACCATTTGCATCCAACATAGTACTAGAAGTCCTAGCCACAAGCAGTCAGACAACATAAAGAAACAAAAGGTATCCTAATTAAATTAGTAAGGAAGAAGTAAAACTTGCAGTTTACAGATGACCTGATACTCTATATAGAAAACCCTAAAGACTCCACCAAAAAACGACTAGAACTGATACATGAATTCAGTAAAGTCACCGGATACAAAATCAGGGTACAGCAATCTGCTGCATTCCTACACACTAATAATGAAGCAGCAGAAAGAGAAATTAAGAAAACAATCCCATTGGGGCGCCTGGGTGGCGCAGTCGTTAAGCATCTGCCTTCGTCTCAGGGCAGATCCTGGCGTTACGGGATCGAGCCCCACATCAGGCTCCTCCGCTACAAGCCCGCTTCTTCCTCTCCCACTCCCCCTGCTTGTGTTCCCTCTCTCGCTGGCTGTCTCTCTCTCTGTCAAATAAATAAATAAAATCTTAAAAAAAAAAAGAAAAAGAAAACAATCCCATTTACAATTATACCAAAAACAGTAAAATTTCTAGGAATAAACTTAACACAAATAGAGAAGATTTATACTCTGAAAATATAAAACTGATGAAAGAAATTCAAGACAACGCAAACAAATGGAAAGACATTCCATGCCCATGGATTGGGAGAACAAATACTGTTAAAATGTCTATACTATCCAGAGCAATTTTAAGATTTAATGCAATCCCTATCAAAATACCAACACCATTCTTCACAGATCTAGAACAAGTGATCCTACAGTTTGAACGGAACCACAGAAGACCCCCAATGGCCAAAGCAACCTTGAAAAAGAAAAACAAAACAGGAGGAATCACAATCCCAGATTTCAAGTTATATTACAAAGCGGCAGTAATCAACACAGTATGGTACTGGCACAAAAACTGACACATGGGGGCGCCCGGGTAGCGCAGTCGTTAAAGCGTCTGCCTTTGGCTCAAGGAGTGATCCTGGCGTTCCGGAATTGAGTCCCACATCCGGCTCCTCCGCTGGGAGCCTGCTTCTTCCTCTCCCACTCCCCCTGCTTGTGTTCCCTCTCTCACTGGCTGTCTGTCACATAAATAAATAAAATCTTAAAAAAAAAAAAAAAACAGACACATGGATCAATGTGACAGGATAGAAAACCTGGAAATAAACCTGCAATTAATGTGGTCAATTGATCTTTGACAAAGGAGGCAAGAGTATGTAATGGCAAAGAGTCTCTTCAACAGATGGTGTTGGGACAACTGGACAGCTACATGCAAAAGAATGAAACTGGACCACTTCCTTACACCAAACACAAAAATAAGCTGGATTAAGGACCTAAATGTGAGACCTGAAACAAAACAAAACAAAACAAAAAAATCCTAGAAGAAAGCACAGGTGGTAATTTCTCTGGCATTGGCCATAGCAACATTGTTCTAGATAGGTCTCCTGAGGGAAGGGAAATAAAAGCAAACACAAACTACTGGAACTACATCAAAGTAAAGAGCTTCTGGACAACAAAAGAAACAACCGACAAAACAAAAAGACAACCTGCTGACGGGGAGAAGATAATTGCAAATGACATAACCGATAAGGGGTTAATATCCAAAATATATACAGAACTGATACAACTCAACACCAAGAAAACAAATAATCCAATTAAGAATGGGCAGAAGACACGAACACCCATTTCCCCAAAGGAGACATCCAGACGGCCCACAGCCACACGAAAGGGTGCTCATCAGGGAAATGCAAATCAGAACAGTGAGATACACCTCACACCTGTCCGAGTGGATAAGATAAACACAAGAAACAACAAGTGTTGACAAGGCTGTGGAGGAAAAGGAACCCTTGTGCACTGTTGGTGGGAACGCAAACTGGTACAGCCACTGCAGAAAACAGTACGGAGGTTCCTCAAAAAATTAAAAGTAGAATTACCATATAATCCAGTGATCATACTGTTGGGTATTTACCCAAAGAATAGGAAAGCACTGATCTGAAAGGACACTTGCACCCCAATGTATATGGCAGCAGTTTTTACAATAGCCAAATTACAGAAGCAGCTTAAGTGCCCATCAATAGAATGAATAAAAAAGATGTGAATACATCTGATATACAATATGTGTGTGATATGTAGCTCAGATCTTCTTTACACACACACACACACACACACACACACACACACAGGAATATCATTCAGCCATAAAAAGAATGAAATCTTGTCATTTGCAGCAACAGGGATAGATCTAGAGAGTATAATGCTAAACAAATTAAGTCAGAGAAAGTCTTCCTGTCATCGGATCATCCCCTCGGTGCCTCCCCCCGCCCAGGCGCGCGTCTCAAATACCAAGGGGCTTTCAGGCTCAGGGTAGTACAAGTAATACCACCGAGAACTCACTCCTTTTAAAAATCTATTAAAATATTTACATAAACTATAAAACTACTCCAAATAAGTTATCAACAAGAACAAAAACATCAATGAGATTTTACTCAAAGAAGTCTGAATAAATAAGACAAGTTATCTGAAACCAAAGAGAACTTTTACCGCGCAAAGAACATACATTAAGAATTCAAAGACAGCAACGACTCCCTCGCAAGATGCAAGGTTCGACAGGGACTGCTATCTATTTTCAAAAAGATTAAAAAGAGTATCTCGCCTACTGAACAAAATCAAGATTACTAGCTAACGGACCAAACGTTATCTATGCCGAAAGCATAACTGATGTGCAGAGAACAGAAACCAAAGTAGATTTGGCAAACAGCTGTTTGACGGGGAGGGCAACGCACGAGGCCACAGAAGAGCAGGAGAGAGTGCTGGCGCGCCTCCTGAGAATAGGGACGGTCCCCGTAAAGGACATAGAATAAATGGCTCTGCATCAGCAATCCAAGGTCTATGGGAACAGAAATACCCTGAATGAGGTCAGAGGAGAACAGACAGCTCCGAGGCACCTCGGGCTGTGGCTCATGCCGCTGAGACGTCGGAGTCCTGGAAATTAACTTCCTTCCCATCACCCGAAGACGCATTTCTGCAAAGATATTTTGACTCTTCAGCATGCTCGCATTTGGAACCTGGAGGAAAAGCTGCTGCCGCACGTCCCAGGCCCCCCCTCTCCGTAGCTGGCGCGGAGCACCGTGCTCTTGGCCGCTGCTGTGTGGGGCGCTGGGCGCGTGGGGCCAGGCCCACACGACCAAGCAGTTACATGTGTATTTTAATATTACTGTGTATCGTATATTTTAACATCTAGTTACCACTAGTTAACAGCTAGCGTACCCTCACCGCGCTCCCTTCTTGGGAGTTTCCTAGCTGTACTTGCATGTTTATTTTTCCATAAGAACTCTGGAATGAACCTGCCTAGTGCCAGGAAAAAAATGCTTGCTGACACTTTCATTTGACTCACATTAAACTTATATAAGTCACTTAGAACTGACGTTTTTACGCGGTTGAGTCCTTCTATACAAAAACAAGGTTACATTTTCCATTTGTCCAAGTCCACTTCCTGTTCATTTACAAATTATCACACATGGGCTGCAGGGCAGGCCTGTAGGTGAGGAGTGATGGGGGGTGGAGGGGGGTTGGAGGAGACCCAGGAGGCAGCGGATGCATGACGCGTGACAAGGGGATGGGATGGGGGCTGGTCAGGGAGGGACCTAGAAGGAGCCATGCCCCCGGGAAGCACCACTTCCCACCCCCTGCACCTGGCCTGGGACACAGAGGGATCGGTTTGACTTCGAAAACCACACACAGTGGGAAATTGCAATTCTTGAGAAATACATCCCATGCGTCAGGGACGGGACAGAGATGGACTCAGCTATGCCGAGCAACTCAGGACCTTTTGAAGAAATACCAACCTAGAAAGAAGTCAAAGGAGGAAGGATACAGGCACACATCATGGAAAGCTTTCCCTCCTACCCTGTGAGCCAAATAAGTGATCACGCCGGGAAGCCCTAACTGACCTGCCAGAACTTGACGTCACAGATGACTGTGGAGTGAGCGGGCTGTGGTCAAGACGTGCGCAGGAGAGGGAATCAAGCTTTCATGACACACAGACGACAGATGCTCACGGGACAGCAACTTAAACCAGGTCAAAGACGATCTGAGCAAGATCGCAAGAAGACTGGCAGAGCTCAGCAGTGTGTTGAGAAAATGATGCTGACAGGAAGGTTTTAAAATGTAGATGGTGAAAAGGCACACCACCAAGCTCAAAAGCATTGCCGATGGCGGAGGACAGCAAAGCAGAACCCGCATCGACGCTCCAAGAAATGCTACCGTGGGCTGCGTGACTATTAGATCCTCATCGTTCCAACATCTTGCAGGAGATACAAAGGGTGGAGGCAAGGAGGAGAGCGAGGACGGGAGAATCAACGAAGACGTACAGACATTGATCAACGGGCGATAGCAATCAATGAAAAGTTCTCGGAAACAGGAAAGGCAGCTGAATCAGTGATCGGGAAAATGTCACAGCTGGCAATCGGAACGGTCAGGCCAGAGTCTGAGCCTCGCAGAGACATCGGAGGAGGACACTCGGCCAAAGAAGAGTACCGTGTCTGAGAGCAGTCTTTCCAATTCCAGAGAAGGCAAACCAGAGGTCAAATCTGTTAGCAAATCCAAAAAGAAGTTACGGCTGTCCCTAAGAATAAATAAGTCTCCCAAACAGAAAAAGGAACTCATTGCTTCGGTGAATTCATGATCTTCAAACCCCAAATTCACCGCTTCCAAAGCCTCAAGTGCAGGGGCTATGATGCTAGAGGATTTCAGTAAACTTCCGCCTCGACAAAGAAGGAAGAAGCTATAAAAGAAAGTCAATGGATTAAATAAAGAAATCCAGATGGAGGGGCGCCTGGGTGGCTCAGTCGTTAAGTGGCTGCCTTCAGCTCAGGGCGTGATCCCGGCGTTGTGGGATCGAGCACCACATCAGGCTCCTCTGCTGGGAGCCTGCTTCTTCCTCTCCCACTCCCCCTGCTTATGTTCCCTCTCTTGCTGGCTGTCTCTCTCTGTCAAATAAATAAATAAAATCTTTAAAAAAAAAAAAAAGAAGAAGAAATCCAGATGGAGATGGATCGAAGAAACGGCATAACAGAGATGAAGAATGACTCTAAAACCCTCAAGGAGGAGACCCAGCCAGTTTGGGTCACAGGTTCACAGAAATTGCCCCAAAACATCAAAAAACTGTGACAAAGTCTGGCTGGCTGAGGTTGAAGGCAGGCTCCCAGCACCAAGCCCGACAACAGAGGAAAATGTACAAACCCTCCAACGCCAAATAATGGTGCGCAAGCCTGGAGGGCGCCACAGAGGAGCCGAGTCCGGAGGGTGAGGTGCGTGTTCTGGGCACGGATTTTAACAGTGCGTTTGATGACAAGGAAGCCCTTCCCACCGTAGGAAGGTGTAAAGCTCTCTGAGTCTGCGAAGGGCAGAACCAAGGAGAAGTCCCAGCCCATGACGCAGAACTGCCCAACGGCAGAGGAAACAGGAGGTGAATCTGCCTGGGAGAAAGGAAGTGAGCAGGGTTACGTTCCCACTTTCTTTGTCAGAGTCTGTTTGGACAAAAATGCCAAAGGTGCTAAGTTGTAGATTTCATATCTCTTTTAAAACTTTGTGGGAAAGGGAAAACGGGAAAGGGAAAAAGGGAAAAAGGGGAAAAGGGAAAGAACTGGAATGGTTTCTCCCCACAACTGAGATTGTTACAGTCAGGTCTTCAAAGCACAGGATGGATGGGCCGCGCCAAGGGACAGGTTTTTACAGACTCCCATAGTAGGCTTCTAGGCTTCGTACGCCTGTTTCCCCTCAGTTTTTGTTTTTGTTTTTCCTAGCTAGACAATGATTTTATGGCTTGAATACACAGACAAATTTATGCCACCAGGACAGAGGCTGTGGATAACTCGACTTTCCAGCTGGGGGTGGGGAGGTGGCGGGGGCAGGGGACGACTTGTTCGGTCTTAGAATATCGAGCCATCCGGTGATTATAGCTCTTGGTCAGAATATAGTCCGAATTTAGCATCCTTATCCTTCCTGTTCCTCTCAAGATGTTTTCAAATAGCAACAGCTTTCTTCATCACATGGTAGAGACCCTCAGGAGCAAGTCCTTTGGCCTTAAGAACTCTCAAGATCGTACTGCTGGTCACAAAACATACTTGTGCGACGCCGTGAGAGTCTCTGCGGCTCACTCCGATTTCCCAGGAGCGTGCACACGACCCACGATGGCGGTGCTCACACGGTGGAAAGAAGCCCAGCTACTCTGGACTCTAATCCAGTCTCTCGTGCTAAGAGAAAGCTTTGCACCGAAAGCTGCCAACTTCCCACTTACACTCGTGCCACTCGAAATCTGATAAACCATTTTTCTTTTGGCAGCATCTGTATACAACAAAAAAGCTGGATTCTACCTTCTAACCATTGTTTTTTTTTTACCACAAAGGATAGCATCATGTGTGCAAAAGACTTCAGCTCTTTTATATACACTCCTACCATCAATTAGACTGCATCAGAATGTTACATTTTGTAACTTAATAAGTAGACCTAAGCTAGTTTGTTAAATTTTCCCATCACTTACTTAGGGGAAATCATGAACAAAATAAAGTCTCACTCTTCTTGAGTAAAGAAGTAAATGAGAAAATACTTTTACTGGTAATAAGCCTTCGTATGTTTCCTTAAATGCAGTTAAGATCGTGGTCACTTCATCGTGATTATGCTAGCATGTCTATTTGATCCCACATAACCAGTTGAAATTGGAAAAGTTTGGACAATTAGCCTGTTGATTGTTACACATGACATCAGCGGACCTCTCTCTGCAGAACTAACGCAGAGGATCAGGTGTTCTCACGCCGTACAGACATGTTCACATGCACACAGCATTTGTCTACTTCTCAGCCACCCCGGTTCTGTTTCACCACGTTCCGTGGCAAGAGGAGCTGTACTCAGCTCAGACGTCCCTAGGCCGGCCTAGAACTACAGTGTGGCAGCAGCTACAGTCACCCACAGACACTCAGCATAGCGCTTCTCAAAAGGTGGATTTTTTAAATCATTGAATCATTGGTATCTTTAAAACTTCACTTTCAAATTGACTGGGATTTTTTAAAAAACATTTTATTTATTTATTTGACAGAGAGAGAGAGAGTGCACAAGCAAGGGGAGCAGCAGGCAGAGGGAGAGGGAGAAGCAGACTCCCCGCCGAGCAGGGAGCCCAATGCAGGGCTCGATCCCAGGACCCTGGGCTGAAGGCCGATGCTTAATTGACTGAGCCATCCAGGTGCTCCTTGACTGGGATATTTAAAAAGCAATAAATGTAAAGGTTCACTTTAGAAAATAATATGATTAACTTCAGCAAGAATAAAATAAAATGTTCTCATCAACTTTAAAAACCTGCCCACATAGGATTTGCATTCTTAAATTGGCACTGAGGCGGGAGGACGGATAGTGAAACTAGTCACATGCATAGACAGCTACCAAGCCGAGTGTTTAATCACGCTCAGTAATGAGATCTACCCAGAGACCAGAGAGCCAGCTATTAAGTTAAATGGGTCAGAAGAAAGGTGTCAGGTTGAGATGTTCTTCTTCTTTTTTATTATTATTTTTGAGAACTATTTATTCATGCCCTTCCTACTTTTAGACAGGAAAATTAGCTTCCTGTTTCTACACTATGGGCTCATTTCATAAGCTCAAATCAGAGGATCAGAAAGTGGCAGGACAGGGGTGCCTGGGTAGGGCAGTCGTTAAGCGTCTGCCTTCGGCTCAGGACGTGATCCCGGCGTTCTGGGATCGAGCCCCACATCAGGCTCCTCCGCTATGAGCCTGCCTCTTCCTCTCCCACTCCCCCTGCTTGTGTTCCCTCTCTCGCTGGCTGTCTCTCTGTCAAACGAATAAATAAATCAGAAAGAAAGAAAAGAAAAGAAAGAAAGAAAAGAAAGAGGTAGGACGGGAGTCACGCTTGCTGCTCCGCCTGGCTCCGGTTCGAGGTCCCAGCAGTGAGTTAGCGTACATTTTACAAGGGCTACCAAAGCGAAATGTTGTGGACTTCACTTGACGACAGCCTGACTTCCAGCTATACAATTTTCTAAATTTTATAATGAAAAGCTCTGTTGAATTATGCCTTTACTGACATGATATTGACAACGCCACTCATCTTGACCCAGACCTCTTCAGGGGAATCCAGCTCTCTTTTCTCATGTATTGTAGCAAGAAAATCAGCTGCGCTGCGAACCATGAGGATTGGTTTTCACGAGCCGGAAATGCCTCTCCTCACTGCGGCACCAGTGGAATCCCAGCTTCGGACTTCTCACCAAACGAAGGGGAGACTGAGGACACAGACAATCTGACCTCCCTATACTAGACGAGGGGCTCATTTCCAACTTGTTAGCCACCAGAGAGGGCAAAATAAATACTGAGAAAGCCTAAAATGGGGCAAGTCAACATTAGCTTCTAAAAAGCCTGCCTTGAAAAACATCCTGTTCTTTGAACTTTTTTTTTTTTCCCTTTAGAGTTGTGCAAATTTGATTCAGAAAATAGCTCTGTTGGTTTGCACAGGGCGGGGCAGGCGGCTGTGTGCACGACATCCGTTTACGTCGTCAACTCGGCTCCCAGAACAGAGGAAGATGCGGGGCAGGGGTGGAGCAGCTTAAGATAGTTCGCATTTTCAGTTCTGCTAGTCGATGCCTGAAGAATTAGAAAAAGTACAATTTCCAAGGCATCAGAACTTTCTACTTCCACCCAAAGTATTCTTTTTTCTTCCAACAGTTCTCTGTTAAATAAAAGGACAATCTCAGCTTGTTTATAAGGTTTTCTTCCTTTGTCTCTAATTACACGCTTACAGGTTAATAATGTGCGTGGAGAAGCCTTTCCTGCCTAACCTTGTTTATAAATCTACCAAACCTCACCCAAGACAATGCTGTCTTTTAAACCCATCCTGTCTGGGGGAAGCTGCTACTTTCTGATGCCTCTAACTCAAGGCACCTGTTTTATTTTTAATAATGCCAGGGCACTTTTTTGGTGTGGTGTCTAAGATGTGATGATTTAATGTTTACCAAAATGTCTAGGATAGAGTGACTTTCAATTGGCCAACTGGATGGTGACTTTTTTTATACTTTTTTTTTTTAAGATTTTATTTATCCATTTGAGTTAGAGCAAAAGCACGCAAGAGAGCAAGAGAGAGAGCACAAGCAGGGGGAGCAGCAGAGGAAGAGGGAGAAGCAGGCCCTCCACTGAGCGGGGAGCTTGATGCGAGGTTCGATCCCAGGACCCCGGGATCATTGCCCGAGCCGAAGGCAGACGCCCCACTGACTGAGCCTCCCAGCTGCCCCTGGATGGTGATTTCTTTTGCAGTTTTGTCTTTGTTACAAAAATTGCTTTCTGTAGCAAAAACTGGTAATAGATATGCAAACAGTTAAGAGAAAGGAATCCAAGTATATCACTGAAGAAAGCCAGCAAACTGTGAGAAGAGAGCAAGAGAAGAAAGGAACAGAGAAGAACTACAAAAACAACCATAAAACAAGCAATAAAATGGCAATAAATGCATTCCTATCAGCAATTACTTTGAATGTAAATGTACTAAACACTCCAACCGAAAGACAAGGTGACAGAATGGATAAAAAAAGCACCATCCGTCTATAGGCTGCCTATCAGAGACTCATTTCAGACCTGAAGACACCTGCACATTCAAGGTGAAGGGACGAAAAAGCATTTATCATGCAAATGGAAGTGGAAAGAAAGCCTGGATAGCAATACTTATTTGGACAAAATAGACTTTAAAACAAAGACTATAACAAGGGACAACAAAGGACACTACATAATCATAAAGGGAACAATCCAACAAGATATAACAATTATACATATTTATACACCCAACATGGGAGCACCCAAATACATAAAGCAGTTAAAAATATAAAGGAAGTCATTGATACTAATACAATAATAGTATGGGACTTTAACACCCCACTTATATCGATGGACAGAACATCCAAACAGAAAATCAACAAGGAAATGTTGCCTTTGAATGACACATTGGACCAGATGGGTCCAACACATATTCAAAACATTCCATCCTGAAACAGTGGATTACACATTCTTTTCAAGTGCACATGGAACATTCTCCAGAACAGATCACATGTTAGGACACAAAACAAGTCTCAACAAATTCAAAAAGACTGAAGTCACACCATGCATCTTTCCTGACCACAATGCTATGAAACTACAAGTCAACCACAAGAAAAAATATGGAAAGAGCACAAATACACGGAAGTTAAATAACATGCTAAATAACGTGCTATGAAATAATGAATGGGTTAACCAAGAAATCAAAGAGGAAATTAAAAAAAAAAATACATGGAGACGAAAATGAAAACACAATGGTCCAAAACCTTTGGGATGCAGCAAAGGCTGTTCTAAGAGGGAAGTTTATAGCAATACACCCCCACCAACTTCAAGAAGAAAATCTCAAATAAACAACCTAACCTTACACCTACAGGAGCTAGAAAAAGAATAAACAAAATCCAAAACCAGTAGAAGAAAGGAAATAAGAAAGATGGGAACAAATAAAATAGAAACTAAAAAACAATAGAACAGATCAGTGAAACGAGGAGCTGGTTCTTTGAAACAATCAACAAAACTGATAAACCTTAAATGAGACTCAGAGAGAGAGAGAGAGAGAGGACTCAAAATCAGAATGAAGGAGAAATAACAATTGACACAACAGAAATACAAAGAATTATAAAGATTATGAAAAATTGTATAACAAACTGGACAATCTAAAAGAAATGGATAAGTTCCTAGAAACATACAATCTTCCAAAACTGAACCAGGGAGAAATAGAAAATCTGAACAGATTGCTAGTACAAAATTAGATTGATAATCAAAAAACTACCAAAAAATAAAAGTCTACCAAACATTTTTTTTAAGATTTTTATTTTTAAGTAATCTCTACACCCAATGTGGGGCTCAAACTTATAACCGTGAGATCAAGAGTTGCACGGTCTACCAACTGAGTCAGCCAGGCGCCCCCTCTACCAAACATTTAAAGAAGAGTTAATACCTATACTTCTCAAACTATTCCAAAAAAGATAGAAGGGGAAAGAAAGCTTCCCGACTCATACTATGAGGCCAGCATTATCCTGAAACCAAAAGCAGAGGAGACACTATAAAAAAAAGAATGACAGGCCAATATCTCTGGTGAACATAAACACAAAAATCCTCAACAAAATATTAGCAAACTGGGGCGCCTGGGTGGCGCGGTCGTTAAGCGTCTGCCTTCGGCTCAGGGCATGATCCCAGCATTCTGGGATCGAGCCCCACATCAGGCTCCTCTGCTAGGAGCCTGCTTCTTCCTCTCCCACTCCCCCTGCTTGTGTTCCCTCTCTTGCTGGCTGTCTCTCTGTCAAATAAATAGATAAAATCTTAAAAAAAAATATTAGCAAACTGAATCCAACAATACATTAAAAAAGTCATTTACCACAATCAATGGGATTTACTCCTGGATACAAGGGTGGTTCAATATATACAAATCAATCAACATGATGGATCACATCAACAAGGGAAAGGATAAAAACCACATGATCGTTTCAATTGATGCAGAAAAAGCATTTGACAGCATACAACATCCATTCATGATAAAAACCCTCTGCAGGGGCACCTGGGTGCTCAGTCAGTTAAGTGTCTGCCTTCAGCTCAGGTCATGATCCTAGAGTCCTGGGATGGAGTCCCAGGTCTTGTTCCCTGCTCAGGAAGGAGCCTGCTTCTCCCTCTCCCTCTGCCACTCCCCCTGCTTGTGCTCTCTCTTGCTCTCTCTCTCAAATAAATAAATACAATCTTAAAAAAGAAAAAAAAAAAAACCTTTGCAGCGTAGGTTTAGAGGGAACATACCTCAACATAATAAAAGCCATATATGAAAACCCACAGCTAACATCATACTCAATGGTGGAAAAACAGAGTTTTTCTCCTAAGATCAGGAATGAGACAAGGATGTCCCTCCCCTCCCACCACTTTTCAACACAGTACTGGAAGTCCTAGCCACAGCAATCAGACAAGAAAAAGGACTAAAAGAAATCCAAATTGGTAAGGAAGAAATAAAACTTTCACTATTTGTAGATGACATGAGATCAAATACAGAAAATCCTAAAGACTCCACCCCAAAACCACTAGAACTGATAAATGAATTCAGTATGTTGCAGGACACAAAATAAATATACAGAAATCTGATGCATGTCTATAGAGTGTAATGAAGTAGGAGAAAGAGAAATTTAAAAAACAATCCCATTTACAATTGCACCAAATATAATAAAATAAAAATACCTAGGAATAAACTCAACCAAGGAGGTGAAAGACCTATACTTCGAAAATTGTAAAACATTAACGAAAGAAATTAAAGAGGATGCAAAGAAATGGAAAGACATTCCATGCTCATGGATTGGGAGAACAGATATAGTTAAAATGGCCATACTGCCCAAAGCAATCTGCAGATTTAATGCAATCCCTCTCAAAATACCAACAGCATTTTTCACAGAACTAGAATTTGGATGCAACCACAAAAGACCCCAAATAACCAAAGCAATCCTGAAAAAAGAGCACAACTGGAGGAATCACAACCCAGATTTTAAGATATACTACAAAGGTATAATGATTAAAACAGTACGGTACTGGCACAAAAACAGACGCATGAAATTAAAAATAGAACTACCATATGACCCAGCAATTCCACGACTGGGTATTTACTCAAAGAATAAGTAAAGACTAATTTGAAAAGATCTATGCACCCCTGTGTTTACTGCAGCATTATTTACAGTAGCCAAATTAGGCAAGCAACCCAGGTGTCCATGGATAGATGAATGGCTAAAGATGTGGTGCACACACACACACACACACACACACACACACACACACACAGAGGAATATTACTCAGCCATGAAAAAGAATGAAATCTTGCCATTTGCAACAATGTGAATGAATCTAGGGAATATAATGCTAAGTGAAATCAGTCAGAGAAAGACAAATACAATACGATTTCACTCGTATGTGGAATTTAAGAAACAAAACAAATGAACGAAGGGGAAAAAAGATAAACCAAAAAACAGTCTCTTAACTGCAGAGAACAAACCAATGAGTACCGGGGGGGGGGGGGGGGGGAATCACAAAATGGGTGATGGGGATTAAAGAGTACACTTACGATAAGCACTGAGTAATGTACAGAATTACTGAATCACTAAATTATACACCTGAAACCAATATAACACTGTATGTTAATTATACTAGAATTGAATTTTTAAAAAAATGATCAAATCAAATCAGGGATATGAGAGTATTATGCAAATTGCTTTAAGCTGAAAAAACTAAACTATTATTTATGCTCAACCCCAAACATTTTCCCCAGAAGGTGAAACACACTGCAAATCTGAAATCCCTAAACACCCAAATGCTTACAAATATGGGTGCGGTTCCAGGGTGCCCTCAAAGAGAAGGTTTCCTGTGACCATATGTGGTTGAGGAGTATGTTTTTGGTGTCTAAGGCACAGTTCTTAAATCTAAAATAAGCAGAGGCTAGTCTTTTTTTATTTTTATTTTTTTATTTTAAGTAACTCTACACCCAAGGTGGGGCTCAAACTCACGATCCAGAGATCAAGAGTGGTATGGGTTTCAGAGGGGAGGGGTGGGAGGATGGGGTAACAGGGGCATGGGTATTGAGGGCACGTGTTGTGGGGAACACTGGGTGTTATACACAAGTAATGAATCACTGAACACTACATCAAAAACTATACAGCGGCTAACCGAACATAAAAAAAAAAAAAAGAGTGGTATGCTCCTCCGAGTGAGCCAGCCACGGACCCCAAGCACAAGCTTGTCCTTAATGACAAAAACAATTGCTTTCTGTCAAACACATCCATCATTACCCCCACAGAATTTATTGATACACACTGCTATTTAAAAACTAAAAGGTCATCGACAGCAAGGAAATTCTGAGAAACTGTCAGGGCCAAGAAGAGATGGAGGGGACATGACGATGACAGGTAATGTGGAGCTGTGGAGGGGACACCGGGGACAAGATATTAAGGAAAAACTAAAGAAATGTGAATGAACCAGGGCTTTAATTTGTAACACCGAACCCGAATCAGCTCATTAATTGTAACAAATGTGCCACGCTAATCTCAGCTGGTAAGAGGAGGGGAAGCGGCGTGGGATACACAGGCACTCTGTACTATCTTCTCCATTTTTCTGTAAATCTAAAATAGTTCTAAAAACAGTTATATAACCGTCCTAAAAACCGTTTATTTTAAAAAAGCTAACATTATTACTTGATCTTCAGTTGTTCTCACTTTTTACTCTTTCATCCGCTTGTTGAGCTGGCTGCTCTGCTCCCTGCGGACCTCTGTGTTTGTATGGCCGCTGGGGACCTGGCCACCTGGCCGGGGTTACAGACGCTCGGGGTCTGAACCAACGGCGTTTGAATAAAGGTGAACGCGACTGAAGACACAGGCATCTTTTACTTGTACCTTCTTATCTGCCTCCCTAATAAGCATTATATTTTTCTAAAACAAAACAAAATTAAAGTGCATACACTTTCTTTGAAATTCCCAGTGTCAGGGTATCTTACCACGACCTAAGAAATGAGCTCAATTTCCTGAAAGGAGGCGCCTAATGACAGACTTAGTCCTACCAGCGTTACGAGAGCAAATGCAAGCAGAAAACATGTCAAAAGTCGGCTCAGTTGGCAAGGGGAGAACTGCGAGGTACGGCTGGTGTGGCTTAAGGCCGTCTGGGTTGCAAGTAAGAAACAACTCTGCTGACTCAAGCCAAAGGTTTCCGACACGCACGCGGGCACACGCGGGGGCGGCTTACCTTGCGGGCCCGAGGGAGCGCAGGGTAGCGAGGCTGTGCGCGGCGGTGCCCCGGAAAACTCGGGAAACTCCCAGCTGGCAGAGGCCTGGCTCCTTTTTCCTCGGATCCACAGGCTGGATCCCGCCTAGGGCAGGTGGGGGCCCCGGGGGCGCCCCCAGCTCAGGCAGCATGGGTGCCCTCCCACCATTCACCCCGTGAAGTTAGGGGGTGGGGGCAGCCCCCCCCCCAGGTGGGTAGGGGGTGGAGGCGAGCTGGCAAACTGACGCAAGCGCAGCAGCTCCCAGGAAGGAAAGCGGGGGGGCAGGGCAGGCCTCACCCAGGTTTGGGGGCAGAGGTAGGGGTCGGTCCTGACTCACGAAGCTCTAAGGCGTGCGGGGCGGTTCACGGCTGTATTTAACTGCCTGGTCTCTGCCTCGTGCACCTGGGAACGCCCCAGGTGTGAGTATTTTTAAACACCCCAGGTGGTTCTCATTTGCCGCAGGATTGAGAATCACTGTCTTCTCTATTCCCCAGTGTCGGCTTCCTCTCAACTCAGATTTGCCGATGCCCCGCCTGGCATCTCCCAGGCCATTTTTCCAACTTCTGTTTCTCCTAGATGGAATCTCTCCTTATTTCCTGATTTGAGTGCCCTTATTGTTTGCCTGGAGCTTTCCAGCGGCCATGAGCTGTCCTTGGGTCATTGACTCTGACCTTTCCAGTTTGGATTCCCAAGAAAGAATTGGATTCCCTCACTCTTTGCCACGGCTGGTATAGGGGTGGGGCTTCGTGGCCCCCTTCCCCTCGCAGGTGCAGCCCAGCCGTGCCCTGGCTGCTAGTTGGGTGGTCTAATCAGGGGAGAGTGGGGCATTACATGAACCCTTGGGACCAAAGGGCCTGGAGGAGGGCTGTGTGTGGGGTAAGGTCCCTTAGATTGACTTAATCTGGTCAGCAAGCAGCTATCTCAAGATGCTTTAGATTTTCCACTGGAAAACTGGACACTGTTTTTAAAAGGACACTTGACTCAGAAATTGTACCATCTCGACTCAGCAATTTCCACAAGTAGCACTTAATCACAAAGCTAAGAGTTGGCTGTATAAACAATTTATTCTTGTTTAATCAACTAAAAAGAAACACCGATTCCTCCAACTTTCCTTTTAACCTTGAAGGGAGAACACCTGCAGAGGGGGTAGGGGAGTTACTTGAAAAAGTTCTTATGGCCAGATTTGGGAACAGACATGTGGCTGTGGTAGGGCTGCCACATATCTCGGGGCCTGAAGAGTCGCCTGGGGTGGGGAGTCGGGGCGAAGCCAGGGAAGACTCCGAGTTGCCCCGGTGTCCCCAGACTCCCAGCGGGCCTGCTGGACCCCATCACCTTCCCTCCAGCCACGAATACCTGTTGTTTGTCCCCAGCCTCTTCTTGGAACAGAACCCCCACTTTTTGAGGCGACTGCTCTTCTCTCCAGTCCAGAGAGAGGCTGCCACGTCACGTGCCTCCTGGGTGGCTACTGATTCAGGGCGGGCCCCGCCAAGGCCTTCCCTGGCATTCTTTGGACTGGAACTTGGAAGGAAAGTCTGCCCTTCTCGAGGCTTTGACATACAAATTAAGAGCTATGGGGTGCCTGGGTGGCTTAGTCAGTTAAGCATCTGCCTTCGGCTCAGGTCATGATCCCAGGGTCCTGGGATGGAGTCCCACATCGGGTTCCTTGCTCAGCAGGGAGGCTGCTTCTCCCTCTGCCTGCCCCTCCCCCTGCTTGGGCTCTCTCTCTCTCTGACAAATAAATAGATAAAAAATCTTAAAAAAAAATTAAGAGCTATGGGCAGTACAGCGAGTGAGCCATAGCCTGGCAGTGTGTGGTGAAGGCCAGTCTACAATAAATGTATCTATAATAAAGCTGATCTGCAGAGAGAAGCAGACAGGAGACGTGGAGACCCAGGGGTGTCGTGTGCTCCTGACGTTTAGCCGTCCCCGTCCTTTCTGCAGTTTGGCCCTCCACCTCTTCTCCAATATGTGAAATGCCCCCGTGTCCTGCCCATACTGCACAAGCGTACCAATGCACACAGTTATCTACTGCTCTAGAACTTACCTCGAAACTTAGCGGCTTCAAACGACAAGTATTTATTACCTCCCAGTTTCCGTTAGTCAAGAATTGGGAGTAGCTTAGCTGAGTGGTTCTGGCAAGCTGCAGTCAAGATGTCCGCTGGGGCGACAGTTGTCTGAAGGCTCAATGGTAACTGTGACTCAGAAGGACCCACTTCCAAGATGGCTTACCCAAATGGCTCTTGCTTTGGCAGGTTTGGTTCCCTGCTGGCTATTGGCAGGCCTATTTCATTGGCTGTTGGTAAGAGGCCTCAGTTCCCCACATGGACCTCTCCACAGGCTGCTTGAGTGCCCTCACAACATGGTGGCTCCCTTCCCTCAGAGGGAGCAATCTGAGAGGAGGAAGCCACGGTGCCTTTATGACGTAGTCTCTGAAGCGGCCCCTTGTCCTTTCTACTGGATTCTGTTCTTTAGAAGCAGATGACTACGTCCAGCCCACTGTCAGGAGGACAATTAGGCTCCACACGAGTAACCAACATGTATCTAATTCTGCGATCTCTCTGTTCTCGCTGACTGCTACCTTCTTCTGGCCCCTCGGACTCCATTCTTCGGTGTTTCGTCACTACGCCACCTAAAAGCTGTCCTCTGGGGCGCTCCTTCCAAGCTGCCTCTGATCCTCTGTTCTGTTGTGTCCTGGCTTTTCAGCTCTTACGCAACTCAGCAAATCTATTCCATGTAAAAGGCGGTTATGCCTTGGCAGGACACCAATCCCTCCCCCATACTGTGGAGATAGAGAATATTTTTAAACCCCAAAATGGGGGCATGGTATAGGAACAGAATATTTAAAATTTGTGCTGCTCCAAAACTCGGGCCCAAGGTTGTTTCAACCACATTACTTAGGGAGGTACTAGGGATCTTCAGAAACGAGACCGACCACTGGACTCCCTGGTGAGCAGCACGACAAAGGAGGCATCTGAGGAAGGAGCGGACGGGCAGCCTGCCATCACCGGGGTGACCGGGGTGCCGAGGACTGAGTGGCAGTGGACACAGTCTCTCAAAAAGCTGCCCAGGAGGGATGTGGGGGTGGGAAGGCAGGAGCCACACTGTGAGGGGCGGATGAACCCATCAGGGATCTCTCGCTTGCAAGCAACAGACACTGACCAGACTGATGTGAACAATAAAGAATTTAGTGAAAGGACATGAAACAATCACAAAACATCTAGGAAGACTGGCGAACCAGCTTCTGAAATGGGCAGGAACAGGAAGGCTCTGTTACCAGAGCCCAGATCATGCCACAGACCCAGACACCACTACCACCACCACGGACTCCAGAGACAACAGCTTGTGACACTGACTCGGTCACTGCCAGCAGCCAGGACGCTGGACACGCTGCCCCAGCGGCCGGAGTGGATGTGCCGCTTCCCCTCCTTCTTGGCTCACCTGCTCCCCATCCGTCTGATGGGCTGAGTCTAGACCAGCGACCTGTACCCATATGCAAGGGAGCTCGGAAAGCGGACCTTTCCCTCTGCTGCTGTGGGAGACGGGCTACACCTCCAAGATGCAGAGGGCAGGGGGTCTTCAAACAGGAAGAAGACCTTGATCCTGGCATCCCAGACCCCTCTAAGTCCACTCCAGGGAGTCGGAAATTGAAGGTCTAAGATCATTCTTGTAAGAGGTTTGGAGGGGAAGGGAAAGAGAGGCACGCAACTGAGGGAACAGCAAAACCAAAGGGTATTTTTTTCCTCTTCTCTTTTTTTCTTTTGGGTAAGATTAAGGGGCCTTAATAGTTTCCTAGAGAAGAAACAAGAAAGTCTCTTGACACGACAGAATTAGCTGGCACTCCCCTCAGTGCGTAGCAGCAGGACAGGAGCGTCCAAGGATGGGAGAACTTGGGACAAAGGACATTGCCTCTGAAACAGAGGAACTAGACGAATCACCAATGACTCTTCAAAAGGTTTCGGTTGTCTGTTGCCTTTAATTAAATTCTAAATAGAGGACATATTCTACAATTACAATACGGAAATGTCTATGAACAAAATAGATAACTTTTTTGGCAAATGCCTAGAAAAGGATGGTGTCAGCCAAGTTCGTCCAAGGCGTTAAGCAGCAGCATCTACGCGGCCAGGATGTCGTCAGTGTTTGGGGACGGAGGTAAATATCCGCAATCCGTGCATTCCTTTGATTTCCTCTTTCAGTGCCTGAGTAAGGAGAAGAGCATCACTGTTTCGCATTCGACACCGACTGCGTAAGCCTCTACGAGAGCATCTGTGTAAAGCTCTGTCTCCGCAGGAGGCTCGCATGGGCTTCGTCTGAGCAGTTTTTCCTTTTTTTTTAGAAAATAATATTTTATTTTTTTTTAATTAATGTCTAATGAGGCTCAAAAATCAAGTTATAAAAAGGCAAGCAGTGAGGTATCCCCCCACACCTGCCCTCCACCACCTCCCATTCCCACCTCCATCCCCCAAATGAGAGAAATGGTGTCAACTTCTTGTATGTCTTTGCAATGATTGAAAAATGCATGTTTAAGCTAATATGAATATATATCCACGCTGCCACCTTTTGATAACACAAATGGCAGCACGTCAAAACACATTGTTGGACACTTCCCCTTCTCCACTAGCCACTGGAGATCTTAATCGTGGACTGCCGGTGGACCTACCCATATGCTCGCTATTAGGTAGCTATATGCCTCTGGCCCAGCCTGATTGGTCCAGGGGGTGACATGTGACCCAAACTGGGCCAATCAGAATCTCTGCTGGGATTTTTCAGTGTGAAGCCTTGTCTCTGGGGTCACTGTTACCTGAACAATGTCAGTTGGAGGTGGCTGGGGGCCATGTTCTCCAACAAAAAGAGAAAGCCCATCTCCAGTGGGAGAAAATGAGGCCAACGCACGGAAGCCAAAAGCTCAGCGAGGGGGAGAGAGAGAACATGAAAAAGAGCAAGCAGATGAAGTATTTAAGACCCTGAATCTAGACATGCCAGGCACCAGATAATTTAATTGCACGGGCCAATAATTCCCTTTGTTTGCTCTTGCTAGCTTACAACAAAACAATTCCTACCACGTGGAGTCAGGTTTATAGGGAGAACGATCCTTAGCGATAATCCAGTCCTATTCCTTTCTTTGATAAAAAAGAAATAGAATCTACCCCCCTGTCCAAACTCAGCATGCGAGGAACAAAATCAGGACATGAACCTGATGTTCTGGCCACTCCTCGTTCCCCTTGGGCTCCTGTCCAGCCCTGAAGCCAGGAGCTGCTGTGTGCTGGAAGCCAATGAACTGCCCTGCCCCTTCCATATTCACCTACAACCCCTCCACTCTGCAGACAAGAGAAATGCCCTGGGGAAAAAGCTTCATGTTGGGGGGTGGGTGGGAAGAGAACACAGCTCCATAGGCCACAAGCTCTCTGCTTTCTGTAGGCACAGAATGCTCCCTAAAGGCTGTCCCTGTCCCTGTATTTGGGCTGTCACCTAGGCCACAACCCTTAAAGCCTCCTTGGATAGGCGTGGGCCCAGCCACACCTTCACATGGAAGGCCTTGACCCCTCGTGTTCTGTGCACTTGGCCCTCCCAACGCCTTCTACCAGTTCTCTTGCAGGCTTCTAAGGGCCTGTGACCCAGGTCACAGTATCTCTCAGCTACAGAGGGCCTTAAACATCACGCGGGTCACTTCACAGTTGAGGTCCTGGTAGGGAAGTGACTTAGCCGTAGCCCCCCAGTTTCTAAGATGTAGTTTGGCAAACATTTTTCAGCGCCCGCTGTTGTGCTGGGGTCACAGGTGCAAAAGGCATGGGGAAAGGATGAGAAAGGTAAAGGGAAGTAATACAAGGGCACAAAAAATGGACACGGTGGACAGTGACAGGCGCTGCTGCACCACGAGGCCACAAGCGCAGCTGTGGGTGTTCACGGGAGTCAGCACCTGCGCTGGCCGTTCGCGCAGCTGGGCAGCTGGGAGCGGGACGGGCAGAGGGACCAAGCACCGGGCCCAGGAGGGAAGGCCAGGAACCTGCCACAATTCACCGGGGGAAGCCTGGCTGTGAGTCAGGAGCAGGCGGTGTGAGACTGAGGCAGGCCACAGGGGGGAGGGTGGGTCTGGACTCCTGGGCATTCCGGGTACCCGCTGCAGGGCTCTGGGCAGCGGAAGCATGGGCAGAGGCAGCCTCAGGGGCGGGTGAATGGGCAACAGACAGGAAAGAGGCCAGAGAAGGGGAGAGGGTGCCTGCTATCGCCCGAATGCCTTCCACATGCGTCACGATGCCGGGCACGTGCGGCCAACACCTCATGCGATCTTTGCCAACACGGACACTGAGGCTTGGGTCCCACTGTGAAGCAGACAGCCGAGAAGCAACCAGCTTCCTCTGACACAAAAGGGAGCTCAGTGCTCACTTGTCTCCCTGTGGCTGTTCCCCAGGGCGGGAATAGGATGGACAGCATCCCTGCGGCCTGGCCCAAAGTCAAGACCAGTGACTATTCCAGAAGAGAAGTCTGATGAACCCCAGCAGCTGAAAGAGGCCAGGCTACACGTCGGCAGG